>NC_047166.1:11964981-12564981 GCF_009819705.1 Hippoglossus hippoglossus | reverse complement strand
CATCAAGTGCATATTTTCTGCTGACCACAGCAAATATTTATATCAATTGTCCACTTTTAATTCACAAGTCATTACCGAGTTGGAACAATGCACAAAGCCTCATTACAAAAAGTCCCAGCAGGCATGGAGGAAGGCCAGAGAGCACAATCATTAACAAAGAGCAATGTCCACAAAAGAGGAGGGAGGGGGGCAGACAGGCAACAGGAATACAACAGTGAGTCTGGCCCAGTCTTTTTCAAGCAGCAACATGGTGCATTCATCTGCACAGTATGAGGGTGTGAGGAGCCCAACCCTGAGCCAAGTGGAGTGATATTGAGAGAGGCACACTTTTAAATTCATGTGGAAAGAGGTAACAGCTGAAAATACGGTGTATGAGGACACCACGTCTTATCTAAATCTAAAATCGCAAAAACAAACACGTGCGTCTAATCACTCACACACACACACACACACACATACAGGGAAGCTGTCTTTATGGACCCCGGCATGGTCCCCACCCATCTGCCTGACCCCATTAGGGCTCGCAGAGGCAGGAGGGGGAAGCAAGGGGGTTCATTATTCTCTTAACCACATGGGGTAAGGCACCATCACCTTTGTCTCACAGATACAAGTTCATGTGGCATGCACAGCAGTGTCACATGTCATTTCTGGCCAATTTATCTGCTATTCACTGAAGAAAAAGTCTTACCAGTGTTAAGGTTACTTCCCCAAAGTCCGACGATTCGACTTGTTTTAAAGTCCAAAAGCAGTTTACAAGAAAAACGAGAGACGCCGAACGATAAGAAAGAAAAGTTAAAGATACCTCTCTAGCACAGTGACAGTCGATAATGGCATTTTTTTTTTTCTTTCTCTTTAGACTTTGCTCACAGAGCGAGACATCAGCAGCACGCCAGAGCTTTCACACATGCTGCTGTTAAACATTTACTGAGACAGAAAACACAGGGAAGAAACAAGGACAATCCGACTTCTGGGTGTAGTTGATTAGTCTGTTTTCTTTTCCACTTTGGTTTCAGGTGGAGTGAGGAAGTCAGGAAAGAGCGGAAGAGCGAGGGAGACAAACAAAGATTATGTGAAGCCACTCGCGTCGCCTCCAGTTGCTTAGAAACCCCTGCCCTGCCCTGCGCCTACTGCAAGGAGCAGGTGTCGAGCTGGACCCGGGAGAGGGAGGAGAGACAGAGTGGAGAGGGGAGGAGAAGAGGAGCAGCACTCACAGACCCACTGTCCCTTGAGACAACAACAGACTGGAGCCACAGACTCTGAGACGACCCACTCACGCAGCACACACACCCAAAAAAACTGACTTTCTCTTTCCCCCTCTGTCACTCTCCCCCCCCCATTTGTTCACAGGCAAACATGCACACACGCACACACACATACATGATAGTGCAGAGCTTTACGCCAGCTGAGTGCATGGGGGTTATGTTTGTTTGGAACATCTTTATCCCTCTCTGGCTCCATCACTCAGTGATTACATAACGTCCCATACCACTTCAACCCAATTCATCTCCCTTTGACTTTCAATACCGCATCTGGGTACGCGTCACACACACACGCCGCCTTCCCCCTCCCCGCGGTATCTTATGTAAAACAACATGTGCCGCTCTGAAAATGCTTTAAATGTGAATTTTGAGTGCATGTGTTGGAGACATGGTTGCAGGGGTTTTATTTGTGCTCAGAATCTGAGCTCTCAAAAGCACTAGCGGGATAGATGGTAACAGGGCATCAATATTCATAGAGCACCATTATGTTATGAAGAATTCATGAACCTGGAATGTTCCATGTTTCTGACCCACCCTCTTCTTTAGCTTGAATTCTCTCACACCAGAGACTTTAAATTAAACAACATGATGTTTTTTCAAATGGAAAGATTCAGGATATGATGTTTTGTAGATTAACTATGTCCCGTGCATCAACCTAATTCAGAGAACAAGACAGGACAATTTCCCCCAAATAAATTGTAATATATTTTTTGCACCTACTATAAAACTACCATAATATTTGCATCCACAGACGATGCAAAGTAATGTTACAGATTAGTAAATAATCTTATATGAATATTCACACACTTGAATCTCATCTGAGATTTAAAAAAGACTGTTCCGAGCCCCGGGCCTCACAGCACACTGAACAAATTGCAGCAGACAGTCCAGTCCACCTAAGTGCATGTTGTATTGTGTTTGATCAGCTGACGCTACTGCAAATGCTCAGGTTGTCTTAGATTACGCTGCCACCTGGTGGAGAGATGGTGACTCAATGAACTTTTTACAATCATTTTGCTGATCTGACTAAAAAGATACTGTGATGGGACTTTAAAACTATCTTTCTATTTCTATCTTACTTGACAGCACTTACAGCATCTTACTTGACAGCACTAATATAATAATGTTGATAACATTTTAACATACACAGTCTAATCTGGATATAAATATGAGTTTAAAAAATATATATATATATATAAAAGTCCAACATTAATTATTAGTCTCAAGAGACGGAATCCCCGCCAATACTAATCTACATTAACACAGAGCTGTGATGCATGCTGGGAACGTGTGTTCATGAGAGATAAAGATGTGTTTGCGTCCAGATGCCTGAGGGTGACACATATTTTCTACTCCTCCCAAAACAGTCCGATGTGGACGACAGCAGGTCAGAAAGAATATTCACCACATTGCAGCTTCTCACTGGGATTCTTTCACAATGTTTTGTCCGAATCCCTTTTACCCAGAACATCAGAAATAATGTTATGCATTTGTAATTATAAACGAATCACAAAATAATGTACAACACTTTTTATTTTCTTATTAAAGGAAATAGTCCTGGTGGAGAAATAGCCCTCTCAATAGCACACTCTTTTCACTCAATTTAGTGAAGGATTAGACTAAATTTAAACAGGCATCTGCAGTTTATACAATGCAATGCAGAGGATACTGATGGAATCTGCAGTCAAATTCCATCACATCAAATTAATCAAGATTCAATTTACAACAATATTTTTGAATGACTGAAAAGCTTTGAATATAAATGATATGTTTCTCTGCAACTGAACAGTGTAATGTCATTAAAATGGTTCAATCATATTCAACTGAACTGATCTGTATGTATAGTTTTTATAAGGTCAAATAATTGTTACTACGCATGTGTTGTACGAAAAACATCAGAGTAAATCCATATATTCAATGGTTGAGTGAGATCATGGCGACAATAGAGCTTAAATGGTATTTGATACTCACATCATGTCCATGTAGAAGGCCATTGTTCAAAGCACGGTCAGTCCCAGACGGTGTGAGCAGGTCAGAGGCCGAGAGACACAGAGAGAGAAAGAGTCAGAGCAGTAACACACTTATTTTATTAATGTGACAGGACAGAGTTAAATCAAATAGGTGACAACACACAGAATTCAGGTGAACATTTGGTTTGTATTTTGAACAACCTGAAAAGATCTGTCTGGCAAACTCCTCGTGCTCATTTAAATCTCTCTTTCTCAGGACTTTGGAGTCTGAAGTCCCCTTCAACTTTTTATTTCTATTTATGTATTTACTAGCTCTGACCTTACCAGTTGTTTTAGTCATTTTCTAATCTTTATTCTATTCAGTTTTTTACTTTTTTCTCACACGTCACATTCTTAATCTAATAGTTGTGATCTTCTGTAGTCTAAAGCAGTTTGATCTTCAAATTGCTTTCAAATCTTGTGTTTTGAAAGGTGCTATATAAATAATGAAACAGCTACTAATTTCTCACATAGCTGAAGGGTCTGAATCTGAACATTCAAAGTTCTGTGAGAGTAAAGAAAATAGTTCCGGCATCATCTTGATAACAGAAAAAACTGAGGGAAAACCCAAAAAGGCTCAATATATTATATATATATATATATCGCTTATACAGATTGTAAACATGGCAACATTTATCTGCGAAGATAAGAAAGAAAGGAAGAAAGAATCAGTATTTAAACTAAGAAAAAATACAAATGAGACATTTATCGTGATAATTATCGATATCAACTGATATATTGTCAGATCCCATATCATCCTTCCCAACCTGTACACTTATATTATTCCTACAAGGCTTTTTAAACGTTGTCTCACGTGATAAGACTTGTTGGGTACAGTCTATGATCTGGTTTATGAAAGTGTTTTGGGGCCCTGGGGTCTCCAGAGCAGATGAAACATGACAACAAATCAACAACCTATTTTAAAACCATGTCCTCCAACACTACATCATGTTAGGAGTCCTGTGTGTTGGTTTGCATGTAGGCTAACAGCACAAATAGCCTCTGACCCTGTCGCGTTGGACATAATCCCTCTAAATACGGCACCGCGGTGAACTCTACACGAACCGCACATAAAAAAACACATCGCTGGAAGAAGAAGAAGAAGAAGAAGAAGAAGAAGAAGAAGAGGAAGGAAATAAAAAAAGTGCGAGGCATAAAGATGGCAGCGGCAGTGTGAGGGAGACCTACCTGTGTGTTCACCCTCCTGCTCCACCTGGGCGCCGCGGTTCCGGTGTTTCCTCCAAAACAGGAACCCGCAGACGCTCGGTCAGTGTTTCCTCACGGAGGCGGTGACGCAGCAGCGAATGACGAAGCAGCGAATGACGAAGCAGCGAGCACGGAGGGAGGAGGAGGAGGAGGAGGAGGAGAGCTCAGTGTGGAGGAGATCAGAGGTGGAGGCTGCAGCTCCCCCCCCCCTCACAGATTACACTTCTTAGCCACATGCATCCTTACAGCCAAGGGGATTTGTTACCTATACACATCTTAAGGCCTTTAGCGCTGACCTGAATCATGTTTCACACCCTGAAGGCTTTAGGTGACATGTTTTTTTGATGTTTTTCAGTTTGTGGCCGCCCTCCTGATAAGGTGATAACCTCGAGGGCAGGGACGTGCACAGACATTTTGAGGGGCCATTGCTTTAACAACCCCCGCCCCCCCATGCTAGTCTAAAGCCATTTTCAGACATGAACAGGAAAGAAGAAGAGGGACCATATTACACCTGCGTCAGATTCCACTGGCTTCCTGCTCGTTAACAGGATCGATTTTTTAAATTTGGTTGTTAACTTTTAAATCTCTTAATGGACTGGCACCGCCCTACGTGGCTGAACCCCCTGGAGAGCTGAGCTCGGCCACTCAGCTGCTCCTGGACCTGCCCAAAACTACACTCATAACCAGAGGCGAACTTGTGGAACAGTTTACCACTCCATATTAGATGTGCCCCCTCTCTCACATCTCTTCTCTTTGGCCTTCTATTTGAGTTGAGAACTTTTTTTTATCTCAGCAGATTTGATTTTATTATCATTAGCAATTTGATATATTACGTATATGTGTTTTCTGATACACTAGCAGAGGCCTGGGAGGGTTCTGCGCTGTATTTGAGCTGTTCCTATAGGACTGCGCTTTCCTGGACAGAGGCTTCAGATGTTGTACCTGATTTGGTGGAGCCCCTCTCCCAGTTTGGGGGTTGCAGCCCCTATAATGCTCCTACTATCACAGGGATCACATTGCATTTCACCTTCCACATCTTTTCTAGCTGTTCTTTAGACATACATGTATAAATTATATACATATATTATTGACTTCTCTGGTTGTTGGTATAAGTAATCCTCAGAACATTATATAGACTAAATGCACCTGAGGATGAAGTGATGAGAATAGTGCTCTTTTTTTTCATGAAAAATGTCCGCTCAGTACAAAATAGGTGCAGCTCTTCTGCTGCATTTGTTTACATGAGTGGTTTCAGGGTCAGGGCATTAAAATAATGTGTGCTCGAAGATTAAGCTTTAGATCGACTTCAGGCTTTTCTCTCAGTTTTACAGTGCTCCGTCACAAATAAGTCTTATATCAGCTAAATTCTTTCAATCCGCCCCCTCTCATGTGCACACCACTTGTTTTCAAACTGTACTGGTGGCTCCACACGGGGGAGCCGCTGTGCGTGTGTGCATGTGTGGAGGTGAAGGGAAGTGGCTGCTTATTATGTTTCGGAAGTACTTCACTGTGAGTACACATACATACTTATTTTCATAGTCACCTAGAGGAACTAAACTAAACTATCAGTTGTTAGTGTGGTAGTTATTGTTACTGGATATGAGCAAATGATTAGTAATAGATAGTGGCTGCTTCTCATGTCTCGTCACTAAAATACATGAACACTGCTGCTTTTTTGTGTCCCTCCAAAACAGGGGTGTGGTACATTATTAATAAATTATGATAATTTTTCAGTTGTGTATCAGAGACTGCACCAGTCTCAGTATTTTTCAACATTTAACACAAAGCTTTAGACGAATATGTCGTGTTATCACTGACATTTGTAACTGTTTTCTAAGATGGCCACTATGATTTTTCATGTTTATTTATGTGATGTACATTTTTTAATTAAGCCAGTCATTTGCTGTGAATTGTTGTGTTGTCGCTACTGTTTTGTTTTTTTTAATTCATTTTTTCCTGCCCAAGAAGAACAGAAAATGCAAATAAGCTATATAGGGGAATCTGGAATGTCAGTTGTGTTGTTGTCCTTGTTAAATAAACTTGTAAACTTAATAATTATATACTGGCTACTCTCGGTTAACATCACAGTGTGCATTGGTTAGAATGGAACAGCTCCATTTGATGACCCTGGATGTCCCTTGAAAAAGAAGAGTGAAATCCCAGAGGTGGCGGTAGACCTCAGTCTCACAGCTGCCACAGCTGGAACATCTGCCACAGCTGGAACATCTGTCACAGTAAACACAGAGACCAATGTTCGCAGTGTCGCAGTAAGTGAAGTATCTGACCTTAAAACGTTCAGAATCCTACACTACTCAGGTAATTCTGTAACATCCCTGACAAATTGAGGATTAATAGATGAGTGGATGGATGGATGAATGGATGGATAGATGGATAGATGGATAGATGGATAGATGGATAGATAGATAGATAGATAGATGGATGGATGGATGGATGGATGGATGGATGGATAGATGGATAGATAGATGGATGGATGGATGGATGGATGGAGTAGCCCATAAATTGGCACACCGTAGACAGCACCTCTCATCCATTATCACGCAGAACAGCCAGGGAACACCCAGTGTGGTTAACTCTACACACTGAACTCCAGCCCTCTGCACGGAGATAAGAGCAACCGTCATCACCAACACACACATGTTCACACACTTGAATACGTATAGTATCTGTTGCCCCCTGTTGAGTGCCTTGGATGGATGGAAGTAGATAGATAGATAGATAGATAGATAGATAGATAGATAGATAGAATTGATGTACACACGAATGTACACAAAACTCATCAATAACTATAATCAAATAATGTAAAATTAATATTCAACAATGGACTATTATTCACAAGCTTTTATTTTGAATACTTAAAGAATATTTGATACCATTAATACATTAGCACCTTTACTGAAAATAAAAAAACAGTTTTTTTAACTATACTATACTACTATTTAACTTATAAAAGTGTATTTCTGTTGTTGAATAACAAATTCTCAGTACTTCTTTATTAGAGCCCCCACATTATGGACTTTGCTCCCCCACTGAACTAAGACTTATTTTCTAGCTTATTTAAAATCCCTTCTATTTAATCTATAGAACTCCAGCCTATCTACTTTATATCTCCATTTTCTCCCAATATTTTATTATTATTATTATGTATCATCCCTGCATCACTGAATTTGGCTTCAACCAAAATATTTAGTGTGTGGAAAATGAAACAATATGAACCTTTTTGAATTTTGTCCACTTGTAATTATCAACAGGGGGACAATGGAATAATTTAAAGTTATATTTAATCGTACAGATGGTTTAAGGATTGACGTCATTATGGGATGTAAGGTTACGTTTCTAAGGTTATGGATCTATAAGTGAACAATAGAGGTGAGTCTCCACAGAGAGCAGCAGCCTGGAGGCAGCTCTTAGTGTTTCACCAGGAAGAGAAGAAGCAGCAGGGCGGGCAGGACGCGCAGCACCAGCCCTGCTGTGGACGAACATGAGCCGCTCCACGTCGTCCCACTGATGTTATGACTTGAATATGGCCGATAAGGGGCCGTTTTTGACCTCATGTATTATTTTCTACCTGTCGGTCGGGGCCGCAATATTCCAGATTCTCGAAGAGCCAAACTGGATGTCGGCCAGAGACAAGTATATCCTGCAGAAAGAAAACGTTTTAAAGAAGTATACCTGCTTGACTAAAGAAGCTCTGGATGAGATTTTGGAGGTATGAACTCATCTGTTTTCAGTTTACGACGGATAAGAACAGAGTTTCCCATTCATCCTAAAGGAGGGGAAGTTAAATTAAACCTACTGTTTGTAACTTTACGCACGATTGACCAACAAACCGAGGAGCGCCCATAAACTGTCAAGAAGTTAAAAGTAATCCAGTAAAACCAAAGTGCAGATATTAGCCTGTATGAGACGGTGTTTCAGTCACCGTTGTCAACCTGAGCTGAGACACACACATTGTGCAAGAGTAAGTGAGAGGTGGGTCGCCTGTGCGCGTCAGGACACATCAGGACTTGTTTTTCCTGATCACGAACAGACAAAAAGCATCAGGCCTGAAAGCGGATCAGGTGACAATATACCTTGTAAAAGCTTCTCCTGCTTCAGCCCGAATTTCTCTAAAGAAGAGTCAGAAAGTTGTAATATTTAATAAAGACCGGACGTTATTGCGCATGTGTCCCTGCTCCAGAAATATTTGCATTTTTGCGCAAGGTGTGTCCAGGTGCAAATGGCTGCACAGGATATGACTTTGAGCCCGAGTAATAGAGGACTGTGGAGGTGAATAGTGTTGTTACAGTCGTGTGTGAAATGGGTGATTTACTGTGTATTCACCACAGATCGTGTCGGAGGCTGCAGGTCAAGGTGTGACCATCACTGGCGAGAAACATCGCAACACGTGGGACTGGGTCAACTCGGTCGTTTTCGCTGCCACCATTGTCACCACCATAGGTTTGTATGTGTAGGCCATGCAGTATAGTAGCTACTAGGAATTAAATTCACATCAAATATATTACTAATGTTTACTTTAATCACCTGGCTCACACATGTCAACATTTCTCATTTTAACATTTTTATTAGGCAGACAATTATTCCTATTTTACTACAAATTCAGAAAACCATAATCCTGAATAATGAAATAAGCTTACTGACATCTATGATTAATGTTATTGATAACAAATGTAATATGTATGTATGAATAATAACTAACACTAGCAATACTTTATTATAATATTGACTAATAATAATAATTATTTAGTACAATCATGCATTTGCAATGGTTGTTTAATTAATTTGTTATCATCAAATAAGCATTTTATTTTATCCTTGCTTAAGGCTAAAGGTTCAATTTCATACCTTTTTAGGATCACAATGACTAGATAGATGGATATTTAATAAAATCATAAATCTAGATAGATGGATATTTTATTCATACCAGAAGGGAAATTACAGTGTTTCAGCATCAATTAAATACATAAACACAAGACTCACATATTATATAACCCAGAAAACACAAGCAGAGGCAAATACGTCCGGGTAAAAACACCTACGTCAAATACTGATATGAAGGGATATCAGAGAGTTGCTTACCCTTCATTGAAGATAAGGTGAACAAAGCAATATCAATGTCTTTTCCCACAAGCTGAAGTGTACTGCACTAAATTCTGACTGAGGTGTTTGTAGTTTATCAGGTATCAGTTCCCTGTTGGTCTTGTTTGTATTTCTATTACAATATGCTAATATCTGTTAAGAAAGAACTGCAAACTATGCATGGCCAAAACATTCCCTTAAAGTAGCATTTCATAAGGGTTAATATAATCAAGAGCCACCTTAACCTTTTTAAACCTTGTATGTTATATTGTATCGTATTAAGACTCTTTAAGGTAAACAATTTAGGATTTTTAAAAACTTCTTATGAACCAGGGGAAGCCCTATTTATAAAACCTTTAAAAAAGAAAAAAGTCCATATTTCCTGCTGTGATTCAACGTTTTCTCTTGTCATCCACAGGTTATGGCAATGTCGCACCCAAGACTGAAGGTGGCCGTGTGTTCTGCATCCTGTACGGTTTGTGTGGGATCCCCCTATGTCTGGTATGGATAAGCGAGCTGGGTTCGTTCTTTGGAGACAGAGCCAAGCGTCTGTCCCAGGTTCTGATCCGTAAAGGCGTTTCAGTGGTAAGAAAAGACAGAATGGTGGAGTTAGTGTTTATCTGAATGCTGAATAAAGTTGCAATATAACATTTATATTTTCTTCCTTGTGTCAGAAAAAGGTCCAGTTAACCTGTACGGCCTTGTTCCTGCTATGGGGGCTGTTTGTGCACCTGGTGATCCCTCCATTTGTTTTCATGTCTGTGGAAGGATGGAGCTACCTGGAAGGCATCTACTTCTCTTTCATCACTCTCACAACGGTTGGTTTTGGAGATTATGTGGCAGGTAGGTTTATTTTACGACTTGATTTAGCTCATTTCTCTGAGGTTATTCTGCATCTGAACTTCTTTTGTTTCCTTTGTAATGAAAGCAATGTCATTCTATGCTTCCATTTCCATTTCAGGCGTAAATCCAAACATAGAGTACCCCAGACTGTACAGAACATTTGCTGAGATATGGATCTACATGGGCCTGGCCTGGCTGTCTCTGTTCTTCAGCTGGAACGTCCACATGGTAGTGGAAGCTCACAAGAAGTTCAAGCAAAGACGACACAGGTACCGAAACATAGATGACGAGGAGCCCCAGCAAGAAGGGGAAAAGCAAAGCCCACACATGAAGCAGTCCGTCATCGACATCTTCAACTTCCTGTCTGAAAATGGGGAGGACTACAGCACCGTCATCCACGATATCGGAAGTACGGCAAAAAATAGAAACCCTGAAGAGAAAGTCAACCGCTCTAAGAGCTGCAGCGACATCCTGGCCATCCGTAACCTGGATCATTCGCCGAGTCACAAACACATGATCAGTATCAGTCAGGTGTTCATGACCGCAATGGTGGATCAAGAGGAGGAGCGTCCGCCACAAGAGAGCAACAGAGACAGTGAGCCTCCAGAATGTGCAAGGACGGCAGGTAGCATGGAGAACAAGGACAGTTGTACATTTGAACCAGAAAATGATGGTATCATCTTCACTGTACCTGCCAGAGATGCTGCCGAAGAACAGACTGTACAGCAGGCGGGTGGAGGGGAGAGTAGGTTCCAAATATCCAAAGTAAATGAAGATTTGTTCAAGGACAAAGATGAAAAAGGGTAAAACAATACCGTTATGTATCTAGGGGACAAACTGCATCCGTGCAATTCAAGGGTGGACGGTTTAACAGCCTCCTAACTGCATCTTTTTAAAATTTAGAAAAGTAACCTCAGAGCCAGGTGGATCTTCAGGGTCGTGCTTTGACGGCTTTGTGCCGTTTGGATGACATAGCAGCCACTTGTCACCTTTCTTAAGGTCTACAGACTAGAAACATTATAGTACAGTCTTTTAAGGACACCGACACAAGATAAGAGTAAATTACAATAAGAGACAATATCCATTTAACTGAATTTGAATTAATTAATTGGGAAACATGAGTTGTGTTGCTTAATTTTCAGATTTTCACTATTTGATTCATTTTCATTCTATTATTGAGGAGGGATTATTTTATGCACAGACCCCTTCTTCATTGTTCTATAGTTGAAATGCTCCAAATTATTAGTCTGTGTAAACAGTTCGTCATGTCAAGGGTTGAATGAGCCGAGGCGCAGCTCTCCTCGGATTTGAATCTCCACCGGAGTTTGCTCTGTGTGCAGCAGATCTGAAATGTAAATTTTTCCTGCAGTTTCAACAGGGGATGAAGGCATCGCAGGATCCTTCAACCCCTGATTGGAAAACTCTGCACATGAGAAAATGCTGCTGATGTATGATTTAGCTTGAGGAGATAAATACAGGGACGCTTCGTTCAGAGTTTAGTCTGCTGATTACAACGAATATAAGACGTATGACTCATGACTGATCATAATGTAGATGATTCTTAAAAGAAAAAACTAATTTATAGATTCATGCAGTTTTGCATTCTTAAGGACAGACAATCTTAAAGTACTGTGATGTTCAGTAAAAAGTATCCAGTAAAATATTATTTTCATGATAAAACGGCAAAGCAGCTATATGAACTTTTTTACATATTTTATTGAAAACATAAGCACTTATTTCACAGCGTTTCTTGTAGTTGGTCAGTTCAGTGTCTACAACCATTTGCAAAAAATGCTGATGTACCCACGACCATGAAAAAGTCACGAAAACGAAATGCATCCATTTTCCTCCCACGAGAATAAGAAAAAAATGCATTTCCCCACATACGAGCGCTGTGATTTATGTTAATCATCATTCAAATCACCATTGTCCGCGCCTTGCAAAGAGGTGAGTCATTGCCTACTCCAGATCACAGACCAAGGCTTTGTGGAACACAGTGCCAATGAGCAACTTTCCCCCATATACTGCTGCTACGGACGAACCCATGAGCACACTACCATCGTCTTCATACACCTGAGTCACCACTGGCTGGTCAGAGTGAATCTTCTGGACGCGGATGACCTGCACAAAACACAATCACACGACAGAAAGAATTATAACGAGATGAATACATGTAAAACGATTGGTCATCTGTTTAAGTAAAGAGAATAAAAGGTGCAGAAATTACACATGTAAAAACATATTTTGTTTTGCAATGTTGGTCATCTCACAATTTGCAAACTGATAAAAGGACAAACCTCTGATCCAGGTGGGTCGTTGGGGTCAAACACACAAAGTTTCCATCCATTAGGGTGACAGCCTAACCACAGGTCGCCTGTTTCGGGGTCGACTTCAATGTTGTCACAGAGAGAACCCACAGCCACAGACTGGTGACAGGATCAGAAGGAGATATTTATCATTAACCTTAAATGATAATTCTACCACGGACGGATTTTGTACTTATTACCTGCATTGATGTGTAATTTGTCTGGAAACATGTTAAGACCTTCATCTAAGTTACAATTATGAACAACTAGAATGGTAGTAGAGCGCACCAGATATGCCAGATTTTTTCATCAAGGTGCATAAATTATTCCCTGGGAAATTAATGAAAATGTTAAAAAAAGGCCTTTCTCACAAAGTTAATGAAAGTGAAAATAACGTCCTGAATTTGCCCCAAAAGTTAACGGCTTCTTCCACAAAGTTTCATTGAAATCTGTCCATCACTTTTGCGTAAACCTTGCTTACAAAAAAACAAACAAATCAACAAACAGAAGGACAACAAGAGCAACATTTATAAATAATAATACTGATGAGGCCCACTGATTGAATTAAAAATATTACTTTAAGTCTGAAATATTTACCTTCAGAGAGACCAGTGAATTGTCTTCTTTTCGCTCCAACACATGCACATTGTGCCCTAACAGATCTGCCACATATATATGTCTGTAAATAAAAAAAAGAATACAACAATGAGGCAATCAAACATTTGAAGCATGAATTATCATATGTGTGACCCTGAGGATCATTCCTACCGCTTGTCTGGTGAGATGTTGATTCCGTTCGCAAGGTAGTAACCATCAGAGACGACTTTCACATCCGTGGGACTGTAGTACACAACATTAGTCCAAGACAGTCCCAGAACAGGCTCCACAAAACTTTTCATGAGCTCATGGGAGAAATAGTGGTCATTTGTTGCATAGAAGCTATCCACGCCCACTGCAACGATGTCGTTCACACTGGAAAGAAAAAACAGAATTGGAACATTATTTAAATGACACATAATATTTAAATTTGTTGAGCACAATATGAAAATATTTTGTGACGCTTTCTTATGACAAGGGATATCAGATGCACTAAAGCTCACGACTCAGTAAGTCAGACAGTAGGGGTCACTGTACTGTACTGTACCTGTGGAGAAGTTCGTGCTTTATAGTTTTCACGTGCACAAGGAGGTGGTTGTCCTCGAAAAATTGGAAGATCTCAACTTGGCTTTTGTGTTGTGGATGATTGACAACAAACAGGTAAATTGTGTCATCTGATGAGAAACAAGGAAAGCATTGTCAAAATAAACAACAGAATACTGGAGACCAAACCGGCCCATGCATTCTTTGTACACATAAACACTTGTGACTTAGTTTAGCATTAACATAATGCAAATGTTCTGATCGCGTAAAATACAAACACACCCAGGTTTAACAATCTCAGCTATTACAGTTGGGACCACAGGAGCTATTATAAACAGGTTTGTCCACATACTCCACACAGGCGCACACAGGCTCATATCCACCAAACACGGAATATAAACTTCCCTTTTACTAGTCAGATTATAGACAGTCACAGAAACTGAAAATTAAATAAATTTCCCTGTTGTTTAATGGAAGATGAATGAAAATATGTGTAACAGAAAAGTCTTTATTTCTGGATCGAGTTGAAAGACCAGCACAAAGCCAGTAGACTTCGTTTTTTACCCTTTGGGACAGAATGGTGAGTAACATTAACCGTGTGTGACCTTTACCTGTTGGATCGGTGTATGCACTGATGCCATGAGGGTTGAATGAGTCCAGGTCAAAGTTTCTTGGCATGCGCAGCTCCACCGGTTTCATCCGAGAGTCTTGTAGGTCGAGGGAGAAGATCTTTCCTGTCGCCTCTGGGACTGGCAGTCCAGGATACCTCAGACCCTGGAGATATTAGAAATACATGAAATTACACAGACGTCAGACTAATGAAAAGAAATACTGCACAGCAAAACAAAAATCCCCACTGATTGGAGACAGGTGGTTGGAGACCAGCCCCCAGATTGATGATAATAATAATTTATAGAACATCTTTCATACGTACAAGGCTGCTCAATGTTCTTTACAAAAGTAAGATGAATAAAAAAAATAAAATCATGAAATACAAAAAAGCATATAGAGGTAGACAAAACAATAAAACATGGTAAGATGTTATAAGGGAAGGCGGTGTTATTTATAAAGCACAGTTCATACACAGAGGTAGATTCAAGGTGCTGTACAGGGTCTTTAAACGCAACACAGAGGCCCAATCAGAAGAAATCTATTTAAAATCAGAAAGGACAGTTTAAAACAATTTCCAACCAACATAGAAGAGGTTAACAAGAGCAGAATAAAAGAGATTAAAAGAGGTACAAGATATAAAAAAGAATGTAGAACTGGACCAAGCTAAACCAGGAACAATGAAAGCTACGAGCAATAAGCCTCTGAATAAGTAGCTGCATGTTTTTCTGCACTTGCATGCAGGTCAAGTAGACTAAAAGAGCAAAGCACATGAACAAATTGACCTTTATGGAAAGTGAATATAGTTTGATAGTGAATAGTTAGTCTTCTTATAGTTGTTCTTATTAAGAACAAAGTTTGGTCACGTGTTTTATCCGCAGGACTTTAATTCCTTCAGTGACTGTTTGTTCAGCCTCAGATAAACTTGGCTGCTCAGCAACTCAAACACTCACAGTGCTGATAAAGGCGAGTCCGTCTCCCAGGATCGTGATGTCTTCCGAGCCAGAATCTGAAAGCAGCGCAGTCACGCTGTTAACTTTGAGTTTACAATTTGTTTGTGTGGCTTTTAAAACATTTTTTATTCTCTCTACTCACCCAGATTTTTCAACGCCACACAGTTGGGCAGGTGATTCTGCAGCAGCTCTCTGGAGGCGAGGGCCCTTTTCCTGCAGAGGGTTGAACACAAGCTGCATGAACTAAACTTTATCTCCACAGGAAGCAAACGTCGTTCACACACGCACTTGTCTTTTCTTTGTACTTTACCTCAAGTTCACGATCCTCTCTCCCAACAGCGCCGCGATGGCCGCTACTACAAGCGAGGTGCACACGAGCTTTCCCATTTCCAAATTATGATCAACTCAAATTGACAGCGGATCCAAAACAACCAGGCTAAACTACAGCTGCTGCGGAGGGACACGCGCAACTAATGCTGCCTTCATGATAGTCGGACATCTGAGAACCCTACGTTTCATTTCGTCTCAGGGTTGCCAGGTCCGTGGGGTTCCCGCGGAATTTGGCTGCTTTTGAGTCAGTCTGTGAAGGACTCTCACCTGCACGCACGTCTCAATCCCAACCTGGCAACCCTAGTCACTTTATCCCTAAAACCAGACCTGATACTCTGGTCCAACACCCAATTTAACAGTACCCTGGGAGGATGCTAATGATGAAGTGAATGAGAGGAAAAGGCTGTGGTATGCAGACATGGCATTTGAGGCAGAACAACGTGTCTTGAAAGCAGTAGTTTGCCCTGTGGAGGTTGGCTGCAGGGGTTTCATTGCAACATCCACCATCAGGTTGCTCAGACATCTGGGAATCCAGGGACAAGCCCTGCACCAGACCATAAAGAAACAAGATGCTAGGGACATTCACCCAGGTCTGATCAACCTGTGGTGGGCCTGTCTTAGAAGAGGGTGTCTTGTGATTAAAAAGCCGAAACACCTTATGTGTACCTTAGCGTCTTAAGGTGTTAACTTCATTCGTGCAGGAGACCGTTAAACGTACAAGGGATATTCACCATCTTGTCCTATGTTCTAAAATTCATGGGCAATATTACTGTCCATGTGCAATATTACCACTCATGGACAATTTGTGTGACATGAGATATGACATGATTTCAATATCATGTCAATTATTCCACATCACCTATTCCCATTATCATAACCACTTACTGCCACTTTTGTTTAGTATGACTGTATAGTGTAACTTTTATTTTTTTCTAATTTCTGTTGTTTTCTAGGCACAGACTCAGCATTACTCTACAAACACTTTATATTTTTATTTCCCTTATTATACACTTTATACTTTTTATTTTATTTTCACTCATATTTCGTAGACATAACATGCTATTGTTTCATTTACTGGGCTATATTACATATTGCGATACTGTTATCTTGGCTCAAGAATTTCCTTCAGGATTAATATAAATCTTATTTTATCTCATCTCATAGAGTGTGTAGCTCCTCAATTAGGATTCAAGACTCAGAGGACCTTCAATGTCACTGTGCAAGTGCAATGGAATTTTGTGTGGAGCCGATGCCTAATTGGCAACACACTTGAATTAAGACTACAAAATAAATTTTACAAAATATAGACAATTAACAGTAAAAGCTTAGAGTGAGAAAACACAGTGAAAATGAGATATAAAAAACAAAAAACTAAGATTTATATACATGTATATAGGCGGAATTCAAATAAAGACAATAATTCAATATCGAGACAATAAACAGTGCTAAAATACTACAGTGGTACAGCAGAGTGCAGTAATAGTATTGCAGATTTAACAGTGAGAAATAGTACAGTAAAAGTATTTCTTGATTAATGATACATCACTTTCATTTTAACAGAGCCACTAGACTAGAAACTTTCTGGTGTTTGATTTCTGGTATCCTGTGAATGTAGCATGATTTCAAGTGATTAGGGCAAGTCATATATTGAATTGTCTGCATATGTAATGGATTTAGTTTGTTCAAGATGGATCTTTATGAATCAGAAAGATGCTCTGAATCGAACCATAATTGACCTTTGACAATCCATTTTACAATAAGTAATTGGGAGCCTGAAGGTTTGCTGGGTTTACATGTGCAACAACCATTTTGAGCTGGATTATTTTCAAACTATCCTGAAATGTGCACATTTAGACATTTCCTGAAAATATATTTATGCAGGATTTATGCATTTGCAGTCACATGTTCTCCCACACACATTAGTACAAATGGTGGAAAGTCACATTCACCTTATTCAGACTGATAACAAAAATAATAGGGATGTGAATGTACAGACAGAGAGCTATGGGATCCTGTTTGTTCTGAACACACCGTAAACCGGACAAACTATCTTGAGGGATTAACCGACTGTGCAGTTGTTTTAAATTCACTCAATACCAGTGCAACATAGTCAATGACATGTAGTGCCTGCAGAAACCTGTTTAAATTGTTTATTTTTGAAGTTGTTTTATTGTAGGTGATGACTCCCTCCCAACATAAAACAAAAAGTTACAAAATTGTCTATGTAATCAAAATCATGTGTAAGAGACTTCATAAAAAACAAACATGAACACATACATACACATACAGAAGTGAAAGTAACATAAAATTGGCAAACTATTGACCCTGTGATATTCAGCATTGGGTGCATGCAACCTGACAGTAACTGTAGAATATCTACAAAAAGTCCAATTAAAGAATGATAGCATCTAACAACTTCAAAACACCAACAACTCCTGCACATTACATCGTGTGCAACCAGCGAGCACTGTTAAGCGGGGGGGGCACACCAGATTCCTGACGCTTTGTTTTGTGAAGTCGTGTAAAGGTTCACAGTGTAATACAGCAGGATCCCCATCAAACAGTTTCAAGCAAGACTGTATATTTGGAACATACAAAATAAATTTTATTATCCATTCTCTTCATGTCTACATCTTATTAGAATTTCTAGACAATGGCATTGTCAAAGAACACACCCAAATTAATTCTAATAATCCTGACAGGTGCAACAATACATTTCTGTCAAGTCCAGGTGTCAAAATATAACTGAATGTGAAAAGCAATTTAAATTTTCTTCTTTGTTATTTTCCAACATAAAAAGGAGAGCCATGGCCCTGGGCCGCAGTGAGATCTAGGCAGGACATGGCCATGAGCACACATTAAACACAGGTGGGGAAGTGGCTTCAGGGCTGGGCCCCTGTGGCTGCAGGGACTTGTGTGGCCAGAGTGTTGGGGGCAGAGATGACAGGTGATCCAGCAATGTTAGCCAGTGGCTGTGAGGAGGACATTGAGGTGATGCCTAGAAGAGACAGGAGGCGTGTAAATCATTAGGAAGTGCTTGTATTTACATGTCATCACAATCTTAATTCAGAGATAGATTTGCAGCCATTCACAATCTATTTTTATTTGCAAATTACACATGACAAAAATAACTCTTGATTATTCCTGCTCCTAAGGGCAGTTCAGTCCAGGGAGGATTACTTACCGGCCATCATACTTGAAGAGCTGACTGGTGTGGAGCTTGCAGCCATCCCTCCTGGAGTGGCCCCCCTTCCCTGATCTTTAACGATGGGATCTGCGAACACAGGTGGATTTGAGCAACTCGTAAACCAAACTCTTGTGTTGACAAGAATCGAGCCACTTTAAATAAAGTGCACAAAAAACATAGGAGGAGCAGACAGGGTGATAAAGCGAACTTACAGAAGTAGGGATGATCCATGGCCTCTCTGGCCGTGAGACGGGCTTGGTGGTCGTAGCGCAGCAGTTTGTCCAGGAAGTCTAAAGCCTCTGTGCTGACCAGGTGCTGGTTCTCGCTGTGCACAAACCTCTCCCACCTTTTGCGGGAGTGTCTGGAGAACAAACCAGGGGCAGAGTTATATTGTGAGGTGCTCATGAGCCAAAATTGTGCTCAAAATATACAATGATATTGAAATTGCGGTCATACAGCCAAAGTGTTTTACCTTCCCAGAATGTCATTGAACCGTGGATCCAATTCAATGTTGTACTTGTCGATGTAGTCGTACAGGTCCTCTGTGCCGAGTACTTTTGCGATCCGCACCAGCTGAAATTCAGAAAACCCAGATTTCAAAATTTTTGAAGATGCACACCAACATTTGCTGAATCCCGAGGGGTATGAATTTGTATGAAGTGTATATGTTATTAAAGTGGTTATTATGGGGGAAATTGTAAAATCTGAATATAGATTTGGCTTCATGAAATATCTTTGAAATGTGCGTACAGTTTGAGAATGCACATTTCTCTATTATAAAATCTAACAGAACCAGTGATCTTCCCTCTGTAACTGTTACCTCTATGATTAATGGTTTATACTAATATGCAAAATAAATAGATAAACCGAATTTCTTTTTTACTTTCATTCTGTTTGTAGCCAAATTTCTTCATTTACAGGCAAAACCGGTTTATGTTCCGTATTAAATGTTTATATACATATCACACTATTTGTTTAACTATATAAACACCACTTTAACACTAGTGTCACGCTGTCCTAGTGGTGCCAGGGAATGTGGGAGAAAATGTGATAACATCATGTCCACTAGTACAAACACATTTGTCTTTAAATCACTTTGTTCTACTTTCAGAGCATCAAAGTACCAAAAAGATAATGATGTCTACCCTTGCTAAATAACAGTGTTTGAGAAAAACCTCGTTCGAAAACATCTGTGGTTTGAGTGTGTCAAACTTAAAGCTTTGTACTATTAGGCCTAAACACTGCACTACTCGAGCCACAAGGTCTGTAACCAGACCCACAAAAGACTGAGTTCTTACCTGATCGTAGTTGTCATGACCGTGAAAGAAAGGCTCCTTCCTGAAGATCATGCTGGCGAGCATGCAACCCAAACTCCACATGTCCAAGCTGTAGTCATACATCTAAAAAAAATATAAAAGGGGGAAATGCTTGAGGTGGCTACATGAACGTTTAGAAAATAAAGTTTAAAAAAATGCCTTTCTTCTTGAATAATACAAATCCTAACTTGCATGATTTGATATGCAGAATAAAAATATATGAGGCTCACCTGGTAATCTACCAGCAGTTCAGGTCCTTTAAAATACCTGGATGCCACTCTCACGTTGTATTCTTGGTTTGGGTGGTAGAATTCTGCCAGACCCCAATCGATTAGACGGAGCTGGAAGTTAAAAAATGTAATATAATTTAGATCATCATATTGATATCACAGGGGAAAGAAAACATTAAGAAAATGCTTGACGCAATAGACAATACCTTTCTGTGTTCATGGTCAATCATTACATTATGTGGCTTGACATCTCTGTGCATTATCCCCATACTGTGGCAGTAATCCAGGGCCTGAATGGTAATAGAGGAAAAATAATGTGTTAGGAGTATTTTCTGATGTAAAGTATCTGGCAAATGTTAAAAGAACCAATGAAGGCCATAACATAAACGTACAGTAAATATTCAGTTTCTTACCTTTAGGATTTCGTACATGTAGAACCGTATGTCGAAGTCAGATAGGGTTTGGTACAATTGCTGTAAAAAATACAAAATATATGAATCAGAATTTATATATTTTTATAAATATTTATATATTCACAGATTGCAAACCAATAGAACACTGATCTTTACCTTGAAGTCTGTGTTGTTCACATGTTCAAAGACCAGAGCAGGGGTTCGTGACTAAAAGGGAGGGAAAAAACATCTGTTTGTGCATATACGTATAAAAAGATTAGTCTAGAATTGTCATTGTGCAATAAGGAGAAAAAATTACCACGGGATCTTTGACGATATCTAACAGTGAGATGATATTTGGGCCACCCCGCAGATTCTCCAGGATCTTTATTTCCCTCTTGATTTTCTTTTTCTTGACCGGCTGTGAACAGGGAAAGTTTTGTGAGGTACTTATAATCTCCAATAAAGTGACAAACTATTAATTGTTTTACAGTTAGAACAGCTGGTTGAGTGATTATCTCCATACCTTCAGTATTTTGACGACCACTTTTTCATTGTTTGTGATGTTTATGGCTTCAAACACTTCACTATATTTGCCTCTCCCTAGTTTTCTGACAAGCTGATAGTCGTCTTGGTTTCTTTAAAAAAAAGAAGAAGAATATAACAGTCAGTTAATCTTTAGATTATTTCCCCGACAAAGCAAAATAAAACAAATACAGCAAACAGTCCAATCAATTTGCCTTACCCCCATTCAACAACATGGGACTCATAGTCCCAGTATTCCCGAGGTCTCTGTGTGTTTACATCAGGGTAAACTCGAGAGCGGCTTGGAACAGGGCCAGACATATTCTACACCAGATCTTCTCTAAATCTCCTAAACAATAAAACAAACAAATTCATTACAAATACAACCAAACAAACCATGTTATCATTTACTGGGCATCCTTACAGCTACTGTAAGTGATGTGGTGCGATTATGAATAATTATATAAGTCAACACTATACCTGGGAGGATCCCTCCAGGATTTTGGTGATAGATGAATTGGAACAGGGGTGGTTGAGATGCCTTTATGATAGGAAAGCTACAGGGGCACAAAGATATATATAAACAACAGTTAGCGCTTGATACAACTGTCCCAACACCATATGTGTAAAACTGAGCAATGAATATAACAGTTGATCTGAATATGAGCCGTACAAAAGAAAATACAGACGTTTCTCACGTGCTGCACAAAGGCAAAAACAGTCACTTACAAAGTAAAGCAGCTGCATGTGTGTTGAACGAGCACAGACACAAACAGACGCGAAAACACAATGAAATGAGTGTTGTGCTGGTGTGTCTGAATATGGTGGCGTGTGAAATGGAGAAACCTGAATGTTAAATGGGGGCATCCAACCAGTCTAATCAGGAGGTACAGGGTTCAATACAGTCATCACTGGGGGCCACACCAAGGCTGGATGTCCTGTTGGAAACAAAGTAGGTTGATTAAAATCAATGCTGTCAATTAGGCAAACATGAGCAAACTATGTGAGCCATTGTACGCCAGCCCAACACAGCTAATACGGCTGCGGTACATTGCTGTGTTTGTGAGAGGCGGCAAACCGACTAATCGTTTCTCCGGTAAAAACGTACTCGTTCAGTTTGGCCCGATTTTCCCGCTTATCGGTTTCATTAAAAAGCAGAGAGTACGCAGAAACCCCTCGGTGGCCCCGGGCCTGTTCAAGTGCAGTGGAGCTAGCAGCTAGCTACCAGGCTAGCCGGGCAGCTGGCTAGCTAGCTGGCTGGCTAGTTAGCATTAGCTCGTCAACAGCAGAGGGAAAAGCCGGTCGGAAAGTCAAAACTAGCTCCCGGCCACAGCGAGGGCCCGGGACGGAAAGAAATCATACTGCCGCTTAGAAAAAGAGTCCAACCGTCGTCCTGGCGGTCGAAACGGACGCGGAGCTGAGCAACAAGCTTCGAGAATTATATTTCACAAAGCTACAAAGTGCTAAGCTAACAGGCTAGAAGAGTGAATAGCCTGCTGGCTGGCGAGGCAACTGGCTGACAACGCCTTGAAAAAACATCCTACAAACACCGTGTTCGAGCGGCGGAGCGGCACCGCGACGTGTGGGGCTCGTTCCCAGCTCTGCCCGACACGTAAAACACTCAACCGGGGCTTCGAACCTGCGACGATTTGCCGTTAAATAACACGATTACCTCTCGGCGGCGGTTGGGACGTCAATATGGCGATGCTTGGGATCAAGAGCTTAGTGCGAACAGCCTCTCCCGCAGGGGGCGCTCTGCTTTTTCCTTTTTCTTTGAGGGGGAGACTGTGGCTCCTCTGCCACCAACAGGTCTGCTCGAGACAGGAACTTCAGCCTGCAGCCACACAGCACATGTTCCCCCCCACACACATCTGTTCAGTGACTTCTCTTTCAGTGAACCGCCAATTCTAACTTTATGTGTATAGCCCACATTCACAAATCACTACTTGTCTCATGGGGATTAACAAGGTGCAACATGTTCTCTTCTTAACCTTCAGCGAGAGTGAAGAAATACTAACAAACCCCCTTTTAACAGGGGGGCAAACAGAAACCTCAAGAGCCACATGTGAGGGATCCCTCAAAGTGCAGAAGATGCTGTAGAGCACATCAACAACAAAACAATATTCACAACATTCATGAGAAAAGACAGCATCTTACATAAATTGAGAGGTGAATCAATGATAATAGTAGATCTGTACAAAAGAAATGTCTGTCAGATGATTTATATAGCACCTTTAAAAACAGAGTTTACATAACAAAAAAGCGGTACAAGAGAAATAACAATCGTCAGGGTGCAACGTGACAAGAAAGCCACAACAACAATGTAGAGGTGGTCGAAAACAAGACTGAAAGACTATTTCAGAAAACCTGATCACATAGGAGCAGTAAAAGGACGATACAATAAATCAATAAAATAAGGTGATAAGAAAACAAAAAGAAGACGATAAAAGGACGACCTCACATTGAAGCAAAGAAGTCACTGTGAGCCGTATCTCCTCAGGTAGGTCGTTCCAAAGCCGAGGGGCCCTGATCAAGAAAGCATGGTCACCTTTAGACTTTGAAACAACCAGCAGGGCTCCACCTGAGGAGCTGAGGCTGAAAACAGGCACATAATGGGTCAGTATTATGTAGTATTATGTCTATGATGTAGCTTGGGGCCAGACCCCGGCATGCTTTGAAAGAGATCAGTAAAATCTTTAAATCAATTCTAAAACGGACAGGGAGCCAATGGAGAGAAGCAAGGGTCGGGGAGATGTGATATCGTCTGTTTAAACCAGTCCGAATAATGATGGTAGAAAAATTGAATATCTAAGCAACCCAGTTGTAAATATAATCCACGATCAGCTGCCACCACCATCCCGATCATGATCAAACCACAGGCAGACCACCACAGGCCCAGCAGAAGCCATAAAATGATATAGATCTACATACTTTTATTTCTAATAGAAGTTGTCCAGTACATATTAACAGGCAGCAGTTAGCATTCATTCTGTGTTTCTGCTCATAACAGTCGTCAAAAACCACAGTTCACACTACACACGAGCCTGCATTTCAAATTGTTATACTCTTCATTTCAGGATATTTCTACCACACTGGAGTCATTTCTCTACACTGATGTCCAGCTGGGCCTGTGCGTTTAAAAAAAAAAAAGCTCTTTGTTCGGACAATATATTGAGCTAACACCGGCTAAATGGACAATGGTGAAACAGTGACAGAAAACAATGCACGGCCTGTGGCATCTTTTAAAACGCTACCTCAGTCATGCACAAAGCCCCGGGGCATTTTCCTGAAGTAACCAATCACCTATAATCAGCACAAACTACACAGACACACTAATTCTTTTTTTTTTTTGGTGCATTTGAATGTTGAGAACATTTTGTTTCTCAGATAATGAATAGGCCTTTGTAAACTCATCAGGAGCTAATTGATGCTTCTCTGCTTGCGAGTCGCACTCTGTTAAACACAGACAAATCCCAGTTTTAAACATTCATGTCAGGATCTATAATTAACCAGGACGAGAACTATTAAAGGGTAAAAAGCAGGATATAGTGACAGTATTTAAAAGCTGAGCAACGCTGCTGCTGCCAAACAGCACGATACATCTGGAGAATGCAGTCGACAATGAAGCTGTAAGTATTGATATTTTGTCATGTAGATAATTGCCTTTTTAATGACTTACTACATTCAAATGTATTTTATCTCTGAAAGCTGCAAATATAAAACTTTATAATGACATACATTTGATATATAAACATGCATTTCTCACTAAAACTAAACTAACACTTGAAGTAATTGTGATTGCATTCGTTTCAGCTTCATGCCTTGCCTCCTTCTTCTGCCATTTGCAACTATGGTGTTAACAGCTCCAATCAAAGGTAAAGAAAAAATGATCTAATGCTGTTTTGAGCTGACTTAGCTTTTGTAGTACAAGTATATTTATTAAATAGCACAGCGGCGGCAACACTTCCCCTCATTATTTGTATTCTAGCTCAGAGAGTAAATGGGTTAAGCTTCCTGAATGGTTAGATTATTTATGTCCTTTAAAAAAAACGCTATTAAATGTTTTCAATCGTTGATGTAAGAAATCAGATTGTTTGATGTTTACATTGCTACTATGAACCGTCATCTCATCAGTATTTTATTAATTTCTCAACAGATGCACTTGACACAAGGACCGCACCTGCAATGACAGGTCTGTGATTCAAAATGGAGCGATCGCATATACTGTTTTAAAAAAGGAAGGACTTGATATCAGATAGTGACAACCCATTTCACCAGATCCTCAAAAATATGTTTGGATCCTCTTTAACAGAAATGCCAGATTCAAAGCCCAGGTTACAAAAGAGAATAGATGCAGTACATGGCATTTCCTTATGTAACTTGATATTCAGGGTGTACTTGTGGTTGTATCTGATCGTGACATTTTATAACTACAGAAACAATTCTCACCACATATTTTCTCCTGTCTGCAGCACAGAGAAACCCTCCAAGTAGACCTCTCTCTACAGACTCCAGAGGTACATGCTCAAGCTTCTCTAGAACTGCGCAGTAGATTGTTATCTATGCATTTATTAATAACCAGAGCTTCACTTAGGTGCAGTCATTCAAGTTGCTAATACACAGGCCACACGTTAAGATATAAAACCATTGTGGATGCATGTCTTTGTCATTAGTATGATTTCATTTTCATTCACAGATATGTCAAATTCACAATCCTTAGAGGTGTTTTACCCAATCGGATTTACAGGTGTGTGATTTTTGTTTCACGTATAAATGTAAAAAATATATCTAATTTTACACAATTGCACCTAAGATGTTCCTTTATATTACAGGAGTATCTGGTAACAATGGAGTTGGAGGCACAGGTGCAGTATCTTAAATCTGAGCTTCAGTTTGTGGCGACGATAATGTCTGAAACAGCGCAGACAACATATTGATGCAGCTGTTGTAGAAATAAATATCTCTCTGCCCACATGCAGTCATAGGCCTCCAGAGCCATGAGATCATGATCCCCCAAGCTGTGATGAATAAAAACACACCGTCACCAAGGAAAACCGGGGCAGACAAAGACAGGATGGACCTGGTGGATGTGAGCAGAAGACCGGGTCCGGGTCCGGACCACACAGGCAGAGAGCGGACTGATCTTCACAGCCAGGAGGCAACAACAGTGGATGCTCAGGATGGAAATATGTTGGGAAAACAAGTTAGACGCTTGAGTGGAGGCAAAGTGAGCGACGGTGCTCATCTCCAAAGAAAGGCAGAAAGAGTTAATGGGTCGGATGTTACATTGACCCCAGGCCAAAGCAGAGTAATGCAAGACCGCGGCAGTTGGGAGCAGAACAATGGCACAGTGGCTACAGTGGGAAACAGTACATATACAGACTATGATGGTAAGACCAGATACTACATCGCACAAAAAATACATATAAGCAAAGAGCAATCAAACACTGAACAATTGATCTTAATATTTCCATAGAAACCAGGGAATATATCAGCTCTGAAACTTACCCATTAGGTAAGAGCAGCTTTTATTTCTCAATACTGTAAATGCATTGTTTGATTGATGAGACAGATGGTGTCTGATCTCCTGAAAGATTTCACTGACTCTCTTTCTCATGCATGATTTAACAGCCACGGAACAACTACCCAGTCGCTTGTCTGTTCCAGCCAAGATCCAAGCGTCCCCCTGATCACGTGAAGGTCAGTATTTTCTATGTCTAAATTTATGTTTCCTGCTTATATTTCCATCCATCCAACCCAACTTACACAACTGGTGTTGTTACAAGTTTATGATGCACATTTAAAGTCCTCATATTTCATCTTCATCCCAGATCTTGTTTTGTTATTCAACAGCTGTGAGTTTTATTTTGAATAACAATTGTTTTTCCTGTCTTTCTTTCAGATTCCGTCTCTTCCCCATCATGAGTCAAGGGCGGCCAACTGTTGACTCACGGAGGCCAGTTAGGATTCTTCCACATACAGTCACTCCTGGGACTTTTTGATCCAAATTTAGGTTTTTACATGTATTTTTTTGTTTTGTTATCGTGTCTGGAAATATAAGAAAGAAAGAGGTTTTGACAATTTTGTGTGGGCCTCATGAAAACTGGTTATCCAGCTGAGGCTTGAATTTGTTTTCCTTTTTTCTCTGTATCCTTCATAAGTCTTTGTTTATGTTCTGAAGTGTGGAAATGTGTAACTAACCCTCTGAACTATAAAAACAATAGGAAAGAAAATAATGCTTTTTTATTTCCATTTCCTTGGTTTTAAGATGTTTAATAGATAGTTTCTTAAATACAAATACATATTTCAACACAGCTCAAGATTTACAAAAAAAACAAGAATGTAATACAGCGAACATCACATTAAATATAACACAATAATCAATGAATAAAGTATGAATACATTTCCTTTAAAATAATATCTAATTCTGTTATTACCTATAATGCTGCAGAAGTGTAGGTTGCAAATTAAGATTTGTGCAAGGGAGTGTGTAGTATATTGTGCTCATAGCTTTTGAAAATAGTTACAGACTTTGTTGGGAGTTTATTCTCCTCTGTTTCATTTCCTAAAGTGCTGAAGCTCACTGTACACATCTGACTGGACTCCATGTAACTCCTACAAAACAGTAAAAGCACATCGTCACGTAAAAACAAATAATACATCATTAAAATGCTCAAACAATACAATTTCCACGTTAAGTGTCTAAGTATCGTAGTTCTGTTTTACCTGGTAGGGAGATTCTGTGACCTCTGCTGCCATTTTCTTTGATACAGATGACGGCAGGTTTCTTCTTCCTGTTAAAAAATATTCACACGTCAGGTTATATCACCCTTTCCACCGTATCACCACCACCCAAACCAACATCTAGTGCTCACCATCAGGAGAAGCCCACTCTCTCCTCCTCCTGTGGTAAGTCGCGAAGCAGAACACGGAGACAGCGATGAAGATGGTCAAGATAAGGTCGGAGGCAATAATGGCCACCACAGACCCCATGTTTATTAGGTAACAGGACTCACATTCTGGGAAAGAGTCAAAAGGTAAAGGGTTGAAACACAAAAAACAAAATGCAGCTTCCAACAGGAGGTACATGTTTGCAAAAGCTACATACCTGGTTGTCCCACTGCAGAACCTGAAAGACAAAGAGTTGGTAAAACCTCATAGCATTAACATAGAGAGTGTTTAGTCTTCTTTATCAATCATTAAGACACATGTACAACACACAACTCACCAAACAACGAACCCACAATACAAACAGCGTCAGACATCTTCTTTATGCTGGTTTCTGCTTGAGGAGGAAATGAAAAGAGTCAGAGGCTGATGGTCCTCTTGATCTGTCTCTGATGGCTGTGTCCCCGCACATAAACAAGGTGTGACTGGACGCCGGAGGAGCGAGTGCCCACAGATGAAGAACTGTCCACAGGCTGTACTGTCAGCAGGGTGTGGGTCTGTCAGCATGTGACTGTGTTCAGAGGAGGAGGCAGCGTCCACCCACAGGAGAGGAAGCGTGGCTTTTTTTCTTGCCTGTGAGGTTTCTGGCCACATACAAACAGAAATGCTGTCACTCTGTCATGTTTGATGTGTGAGATTTTCAGGGCTTCTATTTGAACTTTTTGAACAGCATATTTCAAATGAACTGGTCCAAGAGATGCCAAGATAAGGAGGTCATCTTCAGACAATCTGCAGTTTGAGCTGAAAGACACATGATTGGATCTCCAGAGCATTTCCTCATGGCCTGTGGTTTCAGTGCAGGTGGGTCAGCCACGCTCACTGCTACTGAGTCTCCGAGCCAATGTGTAACCACAGGTTTACCAGTAATTATGCTTGAATGTCAGTGAAATGAAAGCTTACATTCAAGGTGGTTTCCCCCCTAAAACAAAAACAGTTATGGTTCATTATGTTTAAATACAATGATTCAAAAACAGCAGCAAGGATAATGTTGATATTGTAAAGTTTGGCAGCATAAAAGACTTTTGTTAAAAATACAAATTGAAATAGATAAAATACAAATTAATAATAAATTAATAAAAGAGACCCATATGTATAAAAACATATGTATATCAAAAGTCAAAACATAAGGGAAATAATGAAACTCTTACAAATTTTTACAATAATAATAATGTAAATAATAATGTAAATAATAATGTAAATAATGTTAATAATAATAATAATAATAATAATAATAATAATAATAATAATAATTAGACATCCCTCGTTAAAGCTGTGTGCTTTAATAAGTAATAGCTTTATTAATGGCCAATACATAATTTACAGCACATCACAGATCATTTTAAAAAACATGAATAAGTGTAACTTTAGGGTTGTGAAAAATCTCTTAAACTGGTTTATTCTCATTGAGCAGAAAACTCATTTTTTCTTTAACGTTGAGGACATTTGACCTCTGACCTTCTATAAAAAAAACTGGGCCTCTGAATAAATCCAGTATCAACATTTAAAACGTTAATAATGAAAACAGGTCACACTTCATAAAGCAAAATAAAATGCAAACTGGTTCGGTTAAATAGAAGAAAACAAGACAATGGGAGACAAGGAAGTAAATACTGGACATTTAAGAGAAAAGGTGAAATAATCTTTCTTGCTAAATGAAGAGCATCCAATCTAATGATTATCATTTTAATTCTTTTGATAGTAAAGAATAAGCTATGAGGGCTGTGATATCATGTGAGGTTATTATTTTCTTCCACTTTAATTACACAGCGAGAAAAATGCTGTCCACACTCTTTTCCACAAACTTAGGTTTTGTTTCCTAGTTCTGTCCCCTGTGGTGATGCAGTGTGTGTGTGTGTGTGTGTGTGTGTGTGTGTGTGTGTGTGTGTGTGTGTGTGTGTGCTTCCAAAAACATAACATATCGTTGAAAAACATTTGTGTTAATGATTCACATTACACTAAAATGTAATATAAGTTGGCCTTTTACTTATGATTTTTATTAAGGTCTCACCAGCCAGACTGTTAATTTACCAGTCACCCACATGTTCCTTATTATACCACATCTGAGCAGTGATAAGTTCAAGGGGAATTCTGCAACTCTTTGCAACAATGCTTTCAACCAGTGTCTCACAGACAGACAGACAGACAGACTGGTCCTCGGTTAATGATGAAATTACACAGTGCACCTGTAGAGCAGCAGATCACACAGATGGCTTACAGATACTTTGGTTAATGTGTGTGTGTGTGTGTGTGTGTGTGTGTGTGTGTGTGTGTGTGTGTGTGTGTGTGTGTGTGTGTGTGTGTGTGTGTGTATTTGAGTGAAATGGCAGACAGCAGTTTAACCACAACATCTCCTCAATGCACATCAATACTCTCCCCCAAATATAATCAGGTCTCCTGTGTTTCTGACAAGGCTCAAATGTCACTTAAATAAAACAGGATGATTTGATGATGAACAATAGTGATAATAATTTTCTAAGCCAGCAAACAATCAGGTGAACCAATCACCTACACACAAATTCACATAAATTATAAAAAACATATTGAACTTTGAAAAGTCCATTCAACATAACTCTTACCAGACACAGGTTTAGTTTTAGCAATTTAACAATCCATTAACTAGTGCGCTTGCTAGACTGTAAAAGTATCTATGTACAAATCTATGTATTTTAACATTTTGCTGCTAAAAATCTGCTGCTGTATGGTTTACTTACTGTGACAACATTGGTAGAATTCAAATATATTTTATTCACAAGGTTGATGAACATGTTTCACACATATAAGCTTCTGCTGAGCAGTGTGATAAACCTTTAATAATATCATATAATAATTAGAATTATGCTATTAGAATTAAACTATAATAAAATCAGTTTTTTTTGGCAGATGGTTGTGGAGACTTTTATTTTTTATTTAGGACATAAAAAAACACAAATGTAGCTCCAGTGCATTTCTAAGGAAAAGTCTAATTACTGTAAAAAGGAAGACTTATTACCGTGTTTATAATATGTGTGTAATGAACCAACCCAAAAATTTACTTTGAAAAGACAATCTACATGTGTTTATTGTTTAATGTAAAATCTGTTCAATTGAATCTTTTACAGCATTGTGTAATATATTTTTTAAAAGCAGTATATGAAAAATTCTATATAATTTCATAATGTACTTCAAATTGTTAGATCACTTCTTGCAGTTGGCTCGTACATTCATGTAGACTTTGTCAGCTGTGGAGAGACGAGAAGACAGAGACACACAACGTACTGTCACCACAATGCAGAAGAATCAGGGAGAGACATTATAAACCACAGAAATAGGAGCCTTTCAATTTGAAAAATAACTAACAAACAAATCTTATCAATGCTTCCAAAATGTCAGCTGTGCACTAAAATAAAATAGAAAAAAACATGAGAAAGGCCTCTGGAAGAACCTGATAAATCTCAGCCCTGCTGCCTTACCATTTTCAACCTTTTCACGCCGAATGCTGGCACAACGATACGTGATAGCGACGATGATGAGGGTCAAAAACACGTCGGCGAAGATGATGCCCACTATTGTCCACGGCTCAATCCTGTAGCATGATGAAGTGTTGTCTGGTAGACACAGACACACAGGGGGAAAAAGAGTGGGATGGAAGAAAGGAAGCTGTGAAGACGCAAGTGGAAATATCAACTGATCAGATGTGGTTGTGTGCCTGGCACTGCTATTTTGTGTTACTGTCTATTTTTCTTTATTTTTTTGTCGAAATGGCAACATTCATAAAAACTGAATTTCTGAGTTGTCCTTTTGGTTTACATACCTGCAAACGCCACAGCCGAATCTGAGAGAAGGAAAATAAACAAACAAGAGCTTTAACTTGTTAATGCCATTATGCAGCAACACCTCTGTCGGTTAAGTTTCCGCTGCATGTGCAAAACTTTGTTTTTGTGGTTTGATTTTCCTGTGTGAGACCCCCCCTGAATGTTGTGCATGTGTGTGTTTGCACAAAGACGAAAAATGAGCTGTAAAATCATACTTACTGCAAAGGAAAAATAGCCACACGATGAGGTATTTGTTGTGTGCCATGTTTGTCAGCTCAGTTATCTGCTTTCTGAAAGACAAAAAAAGACCTTGTGTTACATTCGTCATTCACACAACACTCACACATGTTATATTTTCCGATTTCGTTATGTATGATTTCATTAGAAGTGTTAGACACAATAGGGTCGATGACGTGCAGCACTGAAAATGCAACTCCAGCGTCAAAATGAGGCAGAGCTGCGAGATATTCTGGGCGCATATCTTCCATCTTAAACTACATACACATCATCGTGATGTGACTTGACGGACATGAAATGGTTCAGAGTTGGGAAGAGGAAGGGTGCGTCAGTCAGTGGAAGTAAAGATCCTCATACCTCGCTCAGCTCAGACTAATCTGCTGCCCGGAACCCAAAAGATGATGTGACTCTAGTTTCCCTTCAGTTTTCTCTTTTGAGGGTTGACGTGAGAGTTCCTTCCACACTCTGCTGCACTGATTATCTTTCTTCTTTAAAAAAATCAACACGTTCTAACAATCACTGCCAGATATGATGGTTTAAATATGACAAATTGTAGATTACAATAGGATAGAACAGAAGACTCTTGCTCTTGCTCTCTTATATACGTACTTAAATATACACTAACACATAAACAAACAAACACACATACACAAACACATTCACATACATAAATACATACGGAGGATACACATATAAATATACACATACGTACATAAATATACACATAGAAACATACATAAGTATACACATACATAAATATACACATTCACATACATAAATATACACATAGACACACATAAACATACACATTCACATACATAAATATACACATACACACACATAAATATACACATACATAAATAAATATACACACTTGTACATACAAACATACACATACATGGACATACACATAATATACACATACTCACCAACATACACATACATATGTACATAAGTAAGATACACATATATAAATATACACATACATAAATATACGCATACACATACACATACAAAAGTACACACATAAACTTACGCATACACACACACAATGCAAATGTGAAGAAACTTGAAACTTGGACTTTGCACCGTGTTCAAAAATATATGATTCACAGGCATAAACATGACAAAACAATTAAGAGAAAGTATCACATGTAGTACAATCACCCAACACTTGGCTGCCGTACACGTCCCCTCTTCCCCTCTATGCCAACACATCCAGGTACAAAAATGTCTGCCGTTGTTCTAGTAATGTTAGATAATGTTAGTAATGTTAGTGCTGGAGGGTAGGAGTTGTAACTCACAGTGGAGAACATGTGCTGGATGATCCTCCTCGGGGCCTGTTTCCTGGTCGTCTGAGGGGAAATCATCCACACACACACACACACAGGACTGAAAATGTGAGGGCTGTTGAAATATCACCCGTTTGCTCATTGTGTGGCTCTGCTGACTCTTAGTGGCCACTCACCTCCAAAATCAAACTGCCTTTATATGAATAAGTGACATTCAAGGATCATTCAGCTCAATTTTTGGTTTAAAATGTTTGTCTATCCTTCCACCAGTCAGCCGTCTTGTCCAGTCGCCAGTTTGAAAATCAGGTTTAAGGTGTAGACCAAACAACTGACTTCACGCGTGTGGTTCGTCTCCAGTGTGAGTGGCTTTCCTTTGAGTTAGATTGATGTTGAGTGGATGCAACAGCAGAGGGAGCTGTGAGGCTTCCTACACGCAACATGTAACACAGCAAACTGAAAATCTCTCATAGTGTGTACGTTATGCTCTTCGTTGCATTCTCCTTTTTCAACTTCCAGCTCTTTCCCCGGAAAATAACTGTCTTCTTATGAATGAAAGGTTCCAAGATCTGTGTTATTCATAACAGATCGGTAATAATAGCCAGATATCTTTAAGTTAATATAAGTTAATACATTTCAAAGTCAAAGACTAAAACATTAATAATGAATTCAAAAATACAAACCCATTTTTGTCTTTGATTAAAGGGGACATATCATGTAAATTCCACTTTGTTAGTGCTTCTACACGTTAATGTGGGTATCTGGCATGTCTACCAACCCCAAAACTCTGGAAAAAAAACACTCGTGTCTTGTTATGGTTCCTCTAAGTCAGAAACGTCATGCTTGAGTGACTGGAATGAGCTTCCTGTGTATTGTGTCGTCACAATACACTGGAAGTCTCCCTACATGGCCTTGGCCCACCCCCCACCTCATCCCCCCCGCCCCCCCCACACTCGTTACACCGGGTTTACACCGGACGCAGCGAGGCTGCGAGGCAGCGCAGCGCCGTTCTCAAGCGCGCAGCCGCCTGGCTGTTCACACGGGACGAGCATTTCTCCGCGCTGGTCAGCCCGCGATTCTGCTTTCTCCGCTTGTTGTTGTTCCCGTTGAATGTCGGGGTTCGGGGGTAAATGATGGTCTTCATAGCCCCCCCCCACCCCTCTCTTTCTCTCTCTGTCTATCTGCTTGTGTGCTTGTATGGGCAGAGGGGGACATTTAATTATGTGATTGGGAAAATTAAAACTCCAGGACAACAGAAGGGGAATACAAAGTATGGGATGCATATTTGATCATTTATATCATATAAAATATGTAATTTACACTACCGTTCAAAGGTTTGGGGTCACCCAGACAATTTCGTGTTTTCCATGAAAACTCACACTTTTATTTATCAAATGAGTTGCAAAATGAATAGAAAATATAGTCATGACATTGACAAGGTTAGAAATAATGATTTTTATTTGAAATATTAATTTTGTTCTTCAAACTTTGCTTTCGTCAAAGAATGCTCCATTTGCAGCAATTCCAGCATTGCAGACCTTTGGCATTCTAGCTGTTAATTTGTTGAGGTAATCTGTAGAGATTTCACCCCACGCTTCCTGAAGCACCTCCCACAAGTTGGATTGGCTTGATGGGCACTTCTTGCGTACCATACGGTCAAGCTGCTCCCACAACAGCTCAATGGGGTTGAGATCTGGTGACTGCGCTGGCCACTCCATTACAGACAGCATACCAGCTGCCTGCTTCTTCCCTAAATAGTTCTTGCATAATTTGGAGGTGTGCTTTGGGTCATTGTCCGGTTGTAGGAGGAAATTGGCTCCAATCAAGCGCTGTCCACAGGGTATGGCATGGCGTTGCAAAATGGAGTGATAGCCTTCCTTATTTAAAATCCCTTTTACCTTGCACAAATCTCCCACTTTACCAGCACCAAAGCAGCCCCAGACCATCACATTACCTCCACCATGCTTGACAGATGGCGTCAGGCACTCTTCCAGCATCTTTTCACCTGTTCTGCGTCTCACAAATGTTCTTCTGTGTGATCCAAACACCTCAAACTTTGATTCGTCTGTCCATAACACTTTTTTCCAATCTTCCTCTGTCCAATGTCTGTGTTCTTTTGCCCATATCAATCTTTTCTTTTTATTGGCCAGTCTCAGATATGGCTTTTTCTTTGCCACTCTGCCTAGAAGGCCAGCATCCCGGAGTCGCCTCTTCACTGTAGACGTTGACACTGGCGTTTTGCAGGTACCATTTAAAGAAGCTGCCAGTTGAGGAACTGTGAGGCGTCTATTTCTCAAACTAGAGACTCTAATATACTTGTCTTCTTGCTGAGTTGTGCACCGGGGCCTCCCACTTCTCTTTCTACTCTGGTTAGAGCCCGTTTGTGCTGTTCTCTGAAGGGAGTAGTACACACCGTACAGAACAAGAATAGACTGGCGAGTTTCACATGAAAGTTCTCTTTTTCTGGCCATTTTGAGAGTATAATCGAACCCACAAATGTGATGCTCCAGATACTCAACTAGCTCAAAGGAAGGCCAGTTTTATAGCTTCTCTCACCAGCAAAACAGTTTTCAGCTGTGCTAACATAATTGCACAAGGGTTTTCAAGGGTTTTCTAATCATCCATTAGTCTTCTAAGGCGATTAGCAAACACAATGTACCATTAGAACACTGGAGTGATAGTTGCTGGAAATGGGCCTCTATACACCTATGTAGATATTTCATTAAAAACCAGACGTTTCCACCTAGAATAGTCATTTACCACATTAACAATGTATAGAGTGTATTTCTGATTAATTTAATGTTATCTTCATTGAGAAAAACAGTGCTTTTCTTTGAAAAAGAAGGAAATTTCTAAGTGACCCCAAACTTTTGAACGGTAGTGTATATCGTTTAAAGTCATGGGGGGAGAGGGGGAGGGGGGAGCTGGCTCACTGGCATTTAAAGGAACAGGCACTCAAAACAGGTCACTCTGTGGAGGGCTGTTTTATACAGGGTAAAAAGGGTGCTGTTTTAAATGATCCTTGTGGTATTTTGACCAAAGTATGTTACAGACATTTCATTAAGACCCCAAGGAACCATATCAACCATTGGTAAAATGGGCATACAATGTCCCCTTTAAGTATTTGTTTCTTAGTTACTTATTTGGTTTCTTTGCTTACCTTTCCCTTCATTACTTCTCTTCTTACAAATATATGTATTTGACATTCAAAGATTTAGTTTATTTAAATTCCATCATAATTTGTGATGATAAGTCAGTCATGCTTTTATGCCATTTCTCAGTTCTTCCGGCTGATCTAAATTCTACAGAAAAATCACCTTTAAGTTTCCCTGTTTCCCCTTTAAAAGAAATTGAGAACATGAAACTGTCATTATCAATGTTTTCACCCCAAAAATGTTTTCACTTATTATTTTATGTCATTTCCATCAAATTTCCTACAAATTCAGCAGCCTTAGTTATTTAAAGTTACTCTTATACGTCTCCTTTTAAATTAAATTAAATGTCTCCCCACTGTTGTCTGACAGGTGTTTATGGAACAAAGTGACACTAAAATATTAGTCATTTGGTAAAAAGACATTTAATCATTGTGTTCCAACATCAAGTTGTTTTTGAGGTGACACAGAAGTTCCTGTGAAGCTGCAGGGCTTTTACCTTTAGCTAAGAGGAAATACACTTAATTAAAGAAAAATCTGAGAGCATATTAAACCAAACTATCAAAATTCAAAATACAGCTTGGAACCTATGTTTTTCTCAAGTTTCAATGTTAATTTGCACTATTATTGAAACTTTGCTCTCATTAAAACAAAAAAAAATCATCAACACTATGTATGTAAATATAAGTAAATATCCTAATGTTGGATTTAAAAAACGAAGTTTTGGAGTGTTTATGGATTTTCAGAAAGTTAACTATTAAATTGTGTTCAACACTATGTTGCTATTTTATTGTGGTTATTTACTCCTCTATCTATTGTTTTTTTCTATCTATCCACATTGATATTTAAAACATTACATATTTATGTATTCAATGATATTCAATATTACAACCAGGACTAAAGGCATTTAATGCATATACTGACTGACCAAAGTACAATTAATCTTAAACTTATACTAATATTTCACAAAAGAAACATGTGATCATTTTATAACATTTGATTCTTACTATACAAAAAACTAACAATGAACTAGTTGAAATTTGTAAAAATTACTTCAGCCTTGAATAAATACAACATTAAAATGTTACCTACACTTTATAATGTCAAATATAATAGTAGAAACTGGACATTTAATGCTTAAACAATACAAATTCTGATTAAATTGAGTGTAGTTCTAACTAAATTTGAATGCAGAACTTTAACTTGCAATGAAGTTTACAATGCAACAATAATGCAACAATACACTGTGTTGTTGTACATGGTATTAAACCAGAAATAAACTGTAATATTAAGTTTAAAGCAAGCAACGTGTACAAAAATCTGTAATGTACTGCCAGAAGTCTACAGTAAAATCAAGAAAAAACAGCAAAGGTGTTATTACAGAAACATTGATTATTGATGTAAAATTTACAGAAAACTACTGGTAACCCTGCAGCTATATATATATATATATATATATATATATATATATATACATACTATTGTCATATATATATATGACAATAGTATTGTATTGTATTGCTACCTAAATTGAATTATCTGAACACTTATTTAAGATTTACTTAGAATTACTGATTGTTGCTATCACCACATCTCTCTTTATTTTCTCTCTCTCTCTCTCTCCCCCCCCCCCCTGAGTTCCGTGTTACTCAGTACTCTGTCAGGCTCTGGTTTGTCATATGTGTGGCTTCCCCTGAGGGCGTGCCACAGCTGGGGGAGCGGTGATGGGGAACAACAAGCAGTGTAGGTGAGACAACAAGCCAGACGCACACTTCAGAGCATCACAGAGCATCACAGAGCATCACAGAGCATCACTGTGGGAATCACTTGATCCAGATTGGCGGCTCAGAAAACGACCTGTTGAAAACTTCAAGGCAAAACCCGTTTCTGACATGCACTTTGACAAATGTGAGTATTTGGGCTTAACATTTTTCACTGGCATCATATTATCTCTGTTTTCACTGAGTTGTATATTGAATGGTTTGACAGTAAAGATGGCAGCTCCATTCATCCATCCACGATGACAGCTTAAACTTAGACTTTCACTTGAACTGATACTTTAATTTAAAGTCACTGCAGTTATGGACAATATAGATCACTGTACTTGGCATGGCAGCCTTAGAATGAAAACTTGAATTTCGATTGTGAGGTATTTTCTACTAGTGAGAGTGTGCATCCAGTCATTTCACTGAAAAGTTCATGTAATATCTTAGTTTTTATTGACTGAAAGTACAATTCGGGTGAATCCAAGAGACACAGCATCATCGGGGGAAACCCTGACACACCTCCGCACCTTCTTCTCCCTTGTTTTCATTTCCCCTTTTTTGTTCATTAATACCAGTCCAGTGATCTGTGTGAAGTGACGACTTGACTTTCTTTGCCGGGCCTCCTCCGCCACAGTAAATATTTTTGTCGTGTGCACTGGGTCTGTTAAACCACAAAATGAGGAAGCTGCACTTCACTGCTTCTTTCTTTCTCAGAGGGCCGAGCCAAATGTGAACGGTTGTTGGAATCCCCAACCTCCCACGCACATGACTCAATGTCCAGGGGTTTCCACAGCCGCTATTTGAATAGGGCACAGAATAGCCCCAAGCAGTAGGTGGGCAGTGCAAGCAAAAGATCTAAGTGCATGTGGGCTAAGTTGACCTACTCCTGGACAAGCTTTAAAAAAACATTTCCTGACATCTAGTTTCACTCAGCTGATGTGTCAGAGCCATCTGTAAAGTGTTGAGCAAATTCCATCATCTGGTAATTCACTCAGTTACTCTTTAGAGGTGACAGAATGACATCATCTGCATCATCAAAAGGCCAAAGGTGGATTTTTATATAAAGATCAAATGAGTCAGGGTTGAGTAACACATAGTAACACCTCATGAACTTGAAAATTAAACTTGGCGGCACTGAAATGTTCTGACTGAAGTCTTGTATTCTCCAAAATCTGCCCTTTTTACGTTGTGAGGTCAATAGGGTTTATTGTTCAGGTTTTTCAGCTCAGAGCCAAAGCGAAAGAAGTGGCCAACCGGAGCCTTCACAACCATGAACTCACATTTCTCTCTCACGGTTTGAATTTGCATATATATATATATTATATCTTTGTATTTGCTGTGTTGCTCACCACAGCAGACATCACTCAAACAGTTAAAACAAAAAGAGAAACAGACAAAAGAAGGTGTCATGAACCTGCCCCCCAGGCACTAGAAAGCACAAGGCAGAAACACGTGTTGAGGTGACGTGCCTGTCAAACACCAAAGGCAGGAAGATGTGGTTTGCGTTTCTGTTTGCGTAACGGAGCGCTGCAGAAAGATGTCATAGAAAATAAGCGGTGGCAATCCCAGTGTGTCTGAATGGCCACATAATCTGGGTTCCTAATGGAGGAGGTTGTTTTTTTGGTTATCTCTGTGCTCAGGTTCCACAGACATGGGTGGAAAATCATGGTGTCTTTCACGTGTGGGGTGAAGTTGTGATGTGGTCACATCATGTCAGCTGGAAACCGACAAATTCTGTTTTGTGATGTGTTTTTCCTGTTTTTCTAATTTCCTTTACCTGCTCAATGGAAATGAATTCACAGGGGAAAAGTACTCATAAAGGATTTGATGTACTTTGTTTGAAGGTGAGCAGAAACATGTTGCCATGGAGAAAGTGAGCAGGCTGTATCATCCATCTGATGACAAGTCAGCTGACACTCAAAGTAAAGCTAAGCCTTTCTTGATAAACACATGTATTCCAGTGAGAGGGAACAAGAGACTCATCCACAATCTATGATCTAGTTAATTACTACAAAAAGAGGAAGCTCACTTCTCAATGAAAGATCCACGTCTGTCTACATATCATTAGAGACTTTAATACATTTTCTGCTGACTGGATAAAAAAGTTTGTGTTTATTAATATTATTATTATTATTATTATGTAGGATGAGGGACATAGCTTTTTCTAGAGCTGAAACAATTACTGTAGTCTCTGAAAATTATCAATATTTGAATAATAACTATAATTTGTATACAATATATAATTATATTTTTCAAACAAAAACACATTTTCTGAAAGTATTTACCAAAGAATTAGTTAATTTAATAGAATCTATATATTGTTAGTCCCATGACAGTTTCATGAGCAAAATTCTTGATCTCAGACCAAAACCAAACACATTTACTTAGTTTTAATCTAGCTCTGATCTCGACGACTGTTTTAATCATTTTATAATCTTTTACTTTATTTATATATTTTTTAACTCTTTTATTAAATTATTATTCTTATTGCGCTCCAATGTCTTCCTCTGTAATTTCAGCACCAAAGGAGAAGCCGTGTTGCACTCTGCCCACAGTGAAGAAGCTCTTGGAGGAGAAGAGGAGGCGTGAGTCGTCGTCTGTGTCACCGTCCTGCTCTGCAGCGAGCACAAGTCCTGGTCCATCAAACACTGTGACAGTAAGTCATCAAACAGAGGGGCTCTGCATCTAAATAATAATAAACACATATTTATATAATAATAACACAGTAAAAATGTGGTTACTCATCATTTCTTCTGTTCTCTCTGCCAGCAGTTGTCCTCGCCAGAAGTATTTACCTGTACAGGTAAGAGCTGGTGAACGTATACACAACTGTCTGTTTTATTGATATTTTTCTTATTACCTATTAAAAACACCAAAACTAATAATAAATGAATTCCAATATGTTTATTTACGTGTTGAGCTAAAGCCTCAGATAGAGTCCAGCCTATAATCAACTGGACAATTAAACACCTCATGTTCTTCAGCACGTTCAACAAGAAATCAGAGAATGGATACTTTGAGGTTCACATCAGAGTATAACTGTGTTACAGCATTTTAAAAGTGATGGAGACGCTCACATTTAATATACATAGTTTTCTTCTCAAACTGAATGAGTTGAGCCTGGTGATAGTAGATGTATTTATGTCAAAACACTTAAGGTCTGGACCTGCGTGGTATCCCTCTGTGTCATAAAACTCAGATATTGTCCGATATTGTATATATAGTTAGTTACAAAGTTGCTCACTCTGACATTTTTCTTCATTTTGATGAACACGGGCATTCCAGTTTATTTTGAGCAATTTCCAAAAAAGACACTTCTGCTGCTGTAAATACTCACCAATGCACCACATCCCCATCAGAAAATAGTCCCCAAGTTGTACTTTTGTTGAGGTATTTGCCAAAATCTACAGTGGCCAAGTTTGTATTCATGACCTGTTTATTATAAATGAGTTTAGGAACAGTATGTTATGTTGACTACGCTTTGTGTTTCCCTGCTTGCATTTATATTTAAAACTTTTTCTTCTTTTTTTTTTACTTCATTGCTGTTTAACTTGACCAGGACTCCCTGGCTCTTTTAATGGGACTCTCTGAAAAGAACAGAAAACACAGACCACTCAGAGCATTTTTCACTTCAAGTCCCATTCAAACAGAGCATCTCTATCATTCAAACATCCCATTCACACACAGCTGACAGGGGCAATTTGTGGGCCGGCGTCTTGAGAGAAGAGGAATCCTGCACACTGTCCTGTCCAGCAAAAAAAAAAACTTCATTACGTTTTTTAAGTACAGGACAGTATGTGGGATTCCTCTTCTCTCACCTGCATGTGCTTTTCTCCTCCGCACCTGTCCACTGTATTTTTGACGGTGTGCATTGGCCTTGTCAGTGTTTTGGGGCCGGTGTCTTGCCCATGGACACTTGGACTGGAGCAGACAACCCGCTCCACCTGCTGAGCCACAGCGGCCTCACATAGTGTTGAGTGTAAGTGTGTGAATATCACAGGCTCAGTCTAGGCTTTTCATTCTAGGTGCATCATCAAGCAGCTACTCAGACATGGCAGTGAGCTTTGGGCAGTGGACCCCAGTAGCAGAGCCGACACTCAGTTACTATGGCAGCCATCCAGGACCCAGCTTCGCTCCAGCCTTCAGCCACGCCATGTCGTCGGAATACAGCACACAGCAGCAGCTCCCAGGATTTGTAGACACAATGACTCAGACATACGTAAGTAGACTCCCATCGTCATGACCCTCCAACTGACATGTTGTATTCAAGTTGGCCTTAATCATATTGTTTTTAGCAGGATTGCCAGATGCCAGTGGCAGATCCCACTTTGGCTTCATCTTGGTCACCTCTGGGTCTGAGTCAGAACACACAGATGAGTTTCGGTTCGTCGATGGACGCCACCAAACTGGAAGAGGCCAGGATGCTGCTCAGCGGGATGGATTACAGCAGAACCACTGGGCAGGACGAAGACGGAGACACGTGAGTGGAATACGCGAGTTTCAGAATGTGGGTCTGAGTTTGTCTGTGACTGAACCCCCCCAAAATAATAACAGTAACAGTGCAAACACACACACACACACACTCTCTCAGGCAATCACAGTAACACTGATGGTACACACGTATACACACAATCGTACTAACACTGATGGTACACACGCACACACGTATACACACACACACACACACACTCAGGCAATCACAGTCACACTGGTAGTTCGAACGTGTACACACATACACACACGATAATCACACTGATGGTACACACATGCACACATATGTACATACACGTACAAACACACACACACTAAGACAATCACACTCATACTGATGGCACACATTTATACACACACACACACACACTGAACTCTGCTGACATCACTGTGTTGTGTAAACGTGCACACATTATTTACTTCGGTTAGAGTTTCGTTTTCAGTCGTGATTTAAAGCGAGAGCCACATGCTCAGACATGTGATCCTGGCAAGATTAAGACAAACCAAAGAAGGTGATGAGTCAGCCCCTCGCGCTCGATGATTAGAAGTACAGCTAAAAATGGAAAACAGAATTCAACTGTGAATGGGAAAAGTGTGGGTTGGAATTACCAGCATCCTTTTCCAGCCTCATTTATAACTAATTTATCATGTGCTCCTGTCCTGTCAGCATCCTGCACATCTACACTGCCAAGGGACTCAGGGAGTGTGCCTTTGCTGCTGCAGAGCGGCTGAGGGAGGTGGGGAGGCTGGATGCCAAAGAACACAAGGGAAAGGTATGGAAATATACACGAGCTTCCACAGTGTGCAAAATGCTCTTTTGGCTCCAGTAAATAAAAAATTGTATCATCAATGTGTTTGTGCAGACTGCTTTACTGGTGGCAGTGACCGCAAACCAGCCGGATATTGTACAAGATTTATTGTCACTGGGAACGGACATCAATGCTTGTGACGTTAATGGACAAACTGCCCTGCATCTGGCCGTCCACTATGGCCTCCCTGAGGTTCTGCAGGTAAAGCACCAGTACGACTGGATCACTGTGGCATCAGATGTGTTATACTGAACGCACGTTAATGATATATATATATATATTTCTCAGGCTGTTCTGTCCAGCAGACCTGCCGTCAACCTGGAGGCCTGCAATTTTGAAGGTGATTTTATGTTTTGTTTTTTGTTTCTATTTGTTAACCAACAGGGAAGTTGTGTTAAGGTGACCGTGCATTATAGGTCAAAACGTTAATGTCTTCTCCTTTGCCTCAGGTATGACTCCTCTGCACTGTGCAGCCATTTCTCACAGTGCCACCATGAAGGCTTTGTCCACCACCGGTCTGGCGGACGTCGGTCTTCAGAGCAAGGCGGCGGAGAAGCTCTCCTGTGTGGAGATGCTGCTGAGTGCTGGGGCGTCCCTGTGCAGCCAGGTACAGTGCAGACCTCCCTTTCCTGAAAGTCACATGAGCTGAGCAGATGACAGGATGATTACAGAGGCATCAAAGTCCAAATGCTAAACCCTGACCTTTCAGTGAATATACAGTTCATGCCGGGGAAGTGCCCAGGTTTTATCTCAGTGTGATGATTTCGTAATGCAGGCCGTTTCCCCTCCCAATTCTCTTTTTTGTTTTCCCTTCAATTTGACTTGTGGTTTCAGTGTGTTTTTTTCCCCCTGTCACTTTCAATTCTCCTCTTCCAGGAAATCAAAAGTAACAAGACTGTGCTGCACTTGGCTGTGAAGGAGGGGAACATCGATCTGGTGCGTTATCTGCTGGTTCCCCCGCCCAACATCAAAGACTTTGTCAACATGAAAGTGAGTTCCACTCAGATGTGGATTCTATACACGCATGTGTTTGTACAAAGAAATACTGGACACACAAACAGTCTGAGTAATGCTGCGTTTTCTTTCTTTTGCCATAGGCGCATGGTCACACAGCTTTACACATGGCCGCTGGTCTCCATGGTAACCCCCACCAAGAGGAGATCCTGCGGCTGCTGCTGAGGAGAGGAGCTGATCCCAGCATCCGCAACCTGGAAAACGACCAGCCGGCTCACCTGCTGCAGAGCGGCCCCCAGGGAGAGCAGGTGAGCCGCCCCCCTCATTTTAACAGCCACTTCTGCACCGAGCAGAGTCCTTCTCTTTTCATATTTATCACCTCTCATTCATTATCAACTCAATGTCTTTTCATTTCCAGCTCAAGCTGATGCTGAAGAAACGGAGCGCCTCCTCCCGTCGACGCTACATGTCCTTGCAGGACCAGGAATGATTTAAACCACTTGTAATCCTCGTTTGGAGGGAATGAGAATGTTTCCTCTGTTGAGAAGGGGATTTACACTTTATTGTTTGGAGGTTCTGGGAGTCCCTGGCCAATAAGTTGTTAACGAACCAGTTTGGCAAATTAATCCCGTGATATAATTCACATTGGATTTGACAAACGATGCTTTAACGCATCAAGCCTAAATTACCTGTGATTTAGTGTCTGTAAGCATGTCATGCTTTATTTATTTCTCTACACACAGGCTTTGAGTATTCATGTGTAGGTGAAGCACTTCATTCCAAAACAAGATTTCCTCCATCAAGCCTTTTCACAAGATGCTCCTGCTAAAAGGTGTGACTAACAGAGACATTATAATTCATCTGTTAGTCATTGTGATACTTCACATTTTGAAAGAAAACATTTTTTATCTGAAGGTGCTGTGAAAGGTGGAGTAACATTCATTTTCTGATCAGGCCACACTCCCAGTTTTATGTTGATTTCTGTGAAATCGTTGGTATGAGCCCCCCGGGGACCATGTTCCTGAAACCCCTCTGACGCTCCTGTCAAAACCCCACCATCATGATAAGTTCTCATATTGATACACTGAGTGATGGTTTCAGTTTCAGTCAGCATGTGTGCTTATGTTAAGAATGCGTGTGCTATAAAAAATGAGAATAACCGATCATGTAATTTAATGTTCTGTCCGTATGCATCATACTTCACGTGGTATCATTTTCTTAATGGAAGAAAAGAAACTTTACTGTGTAAAACTGTTTCTGAATGTGGAAACCGAATGAATGAAGAATGTTTTCTTTCTCATCACAGTTGCACGAGTAAGTGCAGTGAATATCTGTACTTTCTCGTCATGAGTCATGAATAAAAGCCTGATAACACTGTGTGTAAAGTTCCATCTGATTGTTTTGATCTTCAGAATGGAAAATACGCCGCCCCGCCACAGAGTGTCTACGCCAGTTATTTACACTCTGTGATTTTAAATCATCCCTGACCTTTGTTGCCATGACAATCAACCTGAGTCATAGGCGAAATTAGGTTTTACATCTGAGTGTAATTTCAGTTATGAATAATTCCTGAGCTGTCTCTCAACAGTGTGTCATCTCTGTTATTAGACATGCTGTGAATTCCTGTGAAGCAAAACAAATATCAGTTTAATTGGAAAAATGAATCATGATATTTTCTCATTTCTCTCATTCATATCAAACCAGATGATTAAAGGCTCTGTTAAAACTGTGTTGAGTAGACAAGAGCTTTATTTGAAACACTGGTCTCATTGTATTGGCTTTAAGTTCTCAAACCTTAATACTATGCTTATACTAAAACATAAAAACAAACATTTTAAATACACATTTTCTTTTATATTTTTCAAAACATCTCCCAAATAATACATTGCTCTTCTTTTGCATCAAGTTATTATGGCCGCTGCTTCATTTTAGCCAGGTAATTTTACAACATTTGATTTGTTCTTGTCATTAGTTTCTTCATTCTGCCATTAATTATTGCTTTTCTGGAAGTAGATATAAACAGAAATAAAGGAAAAATAAAGGTAAAAGACAATTGTTACAATTTATTGAAGCATGCAGTTCATAGGTCCTTGATAATGACCAAGTCTGTATATATATATTCATGCTCTTTATTTTACTGTCAGGAATAGAGACAATAATTGTTGCTTCTGTCTTTCTGAATATGCATATGAGTTTTTGTGTGTGCATATATTCATGTTTCTACTGCTTATAGTACCAACAATCACACAACACTGAGCAAAGTATACAAAAAGTTTTTTTGTACATTTCTGCAGCATTAAGAGAGGAGGCATCCAGGGCAGGGAGAGGAGAAGCTGTGGGAGGAGCTGTGGGAGGAGCTGTTCGTCAGATATCCCACTGGTTCAGTGAGGAAGCATCAGAAAACCCTGTTTATTGATCATCCAGCTGACAGAGGTATATGAGCCATAAAAGGAATGACCGTTGACAACAAGTGTGTGTTTGTGTGTGTGTGTGTGTGTGTGTGTGTGTGTGTGTGTGTGTGTGTGTGAGTGTGTGTGAGAGAGAGAGTGTGTGTGTGTGTGTGTTAGCTGGCATGCTTTCTCTCTTTCAAGTCTATATTTACTATACAGTTTGAGGAGGAACTGCAAAAGAAAAAGAAACAAAAGACATTAGTACATTTTAAAGCAAATAATAACAATAATAATAATAATAATAATAATAATAATAATAATAATGACCTGAAACGCCCGCCTGCAGTTAAGTGAACTTACCCTCTGTCTTTGGAATCTGAGTCCCAGACGAGCTGGAGCTGAAAATACAAATAAGAAGAATTAGTAAATATTTTCCTTAGTATCCTATTTTCAATTTCATCTTTATTACTGATAATCAAACACTGGCTCTGCAGTTTGAAGCCTGTGGCCACAACTTCAACTCGGGGGGGGGGGGGGGGGGGGTTGCGTTTAATCAAGTGCCTCCATCATCAGGATTTCAGGAGTCAGTTGAAGCCACAGGATTCTGAGTCAGACGATCAATAACCATAAATCAATATCCAGTTTTTATTTGTCATCCGGCTCAAACAGCAGCTAGTTGTTCTTCCTCTCTGGCCATTCAAGCAACATGCGACCAGCCTGTGAATACCCACGGCCACACACTCACTGCCAACACATGAGCAGTGTGACGCATACCTTTTACTCAAATGCTTTTTCAAGAACTACCACAGAGTTATGGGGAATGTGAAAGCACTGCCCACGTGTGGCTTGTCATGTGTAGTTGTGTGTAATCTCTAATGTGTGTTTCAGGGTTGTGTTATTGCAGAACAAGGGGGGAATAGGCATTAAGAGAAGATGCATCCAGGGGAGGGGAGAGGAAAAGCTGTGGGAAACTCAGCATTAGTCACATGAGCACACTGGTTGTGTTTCCCCCTTCAAGTCAGAATCATACAGCATGCACAGGCGGGTCGTCCACATGTCTTACTTGGATGAGGGTTTTACACATTTAGTGAATTTTTTACCTGTTTGAGGAATGATAGACGAGTTAGAAATTTGATAAAGCCTCTGAATTAGAGAGATATTTAAATTAAAGTCTGAACTTACTCAGGGCTATTAAAATGCCAGAGACAAACATGACAACAGCGAGGACAACCCCTGTGGTCCGCAACGTCTCATAATCTACAGGGGGACAAAATCATTGTGAGTTTACCGCACGGACGTTCCACAGCAGCTGATGATGAACTTAACTGTAATTTAAAAAAATTTGCTGACATGTCAGACGTGGTGCTTCAGGTTTTTCGGATCAGTAAACTGTGTGAGTCTTACCGTAGTCAAAGTCACTTTGGTCTGGAAACATTGTTCCTGCAAAGACAGAATCTGGTCAGTTATAGAACAAATAAAAATAAAAGGTGTTGAGTTGGGCAGCAATAAGCTGGGTGTGATTTTTAAATCCAGCAGTAATGAACAAGGATCTGTATCTGCAGCTCCTCAACTCCTCTGGGGTACTTTTTTTTTTTTCACAACTGAGAGGCGCTCGATGCAGCATATGTGCTCAGCAGAAAAAGATGCACCACCAAAAGTGGGTTAGGGGCCAGCAGTCAAGATACAGGGATTTCCTCACAGCAGCAGTGAAGAGAGATGGAATAGTGAAATAACAGGAAATATGTTTAAGCTATTTTACGACGATAGATTTCAACACTCAGCCAATATATTGAATTATTTTGCACTAAACATGCAGCCTGTATCAGACTGTTGAGGTATCGGTCTGTCAATAATGCTGCTGAACAAATCAGTCCCAAGTGGCTGAGCTGGCAGTTTACATTCCCGCCCATGTTTTCCCTCTGCCACAAAGACGACTCAACTTCCAGAGAAACAAGTGAAATATCATTAATACTGTTCACTTGTTTATTTCAGTTAGCGTATTAAACTCTCTTTGTTAAAACACTGGTGCATGCATCAGCAGTACATTTGGCAACGATACTGCAGTCTCACTTAACTACATCAAGACAAGTATGGAAATAAAGCAATTTAATCACATATTTAATAACTACGTTTTTTTTCTCAATCTGTAGAACTTCTGTCGGATGTACTCTACGTTGAGCCCATAAAGAAAGAAAAGGATGATCAAACCTGTGGTGGCCATGATGCACAGCAGAGATGCAGCAGTCTCCCAGAGATTTAGCAGGTTGCAGATGAAGCCTGGATGTGAGAGGAGGCAGTTGGACACAACAGCACTGAACTGTGCAGTGAACCTTCAGTGTGAACTCAGCAGGGCCCTCTGGTGGCCACACCGAACAATGCATTCACAATGCTGCAGCCCCATGGTTCACTCCCCTGTGATACATCGACCAGGGTGTGGATTACATAGAGGTTTTCCACACTAGCCCAAAGACAAAAACAAATAAAAGCATAACAACAGATATCATCTCACCACAAAATAGATAAGAGAATTGAACTATTCCTATGAGCTACTGGGCACCACACAGTCTTCTGTGGTCTCGGAGTGTGAAAGTTGAGGTGAAACAGATGAATATATATTCTCATTTTCATATTTCTATGGCTCTACTATTGCTTGGAGTTTCTTACTCATAATGGTAGAATTTCTTAGAGTAACGTGTGTGCACCTGCTCAAAATGCACCAGTTCATGTGCATGTGTTTTCTTTTGTGCAGTGCAGTGGGGCTGCTCCTGCAACTGTGGGGAGAAAATAAAGCCGACATCTGCATCTTCCACCTGCCTGACTCCATACAGCAAAAAAAAACAATCTACCAATACACGGCATCGAAGAAAGACATCTGTAAAATTAAGAGTTATCATTTTTTAATAGAGTCTTCTCCGAGGGCTGCACAATGCAGCATAGATCATTCACGCTGTCACTGCTGCTAGTTACTGCTGCATGTGTAACTGAACTGTCTGCAGTGTCAGCAGAAGCAGGAGTGCAGCACAACTGCTTCCTGCACTAGTCCAGTTCTAATGGCTGAGGAAATGGAATGACGCGGTCTTTATAAAACAAGAAAAAACAAAACCTTTTCAAACATTTGCTTTATTATTTTTGCTTCAGTTTGGAAATCACAAAAAAATACAAATGAAAATCACACTATTGCCAACATAAAATTAAGTTGGTACATTATCAAATAAAATCTACTGATACAAAACATGTAAATGGGAAAAATAGAAGCATAGTAACATTGTGAAATTGACAAAAAAATAAAAGCTTCATGCGATCATGGAAAGATTGTCTTCAGCTGTGGTTGTGGTGTTTGCTGCCACCTACTGGCACTAGTGAGTAACACTGCGGAAAAGAGGAAGAAGATGATTTAAAACAATCTCCTTCAGCTTCCGTCTGCAGAAAACAGATTTACAGAGGTTTGTCAAACACTCACCAGATCTCCACTGCTCCTCGTCTCTGTGTCTAAGCTGCAGAGGTAAATTTAGATTTAGATTTGTATGGAAATGCATTTATTGAATTTGTATATATTATGAAGGAAGAGAAAAACGTACCTTTTGGAACACCTGATTCCGCATCAGGACCCTTGGATCTATACAAATATTAAGTGTTAATGAAGCAATTATGCAACTGCATTTGAAATGAATACATACATACGCAAATGTTTCAGAGGCCAATGTATTCATTTCCAATCTGTGAGAGCGAGCAGGCGAATAAAACATTTGATTTCTGTGGGGAAGCAAATCGCAGCGTGACTTCGCATGGAGTTCAACTTTGGTGAACTTTCACGTCCATTTTAACAGTTTTCCCCGGGGAACAATTCATGGATCTTAATGAAAAGAAATCAGGCACATTTATGGAACTGATTTCTATGAGTGTGTGCAGTGGCTTGATTGACTTTAAGGAGACTATTGGGCCTTGGCAGAGGTATGTACTCTACTGAGCGCCATTCTAGTTGATATATATATATATATATATATATTACAGAAAGTCCTTTATAACAGAAAGTCCTTTATAACTTTGGTTTCTGACTTCTGCTCAACTTACCGTGACTTTTCTCCTTTCGAACAGGTACATTTCCGGCCTGTTTATGGGGGGAAAACACAGGAGACATTATTATACCAGTATACGACACACAGTACTAGTCATACAAGAGGTTGCTTTGATACTACATGAATACAGTCTTTGTGCAGATAAGCCCGTCTGGGCTACGAGCCTCAGGAGGCTTTAGAAGCTCGCAGCTTAGTGGCCCCAGCTCAGGAGAACATTCACGTACCTAAATCACTGCAAAGTTCAGTTGTTGAAAGTAAAACTACAGGCGCCAGTAGTATGAAGTCAGTTAGCATTTATATTATGTGTTAGACGACAAAAGCACTTTGATATTTTAAACTCTTTTGGAAATATAGTTATAGAAGGAGGCGTAGATGAAGCTGTGTTTACTCATAACTTCAGCACGAGCCCATCACGTGCTCCATCAGGGCAGCGTCTTGGTGTTAACGCATATGAAACTAGAACAGATGTTTGTTTGCACCAATGACTCCAGTTGACCTTCATAAACCAGATCGTACAGGTTTCAGCTAACGCAGCATCGTGCACAGTATCTGCACCTGAAGTGTAAGACAAGACGGGCCCTGGCCAGAAGAGTGGCTGCTGCGAGCCAAAGAGTTGGAAAATCCCAGACCGAGCTGGTGACCTACATACTCAGGACTAAGAATAAAGCATCTTGAAAGTTAACACTCATCCTCAGATCAGCCACTTTCACACTGGTGCCAAATAATACATTGAGGATTTTCTCTGTTATGGTTCTATGTTCTGCCTCTAAGACATTTTATCTCACACTAATGAAGTTTGAAGTTTTACAACCACCCAAAAAATTAAGTTTATTTACAGATTTAATGTCATTCACTTTGGGGTTAAATAGGAATAATCTGTATTTCATTTCTGTCAAGCTAATAGTAGTGAAACTTCAATAATTACTTAATGCTACAAAATCTTGAATCGATTTTTATATCAATTCATGTCATTTCAGCCATATCTGTAAAACCCATGGGAACAAACCACGTATGTCCGGGGCCTGTGTGCACACAAACAGTCAAACGAGAATAAAAAAAGGACAAGTGTGATAATCATAAAGTGCAATCAAGTAATAAAAACACAATAAAATACAAATATACTGTTATTTAAAACAAAATATCTGAGAGCTTTATCTGCTAGTTTTTATACTTTTACCACTCACAGCTCTTCATAGTGTGCAGCTAGGAATCCACAGTGATCTAACAGAAGCAGAGTGTGTGTGTACACTTGTACTTGTGTGGACCATATTTGAGCATAGACCCTACAGAGTGAAAACATTTCGGTCGGTCCTCACTGTTTCAGAGGGTTGTTTGAGGGTTAAGACCTGGTTTTAGGTTTAGGTAAGGTATTTAGTTGTGATGGTTAAGGTAAGGGATAAGGGGCTGGCATGTGCATTATGCCTATGAGTGTCCTCACTAAGACAGAAGTAAAAGAGTGTGTTTGTGTCTGTGTGTGTGTGAATTATTCATTGGTAGGTTTTGGTTTCAGGGCTCCCCCTTGCAGTCGCAGCGTGTGTTGGCAGGTAGCGAGGAAGAACCATGGAAGGACACGGTGAGTGAGAACATGGATGATGTATAAAGAGCTGCTGTGATACACGGAGCATGAGAGCGGCGAGTGCTGAGCTTGTGCGAGAAGCCTCTGTGCTCGTCTCCCTACCAGACGTCTGAGACAAACACTGGGCGGCTTGTTTTTGCGGCAGAGTGTACATTCGGGAGACTGTGAGGTCAACTCGCACTTACTGGGATCACAGTGTGGTGAAAAACGACACTTGACATTACACATCTGCTGTGTACTTACGGAGGCAAAACACTTACTGACAATGAGAGCGATACCCAAGAGGAACAGGACCACTGCGAAAACCAGGCCACCGATTCTCAGAGATTCATAATCTGAAATGAGGAACAAGGACTCTGTAATGCTCAGTGACGTGATTAGCAGCACATGAAAGCTTTCAGCCACAAAATCCCCTGGATTCTAAAGCCTGTCGAGGCTTCTGTCAGGAATTTCACCACATTTTGAGTCAAGGGCTGCACTGCAGAGATGTCCAGCATGCCCCCTAATGGTCATGTCGGGTCATTGCAAATTCCAGTGAGCTGCAGTCACCAAAGCTGTAAAAAACATCACGGTCGACTCTGATTTTGAAGTGTCAAAGTGACGCAGGGACAAATGCAGCAAAGGAAATTTTGACTTTTATGATTCTTGAGCATAAAGGGGGATAAACTAATAAATAATTGCAAAAGAAAGAAAGAAAGAAAGAAAGAAAGCAGAGCAGGCAGCAGTAGGTTTGTTGGTTTTATATGTGGTGACTAGTTGATCAAATATTACTCTATTTATAATGCTAACATCATCGATATTTGTATCGTGAACAATATAAACCACAGCTTTGTTTACATGCATGTAACACTGTCTAGTCTTTAAACTAGAGATAAGTCAGTTAGTAATAACAACTACATGAATTTGCATGATTAAAGCAAATACACATTGAGAATATTTTCTGAATTAAAACGTTTTTTTAAATAAGGGGAAAATAAATGGAAAATGACATCCTGTAATCGACAGGGTGTTTAATTATTAGGAGGCCTGCAGAGCTAAAATCAGCCAGAAAGAAAAAAGGGTAGAGAAATATAGGAATTCTTTTGTTTAACAGCTGTTACTTCCTTTTCTCTTTTTATCCGTGTGTATATCATGTGACCCCCTCAGATATGTCTTTGTACTGCCTGAGGGGTCACAAGATATTACCATGGACCAGAAAGACATAAAAGCAACAACAACTTTACAAGGTAAGGGGAAAAACAGATTACAGTCAGTGTAAAGTAAACATTCATTTTGTGTGAAACGTTTTGGGTTGAGATCTCATGACCACCCCCCCCCCCTCAGATTTATCTCTGGAGCTCCTGTGGGCCCTGACCCCGAAGCTGGGATCAGGACAGGTCATGGTGCAGTAGGGGATGAAACCACAATTTGCTGCCCACAGAAACTGAAAGATAACAACTACGTGATTGATGGAAATTGTTCATAAAACATCAAAGCAGATGTTTCGTCCTTCTGTCAAAATCAAACTTAGAGCAGAGCGGACAGGATGAGAAGAAATCGCAGTGGGATGACTCCGGGGGTCTAAGTTTTCCATCACTTCTATAAAAAAAAACAAGTGGAAAAATGCAAACTCATCTCGACCTCCCAGATGTTTCCTGTGCAGAGGGCCGGCCATTAAAAAAAAAAAAAACAGGTTCATCTGCTCAACACTCACCGTAATTAAAAGCGCTGTCATAGTCTGGTGGAGGGAGAGAACAGAGAGAGAGAGAGAGAGAGAGAGAGAGAGAGAGGAAAAGAAATGAGAGATTTAGCCGCTGACACACTTCAGAGAGCACTTACGATATGACTGCTATTCAGCACTTTTAGAGCCTGGGCCATTCATCTATTCATTAGCCAGTGTGGTTCCAGTGTTAATTTACATGAGCACGGGGCCCAGAGTAGTATCTTAATTTGACTTTTCCCAGCTTCTTTCAGAATAATACCCACCAATGTCGTCAACTGCTGCCGAAGCTGTGAAAAGAGGGAGAAAAATCATTAGTCATAAGAAAAAGACATTCACAGGGTTTGAGTAAGTCAGCAAACTGGTGATAATGGAGAAAATTCACTCTCCAGAAGTGTGAACGCCGGCTTCAAACTCAACTACGCTGCTTTCAGACATGCGCTGAGCTCTGGATCTCCTGAAACAATCCAGAGGGGCTGCATGTGAGAACGCAAATGTATTTCCTGCCAGCCCCCTAGTAAAAACTCCAGAGAGTGTTCGAGTGAGTCCTTGTGAGGATGCAGCAGGACATTGTGCGGAGATGGTCCTGCAAGGTGAAATACATTTAGAAGATGCTGATGAAGATGTCAACTTGAGCTGCTTTCAGACATGCACTGAACTCTGCAGATCCTCTCCAGAGGAGGTGCATGTGTGAATGTAAATGTCCGAGTGAGAGCCTCCGGATTATCTGCGGAATTTCTCCAACTGACCCCCAAGTGAATCCGACGGACGAAAAATAAAAAACAAAACAAATATCCCCCCTGAAAAAGTGGCGCCAAGTCTGAATAACGCGGAGGATGTGTTGCTGTTGTGAACGCGTCCGTGTTCATGTGTGAAAGGCAAACTGGAGGTAAAGGTGAAAGGTACAATCCAATTCTCCAATCGTCACGAAAGACGAGGCGATGCGAGAGCCTTTGGAGATAAGATCTGACGGCTGTGTTGATTTGTAAACAAAAACACGTGATCTACACAGCGGAATATATATATATATATACGTCACGTCCTGCCTCCTTCCTGCCACCCCTCACCTGAATGTTCCTGACATTTTCCTGAACAATCTCCTGCTGCGTTATTCAAATGCGAAAGGCAAACTATGGAAAGTGCCCAGACCCAGTTTTCCAGACATTTTCCGGAGTTCATGTCTGAAAACCGCTTCAGTGTCAGTCATGCAGCGTTCGTCACAACTTTTACAACAAACACGGACATGTATATGTTCCACTTTCGTTAGAGTCAACAGATCTCAGCTTCTGTACGATCGTGCTCTGTGTTCGTTTGTGTCTTGTCACTAATGTGGGAAAGTCCAGACCCCTGTGCTCCGTCTCATCCCTCTGCTCCCATCTGGGAAAACACACCGGCTGCTGTGTTTCATGTTGTGTCTCCTCCACTCTTTGGGATCTTGCTACACAGCTCATTGTATTTGGTGTTAATCTGAATCATAAATCGCCCTGAACGGCAACAAAAACAACAAGAACAATTAAAAGAGACAAGTTGACTCGGTGTGATAATAAAAACACAGAGGAGTTGGGAGTGAGAACGATGTATCCCCACAGCGGCAACATTTCACATCGTTATTTTTTTTACAGCTCTATTTTAAAATACTCAACTGTGACTGTGAACGGCAGCTTAAAATGTCAGTGTGTTCCAGTATAAACACCAACAACTGAAGCTGAAGACAGTAAGAGGATAATGTGTGAAATCATTTCCAAGTGTGGGCAAACACGATGTGATCTTTGAACTTTTACAATTTATCACAGCCGCTCTACACGAGTTCAGATTAAAAGAGAAATGTTTTTAACACATGATAGGAAAAAAAATTACGACCGGTTGAAAGAAAAACTCTAAAATATGTTATATTCTCGTTTTGCCGGAGTTAACTTTCACCTTATTGTAAGTAAACAGTAGATCTGTGAAAGAAAAAAAAAAACACATTGTATAATACTGACAAGCCTCAGGACAAAAGGTCTAATGGAGAAAATAAGAAATGTGCTTGTAGAATCTGCTCAACATCAAACTGGACTGAAAAGCTGCAGCACGCACAGCCAGACTAACCAAAGATCTGCATCCACAAAGCTGGCAGCGCACATTCCTGCACCGTAAGGACATATTTACACTGCTCTGACACAGCCCTCTCTCACAGCCAAACAATGACATGGAGTGGAAAACATTCAAAATTGTAAATGATGGTGGAATTCCAACACCAGCCCAAAAAAAAAGAAAAGCTAGAGGCCATGCATTGCTGGTGACCACTTCTAATGCAGGAAAACTTACCCGACATTTCCCTGCCAAACCCTGATCCTGTTACACAGACACACAGCTGGTTTAGCACGGGGGAGACTTATAATAAAGCCACAGAGGGGAAGCTGAGCAGTGGAACCACAGAACATTTGCAAAGACGACACAAAGATCCTGAACAGACTTAGTGAAGAAAGGGAAGCTCACCGAGTGCAGGAGCCAACCAGGAGCTGAACGCCACCAACACCACGAGATCCATGGTTCCTGCTGGACAGAGACAGACAGACACACAGCGATGTGATCGTTTATGTGCTCACACTTTGGGTCATTGCTGTTTTAAAAGGGTATTGTGTCAAAGTGAAATGCAAATTTTCAACATGTGATTTACAGAAAAACCTTCAAATGCACCAACTTCCTCGGCAATTTAAAGAAACAGCCTTGTTATCAGAAAGGAACTGGTTTCACAATAAAAAAAAATGTAAAAAAACCCAGAAATGACCAGTCAGGCCATTCAAAGTTCAAGTTAGTTCCCTAGAACAGTAGATCAGAAATGGGGAAACTTGTTCAACTGAATTCTAAATTCTATTGCAGCTTTAAATGACGCTGTTGAAAGAACAGTCCGAGTCCAAAAAGCCAAATTATTGAAAAATTATTATTGTTCTATATATTTGATTGTATTTGTTTAATTTTAATTGAGTTTATGGTTAAACTGTAAAATATCAAGCCTCAAATACATTTCTTCGTTTCGATAATGGCATCTTGTGATTCATCGCCAATTATTTTTACATGTGTAAAGTGATCAGTATCAGTATTTTTTTACTCCCCAATATTGGTATCAGCCCCCGTAATTCCACATCGGTGCATCCCTGGTAGGGACACAGTAATCTTGGTTAGACGCTACATAACTGCATCACTTATATGATCAAGATCTGCATCTTGGTAACGCAGCCTCCTGACTCTGGGTGAGAGAACAGGGTCTATTTCAGACTGAGCACCTCAGAAATATGTATATGAAACATAGGAGTCAAAGGTTGGTGTTGGGTTCCACTTGAAATTTGGCCAGTGAGTTTGGAATGGTTTCTACTGTGTCATCCAATCTACTGGTGGGACACGAACCTCCTGGGCTGATTTTCTGTCTATTTATTATCTGGGACATTCTTTGAGATTCTCTTACACCCAAATGTTTACAGGCTAAGGTTCCACTACCGGACTTGTGGCTGGAGTTGCAGGGGGTCTGCACATTTAAGGACACTGCATGACCACACAGAGCTGGTTGTAGTTTCCTCAGCTCCACAGCCCCGTTGTCCCAATAAAACCACTAAATATGGTGCAGGTAGATTCAGCTTTAGCTCCACACTTGCAGAAAATCGAAGCCATGATATAAAATGCCTTTTTTATTTGCAAACTCCAAGGCCTGCGTGTGCAGAGGCTTCCCTCTGTGGCCCAGAGCAGTGCTGTGGATTCATGCATGAGGAGTGGGGGGTGTGAAGAGAAACCAACACTTCCACCCCGGAGCAGGATTAACAATAAAGACCTGCCAATCAGGTTTAATCAAACAAATACAGGCAAGAGTTTTTCGAACAAGAACCAATCCAATAATCTTGTTTGTTAGACTTCTGAGTCACGTAGTCAAGTAGAATGGGCAGAGGAGACCATGAAGCAGCACTTAAAAATCGCAATTACCATGGATTAAAATAAAGTGGGATTATCACGGAGGAGTTTGCAATAAGACAAATTGGGCTTGTTTAATTTAACCCTCATAAACATGCCCCACATATTACATTATACAAGAGTCAGCAATCCAGAATCATGAGTGTGCTGCAACATATCTTTTACAGATTGGAGTTTCCCCTCGAACAGTGCACGACGCGTCGCAGACATTGAATGCACCGCAGACTGGAGAACCCTTCACGGTCTGCTGGCAGCGATCAGTGGGGAGATGAAGCCCTCAGATGGCGTGGCATTTTCTGAGCAGGAAGGAAACACTCTGACGCCACCGGCAACCCACGGCTGAACGCGGGGGAGAAAACACGCGGGGCTGGAGCGTTTTTGTGACACAAACATAACGGTGGTTTGGTGCAATTGAACGGTCACACAGGCATTTAGAAGTTGGGGGTGGTTGGAGGTTTGTGGTTTGCAGCAGGAGCAGCAAAAAGCGCAACAACTCCACAAGACAAAGGCACACGTGGACGCTGCAGGTTTGATCGGTGTGTGGCGAACGTGTTTAAGAGGATGCATTCGCTGTCTGGAAGCTCAGAGGTGGACTTTCCCTTAAAAGGAACTTACCGCGTTTCAGCCTCCAACAAACTCCCAATGAGGACTTCTGTCCGCCCGAGCTGCGCGTAAAAGTGTCACCCTCAAGTTAAAAGAAGTCGGGAGAAAGCAAAACCTTGTCGTGTGCGTGAAAGACCAATAAAAGCACTGATTAAAAGGGAGTTATTCTGCGTTGCATTCTGTGGAGGCTGGTTCAGAAGTGTTGGTGCTCCGCTCCTCCTTGGGACTTGTCTGAGGAATGAGAGCGCGAGGAGGGGGGGGGCGGGGTTGCTGCTGCTGCTGCTGCTGCTGCTCCTGGGAGCGCACAGGAAAAACACCCTGCTGAGAGGTAAACAACAACAACTGTAAAGTAAAGTAGAGCTGCAGTCCAGTGCTGCTGAGAGGAGACTCTATTCCCACGTGGTTTGGTGCCATCACTGTGTTTAATACTCGTCAAATCACGCTCACTTCCTCCAAAAGACGCACAGAGGACGCACACGCATGTGGGGCCTGTGGCACAGAGGTGTCATTCTCACGCTCTGGGAAAGTGGCCTCAGTGCAGCGAAGTGGAAGCATAAACATCAATGTGTTTTTTTCACAGCCAGTCCACTCTTGTCAGTAGTTTTCCCCTCAGCTATTTAAAACACCATGTCCGTCCCAAGGCCCCTCTCCTCCCTAACACCAAACTGCCACATTCCCTCAGGCAGGGCTGAGTGGACTGACGGCAGCAGTGAACACAGGCCGTCACATATCACGACTTTCTGGTCACTTGTTGTGGTTTGTCATTGGTTAAAAGTGAGAAATCGTGGGCTGTGTATTCTTCACACCAAAAACCCTTTAGAGCAGTTATCAAGAGATCAAGGTTACACGAGGTTTCTTGGTTCCACAGCAGTAGCTGCAGTAGCCGCACACCCACACTCATATCTCCATGACTTCAGAAGACATTGCATTGATTTTCTGGAGACTTACACTAACCTTAACCAGAGTTACTACTTGCCTAACCCCTGATCTAATGATATTGGTCCCCATAATGTGACTGCATGAACAGATTCAGGTCCCCACAACACACACACACACACACACACACACACATACACACACACACACACACACACACACACACACACACACACACACACACACACACACAATATGAGAGTCATGCGTTTCTAATTTAGACTTTTGAACAGAAGCCAGTCCAGAGGTTTTGTGAGGACACATTAAATAATCAAATCACTGAAGCACACTGCAGTGAGAAATTAATTTATTGGTCCGAAGATGAAGAACAGTTTGTACAAGATACAGAGTCAGTACACAAGTAGTGAACAGTTAGAGTTATAGAGTTATAAAGACTTGTGATTGTTTCTAGGTCTCAGCTGGAGTTGTGTGGGAAAGACTATCAGGATCTCCTCCACTAGATGGAGGTGTTGGTCAAGAATGTGACAGAATCTTCTGCTCCTCGGAGATGAACAATGGAGAACCCGAGCTCCAGTAAACAACAAAAAACATTCCATGAATCAGGAGGAAAGCAAGAGAAATATGATGAGTAAGGCTGGATGTAAACATGCCAACTTTAGCCGAGCGACTTCACATTCCTCTTCACCCTGTTTAATGGGGGTAAAAAAGCAGGGACATGAGCCACATTCTACAGCTGCTTCTTTCACGAGCAGACATCAGTTCATAGCTTTGAGAGGAGACAACCTTACCCCGTATAACAGATGCTTCCCATCACCACAGAGCCAACATCTCTACAGGCCACTGAAATGAAAAAAACAAAACATGCAGTCAATGGGCACTGAAGCAAAGTCGTGTTCACTCAGGCACAACAGAGATTACAAGCAACACTTCTGAACATTGTATTTTAAAGGTAAAAGCAAAGGGGAGTCAGCAGGTGTGTTGTTGTGCTCCTCCAGTTCAGGAGGGGGGGGGGGGGGGGGGGGGGGGGGGGGTGTTGTTAAGAAAATTCCTGAAAATAAGACCACTACTTTGAATCAAGAAAGGCCGAGGGGGGGATTCACAAAACTTAATTCTCTAAGGGAGCGGCTTAAGGCTAGAACACAGAAGTAAGGGCTCAAATTAATATTGTACCCAGATGAGTCTTAAGTGTCCTTGGATGACAAGCAGTGATTGGATTGCAAGCTTGGTAGCTTTTGATGGCCATGCCTGTCAGCCTCACCTGCTTTTTAATCAGTAATTACCATAGGGGATTCTCTGGTATTTCTTAATTAAATTGGATCAAATGCAATTAAAAACCACACTCTCATTCCTTTAAAAGGGCTCGGTGGAGTCCTTGTTTAGTTCTTGCTGTTAAGAGAATAAGCGGTTGAATGGTCATGGAGGCGTCCCATCTCTCGCTGATCTGTACTTGATTATTTCAGTGGTCGAATTAGGTTTGGAGTTTGCATAATAAAGGGCAAAGTGAGGTTCAAGATTAAAACTTCTCCTCTAACTAGAACTGCAGGTTAGAAGCGTAGACGAGCCGGCGAAGTCGTTATGCTATTAAAATAATTAAAGTTAACATCGGGAGCAATGTGAAGAGATCGTGTGCTGCAGCTCAGCACTTATATGATCCCAGCACTAAATGCAGCAATGTTTCTCTGCCCATTACATTCACACAGAGGTTGTACCGAGTGTTGCACTTTTCCTAAACTCACCACCGAGAAAAGTCCCCGGCGCTCCAGGAGTCGATGACCACAGACACGTCCGTGGTAATTTTCCCATCTGCAGTCGTCATATCGTCTTTGGAGTTGTGATTGTAGTTGCCACAGGCGCCACACATTTTGCCGGACAGTGCGCTGTCAATAATGACGGTGACCTCCTGCGAGATTGAGTATGTGACCCGCACGGCAGACGCCCTCTCGATTATCACAGTCCTCTCAGAGATTTTGACGGATAGGTCATTCATCACTTTTCTGGGGAGAGACACTTTCCTGCCGTTTACCTGGAAGACATGAAGAAGAAGAGAAAGATGAAAACATATAGAATCAGTTGGGACAGATTGAACATGAAAGTCATAATTATAATGATTTAACAAACTCTTCTTTATCCCTTCTCACCCAGGTGACATGTTGGCTGTTCACCGTGACGACGGTTTCCTTAAAGAACACGTGCACACTGGCGACAGCGGGAGATGCTCCTTTACTGCAGACCCTGACGTCCACGACCACACGGAACCACAGGTCAGCTTTCTCGTCACACAGAGACGCCACCTCGACTGCCCCCTGAGCTCCTGCTGCACCGGACATGCCGTCGAAGGAGGCGAGGTGTCCAACCTGGCTGATGCTGCAGTGGCCCTGTTTGACGTGGCAACCTCTGACCCCGTCTCTCACACTGCAAACATCCCCACTGGCACAGGACAGCTTTTCACACTTCATCTCACCGGACGCCCGGCACTCACACTTGGACTTGCAGTCTTTGTCCACCACAGCTTGGCCCACCTGGAAACACACAGTGCACACTATTACAATGAGCTATCTTCTAGTTACACAAACACTGGGGGAAGAATAGAACATTTTAGTAATTTTAAGGCTGGCTGTATATATTCTTTCGTGACTAACTTCCGCTGTAGCACAGATACTATGTACGACAACAAAGAGAATTTCCGTTTTACCTTCAGATATTTCCCGTCGTGCACACACCCACAGTTGTCCAAGGGAACACATTGGATGCCATCAAATACAAAGCCGTCGTCACACTGGCATCCTTCAAAACATTCTTTAGAGCAGTAGAACGGGTAAATAAAGCTGGCACAGGTCCCACCACACGTGTTGGCACACACCTCATAGTGACTGTGTTCAGGGCAGGAAGCAGCTAGAAGAGAGGAAGATATTTGTAAGACTCTGAAATGCACTTTAAAAACCAGTAAATTCTTCCGCTAAAACGCAGTGTAGTGTAACTCACGGCAGAAGGAGCCGCTCCTCCATGACTGGATCTGAACTCCTGCACTCTGGCAGGCCAAAGCATAGGCCTGCACGCTGTTACACAGAGTATCTTTGTTGCCGTCCACAGTGCACATGTCAAACACGCAATTAGACGTGTATGCTGCTGGGTCGATTTTGCTGTGACAGGCTTTGAAAGGCCCATTAGGTTCACTTATGATGCCGCAGGAGTCAGGTTTCCCATACATCGTAGCCTTGGCCTGCTCACACGCTGGGCACTCACCGCCACAGCCGCCGCATACATACCCGGGCAGGTCCACCACCCACGCCTTTCCAAAGACGTCAACGTTTTTCGCTGGTTTGCCACCAGGAAGTCTGAAGTCATCACCGCCCTTCTTGTTGTAGTTGCCACAAAGACCACACATCTTACTCTGGTACGTAGACGGCACGATCACCTCAACGTAATAGACGGTGTCGTAGAGGACAGTGAGTCCAAAGTCTGTTCGGACAATTATGTTGCGACCTTGCTGGGTGATTTGGAGACGCCCGTTGTCCAGGGAGAGAGGGAGGTTTAGTAGTTCATCGTCGACCTGAATGGATGAAGAAGAAAAATTTAAATCACATTAAAATACGATAAATAAATATCTACAAATGTTTTGGGGGATAAAGTTGTTGAACTCACAATGACTTTCCATGGCATTCGCTGCTGGATGTAAATGTTAAAACCATAGACCTCCACAGCAACCGACCTGGTAACAGCCACTTTTCCATTCCCGTACTTCTCATTCCCCTGAGTGACAGTGAATGGGGTCAACTGGCCATTGTCATCATCACAAACCTTGGCCAGCACATAGACACAGGTACCCTGGAAATCGAACCTCCGTCCATCAAAGGAAATGTAATGAGGGTCACCGGAAGCGACGCACTTGCCCTGCCCCTCAGGGTGGCAGCCTTTCACACCATTTGCAACCTTACAGATCTCCCCGGACCGACACTTGGCCTTCTGGCAAGATACGGCACCGTTCTCTCCACAGACACACTTCTCCACGCACTCGTTTTCAGGGTAGAAGGCGTCTCCTTTCTTGTAGTAGTGACCGTTGTAGGAGCAGCCACAGTCTCTCACAGGCACACAGGTGACCCCGCTCAGCAGGAAGCCTTCGTCACACTCGCAGGCTTCTGTACAACGCCTGTGACAGGTGGAATGGGAGGTTAAGCTGGCGCAGGTGGCTGGGCAACCCGTGGCACACACAGTATAATGGCTGTTAGCTGGGCACACCATTGCTGCACGAGAGGATGAGAAGAGAGGGAGAGGGAGACTTAAAATAAGATCTAAAATATGAAAACAAAAAATGAAAACACCGTCACAAACTCACGACAGAAGGAATCTGTTCTCCAGGAGCGGATGGCGACTCCTCGGCTCTGACAGGCAGAGACGTACACGCCCACTGCGTCACACACCGACCCGCGGTGACCGTGATATTGACAGGCATCATACACACAGTCCTCCAGGTAGGGAGTGGGGTCCACGTGACTGTGACAATCTCTGAGAGGCCCTGCTTTGTCAGCGATAATGCCACAGTGCTTCATGGCTTGGTACTCTTTCCTCTGGGAATCGGAACAGTCCTGGCACGATGCCCCCTGGCAGGCTGATGAACAGCCTGGTGTGACGGCCACCTGCCAGCTCTCCCCCAGCTTGGCTCCATCATGGGCAATCTGGCCGTTAGGCATGGTCAGGTCATCCTTGGCGTTTCCATTGTAGTTGCCACACAGGCCGCAGACTGCGCCCTGGTAGTTGCTGGGCAGAGTAACGCTCACCGTGCTCCGCCAGTCAAAGGTCACGGTGATACCAGCGACCGTCTCCACAACAGCTGTCCTGCCACTGAGAAACACGGTCAGCTCTTCATTGTAATCCAGTGGCAACAAAGCATTCTGCCCATTGAGCTGAGGAGCGGAAAACAAGGAAGGGAGGGAGGAATGTTTACAGGAGATTAAAGATTTAATAATTACGTGGTCGTTAATATGCAATTAAATATACAATATGCAGAAGAACATGAGGGATGTCAGAATTAGCACGACGACAGAAGGCATTATGATCCACTAATGTAAAATGAGGCTCAGAGTATCTGTCCTGTTTTAATTTTCAGAACTACACGCTGTGTCCTATTTCATTTCTCCCTCAAATCCACATAAAAACAAGCCTGAATCCTTCTGCAGTCTTTCATCAAATGCATCACATTATCCACACCATACTTACCAGGACCGTGTAGGGGTATTCTCTGCTGATGGTGATGGTGATTCCGTATATGGAAAAGTTGACAGTCTTTGTGTAGGACACAGCCTTGCTTCCCCGGTGGTCATTCTGCACAGTCACCTTGAACGGCACAAGCCCGGTCTCCTTGGTGCACAGTTCCACCAGCTGATACTCGCATGTTCCCTGGAAGTTATACCTGCGGCCATCAAATGAGCGGTAGTGGGGGTCACCTGAGGCTGTGCATGTGGCGTGACTGATGGGTCGGCAGGCTCGCTCTCCGTCCTCTATGGTGCACCTTTCCTTGGCGGAGCAGGACGCCTCGCGGCATATCACCATGCCCAGGGTCGAATCGCACTCACACCGACGACCGCAGGCCTCGTCGGCCCAGAAGTGCTGGCCTGGCTTGTAATAGCGACCCTGGTAGGAGCAGCCGCATGTTTTAGCAGGCACACACACACCAGCGCTGAGGACGTAACCTGCATCACACACACAGCTCTCAACACAGGCACCGTCGCAGGTCTGCTTTTTCTCCGGGAAAGGACAGGATTGCTGGCATGGCTTGGCGCAATCCTCATAGTGGCTGTGACGCTGACAGTTCATCGCTGGATAGAAATTGAAAAGGCATTAATACAAAAATCTTTGACTGATTGAATAGTTGGTTGAAATCTTGAAAAAATAAATAAAAATACTCACGGCAGCCAAACTTTTTCCTCCAGCCCTTGATGATTTTTCCTTCCTCACGACACTGCTTACTGTAGGAGGCCAACGCCTGGCACAGCATCTTCTTGTCTCCCTTGGTCTGACACATGTCGTACACACAGCTGTCCATAAAGGCCTGCGGGTCCAATTTTTCATGACACGTCTTGAACACACCGTTTGCCTTGGCTGCGAGGGCCCCGCACAAAGCCTCCGTCTCGTAGACCTTAGCCTGGTTCATGTCACAGATAGGACAGTTTTTCTTGCATGTGTCCGAGCAAGGACTGTCCTTGTCCTGGTCAGGCGTTTGCCAGCTCTTGCCCCACTCTATCACTGACGAGACAGCTTTTCCAGCCGGATTCTGGAGTTCGTCACCATTTTTGCCATTGAAGTTTCCGCACAGACCACAGACACTGTTGTAGTAGCTGCTGGGCAACTTGATGACGAATTCCCAGTTCCAGTCATAGGTGACAACCAGGCCAAAGTCTGTTTGCAGCACTGCGTCGTTACCTCGCTGAAACACTGACACTTGACCGTCGCCCAGTTGGACTGGAAGATTCAGCAGTTCCCCATCCACCTGAGGGAAATAGATGAGATGGATTTACAGGCTGTAATATGTATACGCGCATACACACACACACACACACACACACACACACAGCTACAGGTCAAACACTTCAGAAAAAGACACTAAAATCTTACCGTGACTCGACCAATTTGGTTCTTGACCATGACGACGCTGAACCCATACACAGACACATCCACCTCCCTGACGTAGGAAACCGCTGTGTTTCCTCGGTTATCGTTCTTCTCTGTGATGGAAAACGGCACCAGGCCGTCCAGATTCCCACAGGTCTTAGAGATGACGTACTTGCAGGTGCCCTGGAAGTTATAGCTGTAACCGTCAAATGTGTGGTAATGGGGGTCGCCCCAGGCCCAGCAGGTGCCTGTGTATTCAGGGATGCACACAGCTTCACCCTTCTCAACACGGCATTTCTCCTTCACCCGACAGTTGGCATCTTTGCAGGGATCTACGCAGGATGCACAAAGATTTAATTTAACTCAATGAGTATTCAAATGGTTAATAAGTTAGGAATAGTCAAAGTTGGACGATATAAATACACTGTTATTTGTCTTGCCTGTGTTGTAGCATGCTCGTTTTCCTTTGTTGACCATGCATTTGGTGCTTTGAGGGCAGGAGTGCTTCACACAGACCAGACCTTTAGTGGGATCGCAGGTGCACTTTGAGTTACAGTCTTCCTCGTACACAACCTGACCAGGCTGGGGACGCAGAGCAGGTTCATTATACAGAGAGAGGGAAAAAAACATTGGAAACAACAGGTTCAAGGAGGATCCACATTATTCCACTGCTCATTCTACCTTGTAAAGAAACACAAATTTAGACAATCTGCTAATTAAGACTCAGGAGAATTCCTCGGTGCACAAATCTAACATCCAGCTGGCTAATGTCCAACACTGTGGAAAATAAAAGCTATAAACATAAAACTAAAGGCAACTTTATTGCTACGTCAGCATGAATATTATGATGGATACTTGCTTAACCCACTTTGACACTAAAAAGGTTATTTCTTGTACATCACTACATATGAAACCATGTGGAATTCTACCTTGTAAGTTTTTCCATTGTCATAGCAGCCACACTCAGTGTCTTTGACACATGTCTGTCCATTGAATAGGAAGCCTGCATCACATTCACAGCCTTCTATGCAGCTGGTGGCGCACTGGACCACCTCTGTGAGGCCGGGGCAGGAAGCAGAGCAGGCGTCTGAACACACCTCATAGTGACTGTTGGCTGGGCATTTCATGGCTGGAACAAATCAGTACAAGACAGAGAAAAGTGCATCAGAGAGGAACCTGTGCTTACGTGTAATATATGCAATATTATAATTATATAGGTCAATAAGAGGCTGATGTGGAGGAAAAAAAAACCAAAACATTCTCTCTTCACTCACGACAGAACGATGGCGTCCTCCAGTTTTTCACGTCCACTCCTGCGTTGTGACAGTTGAAGGCGTAGGCTGCTGCGCTGTTGCACAGCACCTTTCCGTCCCCGTTGGAAGCACACACATCAAACACACAGTCATCGAAATACGGCTGTGGGTCCAGTTTACTATGGCAGACTGCAAAAGGACCGGTGGGTGCCGTAAGAATACCACAGTAAGTGGGCTTTGAAAACACAGCCTTGCGAGCTGGGTCACATTTAGGACAGAAATCGCCTTCGCAGCCATTGTTGCACACCACACCAGGGATGTTGACCTTCCACGATTTTCCGAACAAGTTCACGGTCTTTGCGAGTTTGTGGTTGGGCAATTGGAAGTCATCCTTTTGGTCTCCGTTGAAGTTGCCACACAGTCCACAGACCTTATCGCGGTAGTTGCCAGGTACTGTGACTGTCACATGGTAGACCAGATCATAAGTGACACGCAGTCCAAAATCTGTTGCAATTACATAATGCTGGCCTTCCTGATAGACCTGCACAGCTCCATCATTAAGACTCAGGGGAAGGTAGTTAAAGACCCCGTTTACCTAGAAAGGGAAAAAGAAAAGTTGTGATTTAAAGAGAATGATGACTGACTACATACATTTGTCAAACTAGTTTTACAACACGTATTTCTACCATCTGCCACTACATGATACTAGCAGTATATTTCCATTCCACTGGATCAAATGAAGAATAAGTGTTCACCAGGACTCCAAACATGTCGTTCCTCATGGTGAGAGTGAAGCCGTAGACCTCCACAGCAACCAGCTTAGTGACCGCCACCACTTTGTTGTTCACCATCTGGTTCCACTGCACGTTCTCCACGTCAACAGAGAAGGCCACCAGGTGGGTGCCTTCCAGCCCACAGCTCTTAGAGAGTGTGTAGGTGCAGGTGCCCTGGAAATTGAATTTCCGCCCATCAAAGCTCCGGTAATGGGGGTCACCGGAGGCGTGGCACACACCCTTGCCGACAGGGTGACATTTTTGGATGCCGTTCTCTACTTTGCACTTCTCATTAGGGCCACATGTGAACTCTTTGCACACAACCTGAGAAAAAGTTGAGAGAGAGAAGTTTCATACAAATCCAACAACTGCAAGTTCACCCTGAACATTAACAAATTCTTAGTACCTCCGCCAAGAAGGTTATGTTTTCACCCCCGTCCATTTGTTTGGTGGTTGGTTTGTTAGAGAATTACAAAACAACTACTGGAGGAAGCTTTAGATTTTGGCGTGGAATTGGGTCACGGGGCAGATCCAGGGATTCTTTTTATTTCTAACTTTCTTTGACATTGTGAGGTTAGGCATCTTTTAACATTTGCATTGATTACAAGGATCTTGTGAAAAAAATAAATCAATCATCATATTTATGTGTGTGTGAAATTTGGTGCAGATCCAAATAAAAATCCGGATCCAGTTAATTTAAATGTGGTTTCATTCGGGGACTGTTGGGCCTTGGCGGAGGTACGTGCTCTGCAATATAGTTTTCTTTCTTCTGGATTGATTACCTCTCCATCTTGTGAGCATTTACACTCCTCCTTACACTGACCATTGGGATAAAACACTTGGCCGGCGCGGTAGTAGCGGTCGTGGTAGACGCAGCCACAGTTTGAGAAGGGAACACAGGCACTTCCACTGAGGAGGAACCCCTCGTCACAGGAGCAGCCCTCCTCACACAGCTCCTGGCAGCCCGGAGGAGGAGCCAGACTCTGGCACGTGGCCGGACAGGAAGTAACACAAACTTCATAGTGGCTGTTGACTGGACATTTCAATGCTGTACATAAGAGACATAAAAGAAAATGGGAATGTTGTTATATCTATGTGTAGAGAACAGATTCCAAATGTCAGCAGTTATTTCAAAACTACATAAAATCCCAGAGGGGGGAAAAAAGCACCGAAGTGTACACAAACAAAGGCTTAGCTCAGAGAACAGTAGAAGAGGTTTTAGTGCCATTTCATTTTTATAATATTATTGTTACACTTTCTATACCACTATAGTAAATAATTTTGTAAGAGATTTTATGAAAATGAATGTATCTCTCACCACAGAACTGGCTGGTTCTCCAGCTGTACACCTTGGCCCCTGCAGCTTGGCATGCAGTTGTGTATGTTGTAATAGCCTGACACAGCACATCCTTTCTGCCCTTATACAGGCAAACATCAAAAACACAGTCCTCAAAGAATCCAGCTGGGTCCACCTTAGCATGGCAGTCACGGAAAGCCCCACGGGGGTCTTTCAATATACCGCAGAAATCTCCCTTTTCATACTGAACCTTCTGGTTAATGTCACAGTCAGGACACACCCCTTTACAGCCCTCGACGCAGCCCGGGATCTCAGCCACTCGCCAGCTGGTGCCGAAAGCTACCGGTGCGACATTTTTGTCCCCGTTCTTTGGAAACAGGTCATCCTGGGCTTTGCCGTTGTAGTTGCCACAGAGGCCACAGACGGCTCCCATGTAGTCGCTTGGCAGCGTCACGAACACGGCACTATCCCAGTTGAAGGAGACTTTGAGGCCGAAGTTTGTGGTGACGACAGCGTACAAGCCGCTCCTAAACACAGACACCTGTCCTCCAGCCAGGGTTACAGGCAGGTTCACCAGCTCATCATTCACCTGGAGGAGAAAACACCATCTTTATGAATTATACTGAACAATCAAATCAATTAAATATTTTATAATTATATGAATATGACAAATAACTTTCATGTGTTAAACCTTATGTAGTTCTTACCATTATCAGGCCCTTGTGTGTCTTTGTGATAATAATGCTTAGGGAATACAGCTTGACTTCCACTAACTTGGTGTAGGAAACCACTTTGTTGCCCCGGTAATCATTCTGCACCAGCACTTCAAACGGCACTAAATCTGGGTTTTTGGAGCACAGTGCAACCAGTTGGTACACACACGTGCCCTGGAAGTTGAACCTCTTCTTGTCAAAGGTCATGTAATGTGGGTCCCCTGTGGCCTGGCATGTGCTGTGGGACATTGCTTGGCACTTTCTTATGCCCTCGACCACCTTGCACTGTGTCCCTGTCCGGCAGCCTTTATTCTGACACTGGACTTGTCTGCTTCCAGCCACGCAAATACACCATCGCTGACAGGTCTGGTCAGCCCAGAACGACTCTCCGGCAGGGATGTATCGACCCTTGTAGCTACAACCGCACTGATCGACAGGTACACACTGACTTCCGCTCAGCACAAACCCTTCATTACAGGTGCAGGTCTCCACACAGGGGCGTTTGCATTTGGAGGCAGCGTTAGGATCAGAACAAGTGGCAGGACAGGCATTGCCACAGAGCTCATTGTGGCTGTTGGCTGGACATTTAGCAGCTTTGGGGAGGCCAAGGAGAAAAAAGTGTGATAAATGGTTTGATCGATAATGCAGAAAAAAAACATGCATGTGAATTTAGTGATTCATTTTTAGCAAACATTACTTACGGCATTTTGCCATCCCCCTCCAATCTTGAACCTGGATCCCAGCAAGCTGACAGGCTTCAGTGTAAGCCTCCAGTGCCCTGCAGAGGAAATGTCGAAGGCCGCCTCCCATGCAAACATCGTATTTGCAGTTCTCCAGGTAGGCTTGTGGGTCAATGGCGGAGTGGCATTTGCTGAAGGGGCCATTTACTATGAGTGTGATGAGCCCACAAAACAGGTTGCCCTCCCATATCTTCATCAGGCTGTGCTCACAGCGGTCACACCCACCCACACAGCCGTCTCCGCACTTGGCATCTTTCACCAGCCCCGGCACCTTCCAGCTGCTGCCGAAGGCCACAGCTCCGTCCGCCTGGCTGCCAGAGGGTGTCGTGAAATCATCGCTGGGGTTGCCATTGAAGTTGCCACAGAGGCCACAAGTCTTACCATCATAGCTCCCAGAGAGTGTGACCACGAGCTGGTGTTCCCAGTCATAGCTCACAGTCAGGCCAAAATCCGTCTCCATGACCACCGAGCGGCCTCTTTGAAACATCACTAGTTTGTCATTGTTCAAGGCTACGGGCAAACTCCACAGACTGTTGTCAATCTGAGGAGAGAGGAAACAGAAAATACATTGTGAAGATATTAGATTTCTATTTAAGCTTTTTCATATGTCTAAACTAATATTCAAAATGAACGGAATCAATTTATTACTATACGTGGGTCATTGACGTGACGCCTATATTTTCTGTCCGACGGTATTTTCTTCTGTTAAAAAAAGGTTGAAATACATAAAGAAATACCATATACCTGTCCCGTATATGTACACACTTTAAATTTCCAAAAACCATTAGTTATTTAAATGTTTCTGTTTTTTAAAGTGTCAAAATATCATGTGGTGCGACCGTCCGGCCATGACTGCTGTTGTGAAAACTTCTTTGAAATTACTGAAAATCTATTCAAATAAATTTTCGGCCATATTTGGCATGATTTCCAAAGTGTTTTGTAATCCTGTACAAAATTGCAAAGCATTTGCATTTATATTTCCATCATAGTATACAAACAAACTTTGTCCGATGATGTCCATTTTATGAAATATCATGTGGTGCGACCATCGAGAAAGGACCAATTTGGGACTTTGATGTTGAAATCCATTCAAAGACAGGAAGTTGCATCATAAACCATTTTGCCCATGGAAGCAGCAACAGGTTTGTAACTCTCTCTCAAATTTGGAAAAAAATAACCTTTTTCACAGCTGGTATGTAGTTGCCACATTTGGATATAAAGTTATTTCTAAAAATATATATTTTGATTATAAATTTCATAGTGACCTTTTGTGCTGACCTAGTTTGTTTTCTTTAGGTGGCCAATTCTGTGGCTGTAAATTTTGACTGAACTCGAAAAATATCATATGGTGCGACCAAATGTGGTGCGACCATTGCAGAGTGTTTTACATAATAGATATATGTCCTAGATTGGGAGTTTTGGGGCTTTTTTAAATTCAATTAATGATTTATATACATAAAGTACTTTATTTTAGTATTATTTGGAAAATATTTCTATGCAATTAGATTATTTTTTCTAATATCTAATATTCATTTTTGTACAATATCATGAATAATTACCACCCCAAAAATGTAACATGTAATTTTATCTCGGTTATTATGAATTTATTAGTAATTTATTATTTATTTATGTGTTTATTTATTTATAACTGTTTAAATTTATTTTACCAGATGCCACTTCCAAGCAAAATAAAAACCGCTCGCCATATGCAGCGTGTTAATTCTGACCCTGTAGCAAGAGCGGAGAACCTTGCTCAGAGAAGAGAAAGGTATGTTAAAACATTTTAAAAATGAAAACTACAAATAAAGCAACATGAAGTACATATTGCTCTTATGTATTTTTCATTACTGGACGAAATGCATATTTGCATTAAAATGTTCATCTATCATTAGTCCAAAATAACTTATTGATTTATGGCAAGACATTACATATCTTTTTCAGCTACGAGAGAAATAAACAGCAGGGAGAGATTCCATATGCCAAGTCAAGTGAGTTGACAGAGAGAGAGAGAAAAAGAATCAGAGAGAGAACTGGAGGGCTGCATCCAGAGCTTACAGAGAAAGTAAAAATATGGCAAACGCTGTGTTCGACCTTACGCCGCCATCTATGGAGAACATTCTACCAGTTCTGGTTGATGTAGATGTAGCACAAGAGCAGCCAGTTTAATGAAATGTTTGTTCACAACAATGTGTGCTGCACTTAAATGTTCTTGATGAGATTTTTATTAAAAAAAGTGTTTAGGAAATGTTTGTGTTCATGAAAATTCTATGAAATTTTAATAAAATCTGGTTTAAGTCAAATGTTTGTATGGAATTTATTGTTTATTGATCTTTTTAAATGATAGGATGTTTTCATATCATTTGGAGCGACCACTCATCATGTGGTGCGACCAATAATACCAAGACCTGTATTCAATTTAAAGTAAAATATAAAATTTCTGTGGCTGAAATATTAATCACTGATACAGTATGCTTAAATGAATGGTATTTTTTAAACATTTTTATCAATTTTATGCACTTTACCGGAAAAATAAGTCTGTTAACTACATTTAATAAGGGGACGGTGACATTATAGAACAAAAATATGAGATCATTATTTACAAAAACTCTAAAGAAATGCAACTAATTTGTTACTAATGACTTTATATTATTGAGAAATTGTAAAAATAACAAATGTAAGCATATTAAGGAAATGAATTAATTTTATGATAAATTACGGTCGCACCACATGACATTTTTTAAGGCCACGGCCAATTCATCTAGATGAAAAAACACTAAAATCAAATAATTGGACATTTTTATATGATTTTATGTGTACACAACATTCCTAATGTTTGAATAATTATAATAGATATTCTTTCTTTTTGTATTTTCAAATTGGCCTGTTGAAAATCCTTATACGTCATTGACCCACATACTACTCATTATTTAATGGAAATAATATATTATTTATTCACATGCTCATAATCTCTTACTAAGAGAAATTGAAAGCCTTACCCTCACACGACCAGTCTCAGACCGAGCTACTATGATGGTGATGTCATACACCTTCATGATGACCAGGCCGACATACGACACCCTGAGGCTTCCCCTGTTCTCATTCTGGGCGAGGATCTCAAAGGCTGGGTGATCACCCTTTCCACAGTTTTTAGCGATGACATACGTGCAGGTGCCCATGAAGTTGAAGTGTCGTCCGTCGAAGGTCCGGTAGTGAGGATCCCCCATGGCCCAGCAGGTACCAGGCTTTTTCACTACTGGCTTGGGGACACAGGAGGCATATTTTCCCTGGACCTCACAAACCTCATCGGCACTGCAGGTGATACTGCTGCAGGACAAAGATCCACTTCCTAGAGGGTTTAGGAATATAAAAGAACATTGAAAAATATTTATCTTCTGTTTATCATATCTGTTTGGAACGAGCAGATTTTTTATTTTCATACAGTAAACAGCTATAATATGTGCTCCTTACCTGGCTGTATACATTGTGCTGGGGCACCATAACCATTCATCTGGCTGACTCCTATACTGTAGAGAGCAAAGCGGGAACCAGAGCTGGTCACTGTGTGTCTCTGGTTGCCGGGGGAGAGTTTGTAGGTCATCTCCGCCCAAGAGAATTCTGTTCCTGCAACCTGTTTCCACTGCACATTACGAGGCAGGTTCGTACCATCAAAACGCAGCTCGGCCATTGCATTAGTCTGTGCCACAATCAGGGCTTTGTTGTCAAAGCCGTCCTGAGCATGAAGTGAGTAAGAGCTGCAGAAATGGTCTGTGGACAGGATCATCATCAAGAAAGGGTCGTAGAATTGAAACCAGCCGTACCTGACGCCGTTGAAGAGAAAGAGGACTTGAATGCCGTGATCGGCCTTAATGGACAGTGTTGCTGGATTGTGGGACATGATCTCCCTCATCTGCCCCCTGCTCAGGGTGAAAACATCTTGGCGGTTGCCATTTTGGATGGTGACTCGGGTGGGCTGGGAGGCCTGGACGTAAACGCTATCTTCTCTCTTCTGCAAGCTCATGGGAGGAACCATGAAGCTGGATCCCCAGCTGCTCACTGGCAGCAGCTGCTCGTAAACATGGTTACATTTCGAGAAGCGCATGGTGCAAGTGTGACCCGTGAAAACAGCGACAGGGTGCTGCGAGGCGATTCTGGTGCCGGAAAGATCAGACCTGCTCTGGATCTGCACACTCTCATACGGCTTTAGATCTATAACCATGTGACTGCCACTTCTATAAGTACGATGCTGGAACCAGATTGAGCCCTTTGGGAAAATCTCTACTCTGTTGCTCTCTTTTCCATTTGTCACAGCGAACTCTTTGTAGGTGCCGTAGGGAGACCTTGCAGGTGTAAAGATGAAATATTCTTTACCCCAGTCAGTGATGGGATACACCACAGAGGTGTCTGCTGTGTACAACTTGTAGTTGAAGGAGGTCACAGTCACATCTGCCGAGGCTTGAATGCGCACCGTGTTAGGAGACTTGGTGGTGCCATACATCTCGACCTTGTTGGGGAGAGTGATGGTGACCCCTTCTCCAGCATTGAGAGTTTTTTCTTGCTTGAATTTTAAGGGAGGCACTTCCACTGTCACTTTAGTATTTGCCTGAACAGCGGTGATGTAGAGCTGAATGCGAGGAGTGTCGTAATTTGGAGCAAAATTTTGCATGAATGACAGAGCGAACTCCCTGCCTGTCCATCCAGCGCTCGATGGACCTGAAAAGAAAACACACGTCAAAAGAAGAGCTCTTATTAATTTACCCAAAATTATGCAGTCAGCCACAAAACTGTGTTTAAAAATTCTCGCATTAAAAAAGAAAACGTCAAAAAATAAAAAAGCATTAGGAAATGAATGAGACTATTTGTGCTAAAGCAATCAAAGGATTCTCAGACTGGCAATACAAACTTGGCTCGAGACAACTTGAATCACATGCAGCGCACAAAGAAACAATGTGACACCAAAGAGTAAGTGACTGAAAAATACCTTCATTTCAAAGTTAAAAAGCAGAGATGAATGCTGCCCTGTAATGGATGGATTGCTTTTTTTTTTTGATAACCATTGTGAGAGATTTAGACCGAGGAGTAGTCACTTGACTGCTTCTCGGCAGCACTCAATAAGTCACTTTTGCAGACAATATAATTGCATAATGGAAATATTATCAATATCTGTGCCTATTCTGTGAAAAGAACATTTTCTGTGCTCAGTCAGGGCCTGCGGGATTTAGATTACACTCCTGTTTCAGCTATTCAATATAATGGTTGCGACTCAATAGCAGCTGAAGGTAAATGCTATTCCCAACAAAAACAAATTTCAATTTAGATGGCTATCCTTTATGTGCTGCACTCTCAAACGCTTCACCCGTTTAACATTCTGCTTCATTCACACGAGCACCTGGTATGGCTGCACAACAATGCTCCACTGATGGGGTTGACAACCCGGATTAATTTCCTCAAATTGAGCGATCACTTGGCTGCACGTCACGCCGGGGAATTCGGAGCCAAGGTTTGAGGCGCGCTGCTGTGATTGATTAACTAAGCTCAGTTCACGTTTAGTCAGGTTTAATAGCCGTTAATGGTGGGGCTGGAGTTTTAATAGATATTTAAAAATATATATAGATTTGTTCATCACTGCTGCATTTGTTCAGACAAACTGGAAAGAAGATAGGCACAGATACATCACATATATTCTGCCACAGTGCAAAAAGAAAAATCCTGAATATGACAAAATATACTTACAGCTGAGTAAAGCCCCCAAGGCACAAAGCAGCAGCAGAGTACCCATGGCTGGAAGACAAATTTTAGTTTTAGTTACTGAAATATAAAAAAATGTGATTAATATGAATACAACAGTTTGACCAGAAGATCCACATACCTGCTATGAGTGAGGTGACGATTTTTTTACACTCTCACCCTTTTATATGTTCTGACGGTCAAAACTCAGCCAATAAAAATCATTAAATCCCAACGGCAATCAGTTAAGAAAACCCTTCCTCTAAAACAAATTAAGGCAGAACTTGGCAATGACATAGGTCCTGCTGGATGTTGACATGGGTGTGAGGTCTAATACCAACCACGGCATGTGATAATCTTTTCCCAAAATAACACACCCAGTCAGATGCTCATCCTGTCGTCCCTGTGTTATTGTAGAAATATTTGAGTTTTTGGATACATTTATTGCCAAGTTTTTTAAAATATTTAATTGTCCTAAATAGCAGAAAAATCAGTTTCTATGTATGACACAGAGGATAAAGGTCATTATAATTTGCCCACACTCTCCTTCATTGTATATCCTGGTGTAACCAAATAATATTATCCATTTTGGACAGGGCAAGGCAAGAATGTGATAAGACCAACATCAGAACTTATCTTCAAAGTTTCTGAGAAGACTTGCAGTTTCAGAACAGGGTTGGTTGATCTCACATCACAGCATGGGCAATTTTGAATGTGTGTTTCTGCTCAATTCAAGTACATTTCTTAATATACCCTTAATTTCTTAGCTTTATTTTCTAAACGCTCTTCTGCAATTTAGTATTTGTCATTTGTTTTATAACACCTAGGATATACGCCCTACTCAAATCAACTTCGGCCAATGTTTATATTGGGTCTTTAAAACCTGTTCATGTTTGTAATGTTAATGTTGTGCACCTTGAAAAAGTAATGGATCACTTCTAGGAACTGATCCAATTATAAAATAAACTGGCTTGTGTGAAATGGGGCAAGTCGTTTTAATGGGGCAGTTTCTGTTGGCTTTGTGCATCACATAAGAATAGCAGAATGTGGAGGGTGCAGTACTCACTTGTATTAAGAGCTAAAGTAAATATAATTTTAATAATAACTCAAATATTGAATTGGTGATTATTATGTACGAAGCCCTTGGGCAGGGCAACAGTAAGCCTGATGAAGTTACTGTATACATACTGTGGATTTTTATTAGGGTGTGCCCTATGTTTTTGTTCAATCATAATCCACATTGACACAATATAACCTTGTTTAAATAAAGGTGTATGGGTCTAACTGATAACAGTGCTGCATTAGAACATATGGGAAGGGTTTGCACACAGTTCAAATGACTACACAATCTTGTTTAAAGGGTTTTTATATTTGAAATAGACATTCAACCAAACACATTAGTCAGGACATTAAAACAGTCGGTTATCATCCAGTGACGCGACTGTGGAAGAAGGAAAAATAATTAATTAGTGTCTTATACAGTACATATATTATTGAATACCCATACAGTACTGTTGTTGTGGAGAGGATCACTTACCAGACAGGAAAGTCATGGAGAACCCATAACTCAACTGAACTGTGTGAGTGGAGGTCATTAAAGTTTCCACAGAGACCACACAATTTGCCCGAGTACCAGAGAGGGACTTTGACCATCACCATGGTAACACCAATCTCCATCTCCAACTCGGACTCCATCCCGGTGTCTCTCCTCAAGATCACTATGACATCCGACTTGTCCTGGTTCACACCAGAAGACAGGGACACCCCCGATGACGAAGTGTAAGGGAGTGTCCGTTTACCTGTGGGATAAAACCGTGAGGTCAGACAATCATTTCTCAATGTTTCAGTTGATGGTTATTAAAATCCTCAGTGGGGTTATACCTTCACTAGTCCTTCCTGTATGGCAACTGACAATCCACGCAGGAGGATCTGAAACACAGTGACAAGCCTGGAAGAGCTGCCATCACATTGTCCACGATAAGAGATCAGACTGAACCACTGAGCACTGGCCTCATCGCACAGTGACATCACACTGTAAGATAACCCGGGTTCCAAGTTCAGCTGCTGTCCGCCTAGTGTGGTGATGCTGAGACTGTCCCAGAGTTTACAGACTTCAGGTCTATCATGACAGCCCCAAAAGCCGTCCCTCAGAGCACACTGCTGCCCCGGGTTGCAGCCTGCTGGCTCACATATTACCCCACCCAAAGTGTGACACCAGCATATCTGTGTGCAGTCCTCCGTGTACAGCCTCTCATCCACCTGAGGGGAGAGAAAACAATTTCTGCATGTGAGATTTGATTGCAGATAACATGCTCCCTTGATAACATGCTTAGCATTTAATGTCTGTATGAAGCTTTTAGAGTCACCTTGATATATACATCTTGGTGAACACACCCACTGTAAGGTACCCACTTGTTGCCATCAAACACATTTCCATCGCTGCACTGACAGCCCTCAGAACAGACTGCTGAAGAACCAGGCTGGAGCAGAGCAGGGCATGAATTGGAGCCAGAGTCCACACACACTCCTGGTCTGCTGCTGTCAGGACACTGGAGAGCTGGGGGCAGAAAATACAAATCATTCAGAATTGATCACATACTTTAAAGCAACTATCATCATGATTCACTTACAGCAAAGCGTGTTCTCTCTCCATGGGTCCACTGGTATTCCTTTAGCATGGCAGGCTGCAGAATATGCTTCCAGCAACAGACAGGAGGTCATGTGCCCTGCCCCAGCACAGACAGCCCTAATGCACAGCCCTCTCTGTAAACATCACGCTCCACACCACTGTTCCAGCAGCGCCTGAATTCTATACTACTGTTCAACAGGAGATCACAGATCATATTTTCATGCGGGGACAGGGTGCACTCGTCACACTCACAAGTGTCACTGCAGTGCTGTCCAAGAGCTACGACTGTCCAGGAGCTCTGCAAAGCTTTCAGTGAGACGACCGTCTCTCAGTACCATATCATCATACTTGTCTCCGTTGAAGTTCCCACAGAGGCCCGAGGCTGCGGCGTCAAATACCTGAGGTACAGTTAGCCTGAGGTACTGGGTAGAGGACAAGTCGATTCCCACCCCAGATGGTGTAATGATAATGAGTCTGTTGCCAACTTGGGATGCTGCAAGTTTTCCATTGTCAAAAGGAATGCTGCGTTCTTCACCATTCACCTTAAATGAAATAACAGTTTGAGTTTTATAAAGTCTTTGCAGATTTAAAATCGCATTCATACAGATTTCAAAACTTACTTGTAGTTTCTATAGAGTCTCAGGGTTAACAGACACTTCTAATGACTGCCAATGAAACACCAGTTTGCTTATTGTGAAAATGCCATTACTGTCCTTTTTAAAGCTAAGTAGCAGAGAATAGTCATGTATGGTTTTAGAGGTGAGGGCGGACACTACATAGGTGCAAGCACCGTGGTGAGGAAGAATAACACTGTCTAAGTTGATGTAGCCAAAGCCAGCAAAAACTTTGCAAACACCGTGCTGCAAAACAAAGCCATCCTTTGCCAAGCAGCTTTCCATGGAACTGCAGGCCACGTCTCCTGTTACAGCTGCACGTTTGGTGGCTTTTCTCAGAGTAGAAGTGTCCAGCAGGGTAATAATGTCCGTCACGCATGCAGCCACAGTCAGAAAGCAGCACACATTGGCCATCGCTCAGGACATAGCCAGGGTCACACTGGCAACCCTCCTCACAACCGCCACTGCAGTTTGCTGGAGAGGACAGCTCAGCACATACAACGGGACACCGAGGTCCACACAGCTCATAGTGGCTATTGTTAGGGCAGGACATACCTAGAGGGAAAGAAGGTTAAACAAAACGCATTACTTAATAGTCAAATGGCAGTTTTAAGATAGCGTGTCTCATTATTTTACTATTATTTGTTCTCCACAAGGATTGCAGGTGCACATCAAAAAGTAACCTTGGTCAGTATCATAGGACATAAAACATGTATTATTATCATCTTCATAAATACCAGGGAAGGGAAGACAAAGCAGATAGAAAAAACGATTTTTATTTTTACCAAACACAATCATTGTACTTCGATCCTACAGACATTTTCTCCATACACCCACCCATGCTGTATAACTGTCAATCCCACTGACTCTAATGGTATAAATGTATAATTGTATGACAGTGCAGAGACTGAAAACTGAATCTATGTGGCTAAAGCGTGAAATGTGTTGTTCACCTTCCACCTATAATAAAAACACTGATGGAAGGTCAAATTAGAGGCAAATAATAAATTAACTTCATGTTTTAAAAAAAAAAGGGTCATAATTAGCTATACAATTAAACTTTTATGTGTGTGGTGCTTTCCAGGTTTCTTCTGTCATTCCCATTTTTATTGTTAAGATGTTATTGATTTTCTTTTTTTTGCATTTCCCTTCGCACCAAGTTCAATGTTTGCTGTCGTGCATAGACTGTTCATAAAAGCCTGAATAATCAATAAAGAATAAGTGAGCCCTTGTGTACTTTTCTCAGTGGTAGTGCTCTGAACCAAGACAGAGAAACATTCAAATTAAATCAGCTTTGAAGTGTTTGCTGTGATAACCAATAAAAAAGTAACTTGTACTCACCACAGAAAGTGTCACTCCTCCAGTGTCTGATGGGCACCTGAGCTGCTTGGCAAGCAGCAGCATAAGATGCAATGGAATTGCAGAGTGCTGAATAGTGTCCAGCAAAAGAGCAGGAATCCACCACACAGCTGTGGAAGTAAGGCTGGGGGTTTAACACTGTGGCACATTCTGCAAACGGCCCGAGCTTATTCAACAACACGCCACAAAAAACACTGCCTTCAAAAAGCTTCTGTGCCTCAACAGGACAATGCTTCAGGGCAGACGAACAGTTGGACCTACAGGTCTCTGCTCCAGGAGACCTCCAGCTGTGGGCAAGCTCTTCAGTGGACATCATTTGCTCGTCCTGAGGGTCACTGTTTGCATTCCCACAAAGCCCAGAGACGGAGGAGCCATAACTGCTGGGGAGGATAATCATTAGCGTGCCGCTGTTATAGATAATCAGCTGTAATCCCACATCAGTGTGAATGATGAGCGATGTAGGTGTTAGGTGGGCATTTACATGGCCCGTCTGGTGAGAGTACGGCAAGGGTTTATACAGTCTGTCCATCTAAAAATGAAAAATAGGACACATGAGGATAAAGTGCAGTTGTTAATTTTAAAGACGGTTAATACAACCTTGCAGTATACTCACCAAAACCTTTGCTGGGTCGTCTTTTCTTACCACAACTTCCAAACCATAGATTGAGAGGGTTAAAGTTTGACTATGAAAAAGCCTTTCGTGACAACTTGCATCAGAGATCGTGATACTGAATGGTGTTAGTCCAGTCGGATTGGAGCTAGTTTGAACTAATAAGTATTCACAACTGTCTCTGAAGTCAAATTTATGTCCATCAAAGGGTGTAAAATGCAGCCCGGTAACAATGGTACAGTTCTGGGGGTTTTCCGGTTGACACACCCTCCTGTAATGAAGCTGCTTGCAGACCATTCCTCCTGGGCACTGGGCCGGGCGGCAGTGGACCTCTCCAGTAGCTGGTCCACAAATACAGAGTTGACCGCAGTTGTCTGGAATCCAGAAAGTTGCGTTGAGGCTGTAGTATTTGCCTCTAGAGTCTGTGCAGCCACACTGGTGTGAACGCACACAGCCCTGTGGACTCCTGAGGAAGCCAGGGTCACAGAAGCAGCCCTGAACACAGGCCTCATGACAGACAGTGGCATTCAATTCACAGGATGGAGGACAGGCTGAGCCACAGGTCCTGTAGTGGCTGTTTGGAGGACAGTGCACATCTGAAATGATTTATTTGAAGGTTATTAAAATATTTTAGCTGAACAGTATCCCAAATTTTAACTGCATTATCGTGCACTCTTCAAAGAGACTGCTTACCAGCTGTGATGCCATCGTAGTATCCATCTCTGGATTCCTCGCACACTAAGGTATATGCATTTATGGCCTGGTCAACATCTTCTGACAGTCTGTCACCCATGTAGTCGACTACACAACTTTCATAGAAGGAATTGGGATTGACATGACTATGACAGCGGGCCAATGGACCCTTCTGATCTATGATCTCTGCACACAGTCTGTGACTGGAGACGTCAGACATAGTTTCTGCTGGTAAAGTAATTTCATCGAGTTTCTGCTCACAACCAGTGCAACAGTTAAGGTCACCATCAAAGAGCTTGCACGCCTGAGCAAGCGCCACACTTGTCTTAATGGGAAGGGAACCAGGTGTGGCTGCAGGATACTCATCCTGAATAGCACCATTACAATTTCCACAGAGGCCACACCCTTTGCCCTTGTAGCGTGGATGCAGTGTAACAACAAGTTTGAAGTTACCCCCAAAGACTACGTGCAAACCAGCAAGTCAGTTTTCAGGAGAGTTTTGCCTTCAGTGTAAGAGACCTGGATTTTACCCTGCAGCAGATTAACAGGAATGTAAGGCACCAGACCATTAACCTGAAAATAAAGGGAATACTAATGAGTTTTAGTTCTACAATCGGTACCGCAATTCTAAGTTTCATTATAAAACAGATATTTACTTATATGTAAAATCTATATTATCATAAAAGAAAAACATATGCACAAGGTGAAGCAAAGAAATATCCAACTATGTGATCAATGCACACTACAAGCCAAAAATAAAAAGATTATGGGAATTCACTTTTATACATGAACTCAAAGCTATTGAGTTCCTCCCGCTCAGGATCTTGCCCTTTTCACCACTGAGCTTAATGATGAACCAGTAAGCTTTTACAGTCACCACCTGTGTGGAGGATGCGACTCCACTGCCTGTGCACTTATTCTTCTTTGAAACACTGAAGGGCGTCAGAACACCTGCTGACCTTTTGCTGGCTGTGAACACATAGGTGCAGGTGCCCTCGAAGTCATAGCTGAGCCCATCGAAGGTGTGGTAGTGCTGCCCTCCCCAGGACCAACACAGACCCTGATGGCTCTTACACACAGGCACGCCCTCGCTCAGGGAGCATTTCTCTGTTTCATCACATTTTCCCCTCACAGGGATCTGGGATCTGCGCTGTATCAAAGATAAATATCAAATTTTAACTACACACAGTAATAATACACGAGCAGGCAGATAAGGATTTAAAAATGGTTCTTCAGTTTAAATACCATTCTTGTGGCATCCCATGATTCCATCGAGAACTGTACAACTGTGCAGTGGAGGACAGGAGTATTTCTCACAGACGAGAGGAGGCCCGCAGGTGCAGTTAACAGTGCAGTTTTGGAGAAGTTTGCTCTCAGAGGCCTGAAAAAAGGAACAAAATTTGAACAAGTGAATCAAAGAAGGTAAAATATATTTAAATAAGATTCCCTAACACTGTAAAAGAATGTATTAATCCATATAACGGTGTAAGACAGGATGAGGCAGCAAAACAAAGTTGAATTCTGACCTTAAACCTTGTTCCGTTCTGGACACAGCCACACTGCTCAGCTGGTACACATCAAAAAAGTGATGAGTGTCACACATGCAACCTTCCTCACAGTCTCTGGGGCACTGCACTGCCACGCTAATCTCAGGGCACAATGAGGAGCAAACATTGGCACATTGGCTGTAGTGGCTGAACTGAGGACATTGATAAGCTGAAAAATAAAATGAGTGAAATTAAGTGTTCAGTATTTATGGTATTCATTCAATTAAAACGAAAGAACCAAGCTGATGAGACTTACCACAGCCTGTAGTGTTTGTCCAGAGGTCAGTCATCCATCCTGCTTCCTTACATGCTGCATCATAAACCCACAGTGTCTCACACAGGGCCCTGTGCTGCCCCTTCGCAAGACAAAGTATCTTCATGCAGAGTGAGTAGTAATTCTGTGGATCCACTAAATGGTGACAAGAGGAGAATGGTCCCCTTGGGTGGGTGAGGAGGCCACAGTACAGGTCAGAGCTATACTCTGGCATAGGGGTCTGGCAGAGTTGACAGCTGCTGTTACATGTGTCGCTGCAGGAGGATTCATTAGACAACTTCCAAGATGGCCCAAAAATGTCAGGATCTGAGATCACAGTGCCATTGGGCAGCTGCAGGTCATCTAAGGGATTATCATTGTAGTTTCCACAAAGACCACAGGTAGACTGGTGGTAAATGGCAGGGATCTTGACCTGAATGTGGCCTCGTAGGTCTGAAATAAGCTTGACTGACTGTGGGGTCTTGATGATGATCCAACCATTCCTCTGACGTACAGTGACATTGTTCTGGATGAATGGCAGATTCTCATACACTCCGTTTACCTGGCAGAAATAGTTTTAAACATCAAACAATAAGCTGAAAAAGATAATTGATGATAAACAGTAAGTCAAATTGAAATGATTCCACAAATTACCTGAATCTTTCCAGGAAAAACTGTTGAGGCCTCAAAATACATTGTATTGACTTGCAGATTGATCTGCCTGCCTTCAAGGTGGTTGCCATGTGCAGTGATAACAACAGGCTCCACATCCAGGTTCTTTAGAGAGCATATCTGCACCAGAGTGTAGTTACATGAACCCTGAAATTCAAATGCCTGTCCATCAAACGTGGTGTATTTGGAGCAGTCAACAGAGCAGTGCGCCACTTTGGGTTTGGGGTGGCAACCTTGAACTCCCCTAATAAGCTTACACTCTTCATCCTCTCCACAGGAGACATTATGACAAGTCATGTTTCCCCCAGCATGACATAAACAGCTTTGTCTGCATGTAGACACCTCTTGTCCTGCCCTGAGGTACTCTCCATTGTGAAGGCAGCCACAGTTTTCTGGGTAGACACACAGGCTGCCACTGTGAACTAACCCTGCATCACAGAGACATTTCTCCCCAGTGTTGGGAGGCATCTCTACCGTGTTATTCTTCCAGCCGAGGCAGAGGTGAACAGAGGCAGAGCTTGTGTTGTAACTGGTACCGGAGGGACAGGACAGGACTGTGGAGATACAGAGAGAAACTGGTTACTAAGGGCAGAAAGACAGGGACATGCTGTAAAGGTAACGGTTGACCAGTGATGTATTAGTACCATCTAGTGGTCTGATAGTATCTTAAAAGGTTGAGGCCTCCCTACCAATGAGTCACAGCACACTGATTCTAAAATTATAACAAGACTTTTAACTTGCAATAAATACACAAGGGAACAAATCGGATCTGGAAGCAAATAATCACTATTCAGTTTCCTCATGTTGGATGATCAATATCAACAATCTGAGCATGATGAAATGTGTGCTTGCACAGGCCTTCTGCAAACTCTCCATATTTCATTTGGTGTGTGATGATGCTGAACTTCAAAGAGCACACAGTTACAACTGTGGAGGATATTAATTCAATTCACTGGCACAACAGAGCTGGGAGTAAATTAATACTCACAGCAGAATCCAGGGCTGCTCCAGGTGTAAACTGTAGCCTTGTGGGAAAGACAGAGAGCTGTATACTCTGCCAGGGAGTGACACAGTGCAGGCTGGAGACCTCCATGAAGACACAAGTCACTGACGCAGCGCTTGTAAAAGCTGGAGGGGTCCACTTTGGCATGACAGTGTCTGAATGGTCCATTAACCTGCAGAATTTTCCCGCAGGCGTCCGGTTCAGAGAAGCGGGCCAAACGCTCAGATGAACAATTCGGACAACTTCCTCCTAGACAGCCCTCCACACACACACACCATGGATTCTGCCCACTTATCCAAGCTTTACCAAAATGCTCCTGCGTCCCATTTGCTGCGAGGTCGTCGGCTGGATCGGAGTTGAAGTTTCCACACAGTCCACAAGTTGCATTCACATATTTATGGGAGAGGCTAATGCTGACTATTCCCTCTATACTGAGACTAAATTCAAAGCCCGTGTCTGTGTAGATGTTAGTGTGAAGCCCCAGAGAGAAAACCAGCACAGTAGAGTTAAGATGACATGGGATGTTCCTCTTGACACCATCAACCTGTAGGGGGGGCCAACATTACATTTGAAAGTCAGCAAAGTGTAACACACTTTCAAAAAAAACTCTTGCCAACTTTGCTTTAATTGTTAGATTATTTGAGACCTATTACAATGTCAAACCTGCTTTTGGTGACATGACATTTTAGAAAATAGGTAAGAAATAAACAGCAACACAATGATTACAGCACTCACCTCAATGTTCTCAGTGTTTTTGCTGTTCAGCTTCACCAGCACACCGCTCACATTTACCAACACATGACGTTCTGACTCTAGGTGTCCATCTGTCTGCACATGAACTTCAATGGCATCCAGTCCTCGTTTCCGTCCACATATGCCCAGCAACTGGTACTGACAGGTGCCGTGCAAATCATAGTCATGGTGGTCAAAGGTGATCACACGATGTCCGGTGTACACGCAAGTCTTCTGCGAGAGGGGGACACAGGTTCTGACTCCATCTTGAAGACCGCAGTATTCATCAGGGCCACATGAATCTGAATGGCACCGCATCTGGGGGGTGTGGGGGTCACAGACACACTGTTCAGTGCACCCCTTATCAGCCCAGAAGGTCTGGTTGCTGTGGTAAGTGGTGCCGTTGGGAGTGCAGCCACACTGGGACAAGGGGACACAGGCATCACCTTCCTGGACAAACCCGGAGTTGCACTGGCAGGTCTGCACGCAGGCCAGGGTGCAGGGGTTTGAGGCGGATGGGTTCTCACAGGTGGCGGGGCAGGCTGTGCCACAGGACTCATAATGGCTGTTCGGTGGGCAGGACAAAGCTGATAGGAGACAAGAATAACAACAAAAAAAAACATGGTGAAGAAACTGCATATATTTTAACACAAGCACCTGCTGAGGCTTTAAATATAATAGGTGAGATTAGGTATAATTAAAACAGTGGTATTTAGTCATGTGAAAGAATATCTGCATGTAAAAATAAAAACATACAAGACACCTGAAACAAATTATTTATGTGTTGACTTGTATTTTAAAATAGTTTAAATTTCATAACTTAGCTTCACAGTAAAAAAAAATGTGCTTACGACAGAAGGTGCTGTTCCTCCACTCTGCGATCTGGATCTGAGCGTTGCGGCAGGAAGCAGCGAAGGCCTCCAAGCTCAGGCAGAGGGTCTTCTGAGTGTGGAGCACAGGTCAAATATGCCAACTCCTATGGAGATGTTAGTGTAGTTTACAACTTCCAAGCACATGTGGAAAGGACTCTGTGGTGACCAAATGTACTCGTGCAGAGAGATCCATTGACTGGTAACATTTTCCAGACGAAGCTGGTCAGCAGAGCAGCGTGGGCATGCAGCTCCGCAATCTGCTTCACACCGAGTGTCCTGATCAGGAACTCTCCAACTCCAGCCAAAGGCGGTAGCATCAACTACCTCACCCTGTGGGGTCCTGAGGTCATCCTCTTTGATGCCATTGTTATTCCCACACATGCCCCATACCTCAGCTGCACTAGAAAGGAGGATGGTGGCAGTATGAGACCAGTCATACTTAATTTGGATTACCCGATTGGTATCCACGACAACAAAAATGCCAGTATGATTGATCCTTGTCCGTCCAAACTGTAGAGTCACAGGAAGTCGCTTTTTCCTCACCATTTATCTGTTAAGAGCACAAACATGTTGTATTCTATTACTTCAGATTGAATTCTACCTTCACATTTGTGGAAAACTTTCCAACTTCAGTGCATCTACTTTACCAAAAACCTACATACAACTATTGCACGTTTCTATAGTTAAATAATATATTGAAGAAATGATAAACTGACAGACTCCAAATTCAAACTTACCCAAACATAGCCTTTTTCCCCTCTGTAGATAGTAATATTGTCTTGACCCACTTTGGCATGAATAGCTTCAAGAGAGGACCCGTTGTGCGTCTTGTCTTTCTGCATCCAAACCCAAACTGAGTTATTCTGACTGGTGTCATTCAGCGTATGGACTAGGGTGTAGGTACAGTTTCCTTGGAATTCAAATCATCAAAAGCGTAGAAGTGGGTGCCTTCATGCACCCAACACTGGGTTTGCTGAGGTTGGCTCTGGTTAGCACAAGTCTGTCCATTCTCACAGATTTTATAATCATTATCTGAAACAAATAAAAGTGAAATAAGTATATTACTGTCAGTTTAGGACAAATGAGCTGGAAATGTCTGCAGACAATAAGCACATATAAAACTGCTGCTGTAAATAAATGAAGTTGGAAAAAAAAGTTGCTGCATCATCATTTGTGACTGACAAGAGGTGCAATCATTCTAAGGGCCTCCAGGCAGACAGGTTCAAGATGACAGGACAGTGCAAGAAATAACTAATTTGTGGTGTGTATGAGGTGCAAAAAAAAAAAACGCCTTTACAGTAAATCAAAGTCTCTTAAAATTGTATAATATGAGGCTAGTGTGTTGCATGGTGCCGCTGAATGAAAACAGTTAGCCTGTGAGGAAATGTCACCCAACCCGGCAGAACCAGCTGGGCCTACCTTTCCTTGCACAACCCCAGGTATTGTTAAGGGTGCAGCTCTCTCCCTCGGGGCAAGAGGCTGGCTCACAGCGCACGGTCGAATTGGCAGAGCAGTTACACTTCTCGGAGCATCCCTCAGACCATAATATCTCCCCAATCTGGAGAAAACAGTGACTCACAGCTGGTGCGTCTTATCCAGCTATTCTCTAAACACCAAGCAAAACAACAAGCACCCAGTATAACACAAAGGCCTGTGATTAGTCATGTGTCACGCATTTAGGCGAGGCATACATTTGGCCGAGACATTAATGAGTCACATTAACGGTGCATGGATTAACCAAAATTATATCACATGTTTGTAACTGAATGTGCAGTGAGGGTCACATGTAAATGTGTCAGCACGCCCTCGGGGCAGCAACCGATTTATCTGAAGTCAAACAAAGCAGCAATATTCAGGTCAGATCTCACCCCAAGTATTTAGTGTCACTGCATTAAGAGGGAAATCATACATTCATTATCATGATAAAAGGGAAAATGTACATACAAGTTAGTATAAGCCAAGTAATGTATAGCTACTTACCTCATAGTCGTGCCCATGATAGAAACAGCCACATTGCTCAGGTTTGATGCAGTCATTTCCATTCTGCATGTATCCAGACTCACACTGACATCCCTCATAACAGGGCCACGGACAGTGGATATCAGATGAAATACCACAGGACTCAGGGCATGCACTGACACATATACTGTAGTGAGAGTTTTCAGGGCATGAGAGTGCTGTAGGAGGAAAGAAAAAAGTTTAGATACTGTGCAGAGTTCATCTAGTCTTACATCAATCTTCCAACTTCATGGTATGGGGCTTGCCAAAGTTCTACTAGTACAACAAAAGCATGTGTGCAGACCTGTGATTTACTGGCACATCACCACACTAATGAAACAACATGTGTAGAGTCAAGATTAATGATACTCACAGCACTTCTCACTCCTCCATGGTTTGACTTCAGCTCCTGCCCCTTGGCACGCAAAAGTGTATTCGCTCAGACTCCTGCAAAACAATTCTTCATTCCCATTAGAAATACACAAGTCATTCACACAGTTTTGAGAGAAGGGCTCTGGGTCCACAGCAGAGTGGCATCCACCAAATGAGCCTGCAGGAGAAAGCAGCGTGCCACAGATGTTATCAGATGCAAATTCAGCTGCCCTGGTACAGTTGCATGCTGAAGAGAAGTCACATTCTTCAGAGCAGTTAGTTCCATGAGGGGAAAGTGACCGGGAAGAAGCAAACAGGGAAATATTTAGTGCATGGCTGCCATTCGGACTCAGTTTCTCTTCTGTAGCAACAGCACTGAAGTTTCCACACAAGCCACAAATGTTTCTATGAGAGGCAGGAAATACTACTTGTATCAGGTGAGGCCCTCCATAATTGACAATGTAGTGGAAAATTGCACTGACCAGTGTCTAAGGTAGTGGAAATCCCCCTGACCAGGTGTCTCACTGCTGTGATACTGTCTACCTGACAGGATGGAACCCTTATTTGGCGGTGTCTCACTGCTGTGATCTTGATAAACAGGGTGCATGCCCTTATTTGGTGATGTTTTCTTCGAACTGCTACAGCGGACGGACAGACACAGATGATGATCTCATGTCTTTCAGGTCTTTTTTTCAGATTATGTTTTATGTAACGCCTCTTTGTATGAGTTCTGGCTTTTGTGAACTTGTGGCCAGTTCCATTTTGAGCACCCGTGCTTGTTGTGTAACCTCAGCAGAGTTTACTATTAAAAAGACTCAAAGGCAACTCCAGTCTGAGAATTTCATTATTTCAAATCTCAAGATGAATTTCCATCACAACAACAACCCCAGTGTCGACAACAACTCGAGTCAGCAGGCCAGAATGTAGTATTTTTACATGATCCAGTTGGACAGGAAGACTCCGCAGAGCACCGTCGATCTGAAAATTTAAATGTTATAGTCACAAACAAGTCACAGAAAGAAGAATGTGTTTGTAAATGTGCAATTCCTTACTTTTACTTTGCCTAAATGCTCCATCTCCAATGATAGGTTTACTCCATGGACCCTCAGGTGCAGCTCTCCTTTCTGAAGAGCAACAACTGGTTCAGATCCTTCCTCATCACAAACCTGGGAGAGAACATAACTGCAGTTTCCCATATTAAAGTCAAAGTTTTGTCCATCGTAGTTCCTGAAGTGTCTTCCACCCATGACTGTGCATTTAACAGGCTGTGATGCGTGACATGCCCTGTAACCCTCTTGGATGCCACATTTTGTTCCATTTGGACACGTGCTGTTGGCGCACTGCACCTTGTTGTGGCCCACACAGACACAGTGCAGCTGATAGCGCTCATCAGGGAGGAAGTTCTCATGAATTTCATGGTAGATTCCATTGTAAATGCAGCCACACTCAGAGTCGGGTACACATTTGCCACCACTATGGAAAAACCCAGGTCTGCAGAAACAGCCCTCTTTGCATGTCTCTGCTAGAGGACTTGGGTTTTCTACACAGTCAGAGATGTGACTGGAGCACAGTTGATATTCACTGTTAGGTGGACAGGTGAGATCTGAGGAGAAAGAAAAGAATAATTGTATTTTTCCAACTTAGTACACATTTAATATTAGGAAAACATTGGCTTTCAAAATGTTACTTACTACAAAAGTCGGAGGCCCTCCATTCATCCACTACAGCGCCCGTTTCTTGACACAAAGCCACATAACTGCACAGAATTTGGCACAGCGTCGTCTGGTTACCATAACAGAGATCATGAACACAGTCATCATAGAAATCTTGTGGATCTACGGTTTTATGGCAGGTCTGAAACTCTCCCTCTGAATCCAGTAACCTTCCACAGAAATCCTCTCCCTGATAAAGAGCCATATTGTGTGAATTGCAAACTGTGGTGTTATTAGGCACAGTCACACATTCACTGCTGGTTTGCCAGTGTGCAATGGCCTGAGAGATATCAGAATCATCATCAGATCGTCTTCTGGATTAGCATTAAAGTTCCCACACAGGCCACAGAGGGTGCCAGAGTAGATTCTTGGCATTTGAACAGTCAGGACGTCGGGGCTGTAGGGCACAACAACACCAAAATCTGTCTGTATGCGCTTTGAGAGTCCAGTCATGAAGAGCTTTACTTTGCCTCGGCTCAACACAGATGTAGACGAAGCAGCAGACCGTTAACCTGAAATGAGGGGAGGAGGGTTTACACTGCAAGTAGAGAAAAATAAATTTAAAAAAGGAGTTTGTCTAGAAGTTCTGCTGCAAACAAATAAACATACCATAACTCGGTTACTCTAGTCATTTGACACCTCAATGGAATAACCAAGACGACCATTTTAACACGTCGAAAGGAAACATTGGTAGCATCCATCATCTGGTTCTGCACCTCCATATGGAAGTCTTTAAAGTCTCCCCAACTGGGACAGTGAGAAGTGAGCAGGTAACTGCAGTTTCCATAGACGTCAAACTTGTGACAATCAAAGGTGGTGTAGTGAGGGTCTCCTTTGGCTATGCACACCCCAGGCTCGTCCATGTGACAGTCCAACACTCCATTCAGAACCTTGCACGCTTCCCCATTCCTGCAATGAGACTGAGCACACGTAAACTTCTTGGAGTTGGGCTGGCAGACACACGTCTCCTGACACTGCTCATCCACCCAGAAGTTCTCCTTGGGGAGATAGAAGGAACCTTGGTGAAGACAGCCACACTTGCGGTGTGGGACACACTCCCCACCACTTAGTAAATATCCCCGGTTGCACTGGCTTGACTCCACACAAGGCAGAGTGCAATTACGATGGGCCTCTGGGTTACCGCAGGTGGCAGGGCAGGAAGAACCACAGAGCTCATAGTGGCTGTTCATAGGACATGCCATGGCTGTGGAAGGAAACACTCAAGTTGTTTAATTTTTTAACAATAACAAAGTGTTTTATAAAAATAAAGAAAATGTTTTAGACTCACGGCACTTTCCGATGGTTCTCCAGTTTCGGACTGTGGCCCCAAGCCTCTGGCAGATGTTGGCATAGACCGCCAAGACCTTGCACATAGAAGATGCCGCCTCACTGACACACAGGCTGTTTACATAACTAGTAAGAAATGGCTCAGGGTCAATATATGATTGACAAACTGCAAAAGGCCCAGCACCTTTTTGTAGCAGAGGGCAACAACTATCAAAAGAGTTGCCTTTAGTGCCAGGAATATGTTTGGTTTGGCTTCGTGTACAAACTGGACATGAGACACCACCACGGCAATCCTCATTACAGGACCCTGCACCACTGTTCACCACCCAAGGAAGATGAGGATTCACAGTCTGGGTCTCAGTGCTATTAGAGGCATCTGTGGAGCTATGACTGGCATTTCCACACAGGCTGCACACAGCTCCATACAGCTCAGGGCCGACTCCAACCTGAAGATGGTGCTTCCAGTCATACTGCAAAGCTAGACCAAAGTTGTATAAGCATAAGCACATTAAACCACTACAAACATATATACAATTTATTGAAATATGTTTACTGCACTCACCCTGACATGATTTCAGTCTCCTTTAACTATGGAGATATTAAAGCCCTGGATGCTTATCTCCACTGTGTGAATGGAAGAGACAGTGGCGCTGTTCAAACGTGCTCTGGCAATGTTGATCTGCAGTGGAACGGCTGTATTTAAGACTTCACATGTAGTCTGAACTAACGTGTAGTTACAGTTTCCTCTCAGCACAAGATCTCTTCCATCAAACATGCGGTAGTAAGAGTCACCCCATGCAGAGCATATTTTGGTTTTCGAAGGAGAACAGAATGGTTCACCATCTTTGATAAAGCACTTCTGTTTGTGACCACAGTGCACCTCTTCACAAGATGCTGCAGCTGAAATGAAAAAAAAAAAGAAAGAGACGTTCTCATCTACAGGTTAGTGTTCCAACAGTTTAACACAGTGATCAATGTTCCGGCAGTTAATGATACAAAGTGGCTCAATACATACTTTTCTCACACATTGCAGAATGTAGTCTGTTCATGGCGCTCAGATAACGGCCCACTTCTGTGTCTGCTTGAGGAGGACGGAGCGGTGCACTATCAGACTGATGAGTGATGTGGGCCTTCTGGGAGAATTTAACGCCAGACTTCAAATCTCCTGAGTGAGCATTGTTATCTTCCTGCTGAGTCACATCACTGGAATCAAATATAGGTACAGACAGGCAGATATCCTCCGCAGAAGGCAGCACAGTAAGAGTTGAACACCTCTGTCCACTGTCATGACTGAAGTAAATAAGCTGAAGAGCATTGTCACTAGCAATGTGGATTTGATCTGAGGTCACAAATGGGATGACCTTCATAACGCCACCAACAAGAGAGACATTCTTGTGTCCGGTGCTGCTGGTGACGTTCAGATCAGAGTTAATAGGAGCTATTGCCAAGAGGAAACTAGAACGAATTCCTGTGTTTACAAAAGGGAAGGAAAATGTAATCCAAACTCCACTGAGAGACGGGTTTCAGCTCAGCAAAGCCATACAAACTATACCCAGCTGTTTGTTTGGAGCAGGTTAAACCAACTACAACACCTACAGCTTGTTGGGAATTTAACTCCGAGCCAGAAAGGCTGGTGTTGCTCTCGATGTAAACGCTCTGCAGCGCCCCCATGTTAAACTTAAGGACACTACCACTGGGGTACATATTGCCATTAAAGAGAGCATCCCCGGAGAGGAGCATGTTCACTGGTGTGTCGTGGTCTGCGCTGGTGATCACCATCTGGCTGACAGCAGTCTGGTTAGGGAAGTGAGGAGTGACGGGATAGTAGCGCGTCCCCCAGGAGGACACGTCATGGAGAAAGCTGTGGTCACAGCCAGTGTGTGTGCAGAATGAGGCGAGGACTGTCACAGGCTTTGTAGACATCACACTGAGGAGACTGGAGGAGCGATCACTGGCAATTCCCACAGACGATGGCAGGTGAACAGTCTTCGACTGGCTGGCAGAGAGGAAGATGCGCTGCGTGAAGCTGGTCTCCAGAACCTTCACGGGGACGATGGTCCAAACACCAGTGGCTGTGACCGTCACTTGATGGGTAACATTTGCTGCTGGGTCATTATGAGGGGGAAACATCATCAGAAACGTCCGACCAGGACTGACCCCACATAGACCTGCAGAGGAGAATAAATAAATAAAATCTTAAATTCAACATAAACATTGTGTTTCTGCAGGAAAAGTGCATTTGACGTAAACAAATTATTTTATGACAGTTAACACACTGCACAATGAGGAAGTGTCCCAGTGAGCACAGTTACACTACTTGTGTAACAGAGATAAGACGGCGGTGTCAGATTTCAACAAGCTCAGCAGCCAATGGAGGACACAGTTCCTGGTTCCTGACTGAGTACACCTGTGTTAACGTGCACACTCACTCAGGCAGTTTCCATGATAACAAGGATCTTGGTGTGTGAGCAGTGACAGACCAGCAGAGACAATCCTAAACAACAGCCCAGTTCAATGTAAGTTTACCTTTCGGCCTATGTATGTGTTGGGAGTTATCTGCATAGGAATATTGCTTACTTTCTGTCAGGTTGATTTTTAAACACAAGTTTACATTGTCGTCATTGTAAACAGTAGTAAAAGTTACAATTTAAATATATATATATATATATATATATATATATATATATATATATATATATATAAAAGAGGATTGTGTACTTTAAGCAAATATGTTTGGTGTAGTGCTTCACTTCTTCAGGTACAGTTGTGTATATTACATAATTAAAAAGGCAACAGAGTTGTTTCCCCAAGAAGACAATTACAGACAATAATTCCCTTTAACAGCTCGCAGATTATCTTTTGTCGTGACCACGGACTGAGACGTAGCCGCACCTCGGTCATCACTCAGAACCAGACAAATACAAGTGCTGGGGGGGGGACAGCTGAAGTGTTGAGACTTGAGAGGTGCAGGTGAGGAGGCGCGCGTGTGTGTGTGTGTGTGTGAGTGAGTGAGTGAGTGAGTGTGTGTGTGTGAGAGAGAGAGCAAAGTCTGCCTCTTAATGTGGATGATTTAACTGCGACCCAACGCCTGCAGACAGCGGCTCGTGAACCGCGACACTCACCGAGTCCCAGGAGCCACAAGCAGCACGAACCGCATTTCTGCACCGGAAGAGACAGGTCACATGAAAAGAAGCGAGAAAAAAACCCTGCGTTAACTTCCCCCCCTGCAGCTGGTAGATTCCACTAACACAGGGGAAAGAGCCAATATCGATACGTATTGATAGAGTAACGCAGCGCGCTCACAGGAACGCGGTGGTGACAGCAGCCAATCAGCGCCCGTACTTGGTAAGTTTGCCGATGACGTCGTCAGGGGTGGACAGCAGGTGCCAGGTGATCTTCGGACGTTCCCATTGCGCGTTTGGCTTGTGACGTCATTGTTGGTGTCTTCATGTAGACAAAAACAAAACAAAACATGGATGTTCTAAAAAAAAAAAAGGTGTAGTATTTAGGGTCAGGAGCGTTGAAACGACACCTCGTCACCTCTTTCCAATATTTGCACGGTAACAAAGAGCAAAGGAAAGCGATCAGGAGGCCTGCACTACGAAGCCAGGATTGAGTTATTGAGATCACTTCAAGTTTAACTCTTCAGCATTCAGAAGCTGGTTAACTTCTAACCAGGGTAAATCACGATGGTAACTTCGGAGCAGGTTAAGTTCGAGATAAGAATCAGAACTTGTCACGGCCCAACTACTGACCAATCAGATCACTGGAAGTCATCAATCTACAGGATCCTAACAGGGACAAAAGAGTTAAGGCCACAGTAAAATAAGAAATAATTAACGTTTTTTTCCGGTGGCCAAGAGAGCACAACGAACTGCAAATAAAGAAAACATATACAAATAGAAAAAACATATGTAAATTGCGAAAACAGCTTCATCACTTTGATGTCACATGCGATGCAAAAAGTTACAACACACGGAAATGAAGAAAGCCGCAGCAAATTTCGTAAACGACAATGTTTCCAGGGGACCCAAAAAAGTGATTAACCCGGCTGTCGTTCAATGCTTTGTGAAGTTATTGAAGTCTGCTACTCGCCAGTGGGGATGGAAGTTCACAAAGCATTGAACTACAGCCAGGTTCATCACTTTTTCGGGATACCTGGAAAAATGTTGTTTTTTGTTTCGTTTTCGCTATTTGCATCGCATTTCTGTATTTCGCATTTGTATTTGTGACTTTTTACTGCGCATGTGTCGTCCAATTGATGAAGTAGTTTTCTTAATTTGCATGGGTTTTTCAAATTTTTTCATTTGCAATGCGTTGAGCTCTCTCAGCCACGGTAGTATTTCGGGTCAGGAGGATTTAAACAACACCTCATGACAAAGAACAAAGGAGCACGATCAGGAGGCCTGCGCTACGATAACTTCAAGTTTAGCTCTTCAAGTTTCAGTACGAAGCTGGTTCAGAAAGCTTGGAACCTGTAAACAATGGAACCACTGACCTATCAGATCACTGGAAAACCAGAATCATCAATACATGATCCAGACATGGACAAAAGAGTTTAGTAATAACCTACAGTAATAACCTAAAGTTTAACTCTTGACCATGGTAACGTTGGAGCAGATTAAGTTCAAGGTTAGAATCCGTCAGTCAGTTCACTGGAAGTCATCGGTGTACAGGATCCTAACAGGGACAAAAGAGTTAAGGCCACAGTAAAATAAGAAATAATGAATGTCAGCAGATATCTTCATAGACGACTGGAATTGTTTTGCTGTTCCAGACTTTTCATGTGTCCACTCTGGACTTTTTGCAAGTGACAAAAGTGTGAGGAAGTTCACATTAAAAATAGGGGAATTAATCACCAGTTATTATTCAACTTTAACCTGAATGAACACAACTTCCCATATAGGCTATTTAACTCTTATGTTGTTGTGCAGCATCAGTATTTTAACCTTATTGTTTGCAGGAAATCAGAGCAGAGTTCAGAGAAAACACACGGAGGTAGTTCCCGCTGACAGGCGAGCGCTGAGGGGCAGTTCAGCTCTGAATGAGGTGGCTGTAAATCCCCTCTTATTGTAGGTGAGAGTAAAGTTGAGCAGAATTTGGCGCACACAGCAGAAGCAGCTCTTCCTGAGAACGAGGCGGCTCATCTCCTCCACTGACCTTCATCTCTGGTGAGTGAGTGCGTCAAGTTTCAGGGCAGAGAGGATATTATATGAAAAAAGACTTTCATCATCTCAAAAGGAGAACATTACAACTGGCTTTCTCTTGCATAGGTAGGTTATCGATTGGTGTTTTTAAATGTAATGTAATACACAATTACTACCCGTGGTTGTTTTTGTTGGATAATGAGAAACAGTCTATATCCTGTGCAGTGCTGCTTTTTCATTCTATTTCCTCCTGTTTCTTTTATTTTTTCTGTCTCACCAACTTCATCCAACTCTATGTGAGTAACTTTTCAGAGTGTGGAAAGTTATTTCAGCTCTAAACAGCCGCAGCTCTGTTTGTTTCACTGTGAGTCAGTGTGACACCTTTTTTTACATCCATTCAAATCTGCACACTTCCTCCTGAAGATGAGCGTGCGGTACAGAAATGAATAGAACTTACCCACCTATCCGCACACACTGCAGCACCCCTCGTTCCACTTCCTGTGGGTACATGTGGCATCATTTACTACCTAAATGTGAGTCTGCAGTCAAATAACAGTGTAGTTTCTGCTGCTGTTACTTGTGTCAGAGGTGAAGGAGATGGCACCAGATCCGCGGTGATCTTCTCCGCTGAGTTTTGTTTTGCTTGTTTGTTGAGGGAGAGATGATGCGTTGTCAGACAGCTCAGCATGTCTGAGACAGCAGCTTTGTCTCCATCTGATAAAGAAGTAAATCTGAGGTGTACGTGCCCAGTGTGCCGTATGTTCCGAATCCGGCTATTTGCGGTGTTTTGGTCAAAACAGAGGCAATCGTGAGATATGTTCAATCTTGTATCTATTAACAGAAAGAGAGAGAGAGAGAGAGAGAGAGAACGAGAACGAGAACGAGAGAGAGGGAGTCTTGTACAAATACAGGATACCCAACACGGCTGTCATTGTCACACGCACACACTCATATCCTCTGAGTTGTTTCACTCTCGGCCTATTTCTGCTCAACAAGTCATTCACAACCCATTTGCTCTGGAAACAACGACTCAGTTTGCAGACTGGTTGTTTGTGAGCAGCGGATTGCTCACTGGCATGCACGGCACCGACTGAGGTATTGTGAATCTGCTTTTCCCAATCAGGTTTTTTGTTTTTATTTCATCATTGCTTTCCTTGTTACTTTTGTAGCGGTCCATTGGCAGCTCACTTAGATAAACAGCCACTGTAGAGATGGCAGAGTTGAGCAAACATTTCAATAAGACTATTTTCTGTCTTCATCGGAGCAGAGTGAGCTACCACTTTTATAAAAATTGATGAACAACAAATGATCTGAGTGCTTTTCTCGTCCCCGCTTCTCTCCCTCCTTGTTGTGCGCTCAGTCTTCTTAGAGCAAGCCTGTTTCAGTGTTGACACATCGGCGCAATAATCAGAGTTTATCTTTGCTATCTACTCCCTCCTTTCTCTCAACTCGTATCTGTTTTTATGAAGGCTACAGCAATTCTGATATCTTTGCATGTTCGCAGCGCCTATCGCCGGTGTCAACGTCTTGTCAGTGGTGCACAGGGGTTGAGCAGATGGTCGTTATCTGTGCGAGCAGATAAGAGAGCGGTAGTCTGTGTCTCTGCATGCAGGTCTGTTTATGTACATGCAGCGAACCTCTGTTTGTGTGTGTGTTTTGTTGATGTAGATTGTATTGGAGGGAGGTGGAAGGTGTTCAGCATTCACATTTAAACTTGGTAAACAAGATTTAGGCGTTTTCTGCGGGGGCCGGCCTGACCAGACTGGAATGAGGTTCGGGGTTAACCCTGTCAGTGGAAAAGTGCACTGGGGAAAACTGAACAAAAACAAGACTCCTCCACCCTCGAGCCACAGCACAGTGTATGCCTCTCTTGCAGCACTATGCTCTCCGGTTGTGTGATTTGTACGTTTCTAAATTTACTGGCTATGATCTTTTACATCTCCAGCCAGAAGGCAACTGGTATGTCGGGCTCTGGCGTTAATTCAATTGGTATTCAAATGTACAAGAATACATTACCCAATCTGAAAAAAAGCTAATACAGGCGTCAGGAGCCATTTTAATGTGGAAGCAGTGGGCTGGGTTGATAAATATTTCCAAATTGGATCAGCTTATTATTTCACCCAAAGTGACTCTGAAAAGCAAATTGGATACAGAGGGGGATTTTATTTGCGGCTTCTTAGGTTATTTGTGTTTGGAGATTTAGTGCAGCTATTCAGGAGGCCAGAACAGCCCACACTGCACTCCCTCCTCAATCAGCCTCACTCGTGTGATTAACATCTTTTTTTTTTTTTTCAATATAGCCAACCAAAATAGTTCTTAATGCTGTTGATGTAATGCTAATTTACCATGAAGATAATCTTGTTGTGGACTGAGCCGCACTCGTTTCCTAGGCAGGGTGGACATTTGTCTCGCATGAACCACGTCAGCGCCAACAACCGTGGCAGCATTTTACGGATAAGATTGCTGTTTATGGACAGATTCCTGATGCTGTCGTCTTTCCTAAAACTGCCAAAAACCTTATTATGAGAATAAATTGATGTTGAGTAGTGTCTCCGTTCCTAATGTCAATGCCACTTCCTTTTTCGTTCCCCAAATATGGTTATTGTGAGTTTAATCCGCTTCCTTAAATTGTAGGAAACTGTGACGGTAACTGCAGGGTGGGTGTTTAGAGGTTTGCTGCTGAGGCCTGTTTGAGAACCCTGCGCCTTAACCACGTGGGTCACTCCAGTTATTTTCCCAGTCATTAACTATGGAGGAAACAAGGACACAATGAGCATGGCGAACAATGAAGAGGCGCCTACAGTACAATGTTTGGCACAAAGGTCAATGGGAGAGTTCCCTCTGTGTACACTATCAAACGTTGCTTGAATAACTATTGGTTCCTGAGCCCGTGCCAGCCCCAGTGGCTAAATCTGACCAATGAGGCATCATCCGGGACCTGGACCAGAAGAGAGGTCATTCCCATGTTTTCCCATTTTAAAAATATCAGCATTCATATTGTGTTGGAAACAGCTGGGGCTTTGTTTGGCAGCTTATGAACATCTGCGTTTCACATCTACAGCGTGGTCACTGAGAGCGGAGGTAGAGTTTGTCTTGGGCCCTGTGCCATGAGGAAGCTAGGACTGTTTTCCTTAAGAACAACGACACACACAAACTGGAATCTGAGCCAAGATATCTTAAATAAGATATAGCTGGCAGATGCGTGTGTGTTTATGTAAGTTAAACAAAGCTTTTTCCTTTACCAATTAGTTTGACAACAATATTGTTCAGCAGGACACAATATTTAAATAAAAAACATAAACTTGATTCTTTTTTTTTTTTAACCTGTGGAAATTATTATTGGATATGTTTTTTGTTTGCGAAACACCTGACCTGGCACCTGAGCTGTGGAGTGAGAGGAAAATGTTGAATAGACACTCGTTGCCAGCCGACGGTGACAGAGATCTCAACACTTTTTTCTGCTGAGCACTATGGGAAACAAGTCATTCACCCACCCTCCTCTTGCCGACGCCCACCTCAGATTGCAATCTAGATTTGCATGCACATGCTAAACCAGTTAAAACGGTACAGGGACTGGTTTGCTCAGAAAGTTCCTGGTTTTCCAACGACTCGCAAATGTGATTCTGAAACTCAAGTCAAGTCCCAATAATAGACAGCGTTTCTGCTTTCCATCACACTCCCATCTTTAAACCAAAACACCAAGATTTCACACACATCAATGGCTCTGAATATTAATAGCAGGTATTTTTAACTTGGCTTCTCTCCCCCCTTCACAGCATTTGAAGATGATGCGATTGCTGTTCCTGTGTCTGCTGCTGCTGCTGCCAGCCGCTTCTGGTATGTTCTCATCTCTGTGACGCTTTCAGGTGATAAATATCTAATCAGGGTCTGCGCGTCCCTGCGCTGGCATGTTTTTCTCACCTACCTGTGTGTGAGCACCGTCTGTGCTGCATGCAACAGGATTAGTGTATGCACTCCCTTTAGAATTGTACTGCCACGTAAAAAAGAAAGGGTGCTACAGTGAAAGAGGACAAAGTGTAGGCACCCTAAGAATAAAATTAAAGAAAAAACGCACAGTGCAATTAGCAAACAATATTCCCATTGCTTTACTTGGTTGTTGTAACGCATACCAGAGACGTGCAGCATGAAAAATACTAAATTAAAGGATGCCATGTAACTTACTGTAACCCAAATACTTATTATAATGAATATTAATCTTTTTTGCAGCGGCTTCAGAAGAGACAGAGGGATCGGGTGATGACGGTACGTGATTCATCTTATTTATGAACCAGGAAAAGACAGAAATACTTTACGAAGCTTTTCACTCAGCTTGGCACAGGTGGAATGTAACTTTTTGTAACAGTGTTGCAGCTAAAACCATTCATTTATACAAACTAATCTTATTTAACTTAACGGACTCAATTTTACTCAACACCAGCAAAGAAAAATATTTAGTACATTTGTTTTGAAAGAAATTACGTCATTATGTAATTTTCATCCTCAGGTCCTCTTGCTTGTCTCAACACGTTTCTTGTACTAATAACGTCAGTTTCGAGATTTTGCCTGCGTTGTAACTTGGGGTGAGCTTAGTGGGTCCTTCAGGCCACGTGTTGGGTATGATTATCACGTGTCAAGGGTCACACCAGACATGGAAATGACCTTGTGGATTTCATGTCAAATACAAAACACGTGATGTACATATATAACTCAGCCGGCGGGGGGTAGGGGGGTGGGGGGGACCTGGTGCTCAGCTTGAGCAGCTGCACTATTTTATTTAATACACTTGTAGCTCTCCCACTTCTTACTTAATAGTTTCCCTTCCTCTTTCTGGGTTTTGCCATCAACTAACAGTTTTGGTCTCTCTCTCTCTCTCTCTCTCTCTCTCTCTCTATATATATATATATATACTCTGGCTGTAATTTCTTGTTTTCAGTTTTGTTCTTTCCTACACTTTAGATTTCTTGTGCATGGTTTCCTGTGTGCAATATTGATTCTTGTTTATAGTTCATTTTTTGCTTGCAGACCTCTTGGCCCTAAACTGACTTCATAAAACCCTCAATCAATACTGTTGCTAAAAGATTAAATGTGGTGTCTATATGCTGACTCTTATCCAGGAGGAGAAGTCTTGCACTATTATGATCTGCCAAAAAATGCTCAACAACCAAGGAGTCTGCATTTCTGTTCCATAGACGGCTAATTTGTTTTTCTGTCTTATTTTGCAGAAATGGACGACGAAGATTATACTGTGAAAAAGGGTGAGTTCTCAAGAATAGGTCAGAGTATGATTTTTCTATATTCGTTTGCGTCACACCCACAAACACATTAATGGCTGCTATTCATAGGAGAGTATGTGAACTGTTCTGGCCCCTGTCACGTTGTCAGTAAGTCAGCATTATGTATAGGGTGTTTCAGAGATGTGTGAAGGGCTGTGGCCCCTCCTCCCAACCATTAAACGCCGAACAGAATCAATTAGCTCCCTGGAGGAGCCCCGCGGATTCTGCCGAAAGGCCAATGAACACGTCGACATCTCCACCATCCTGTCGGTCAGCTAATCAACATTGGCATTCTCATTCTCTCTCCACGCCTCTGTCTGTCACTCCTCATCTTCCCTTTGATTGACATTTGATAGAATCACAGATCTGTTTGGAACACGGCTGCAGCCGCACGGTTCTCGGAGAAGCAGCTCTGAAGCCTCAAGCCTCTGAAGACGCAGACACATTAATTCAACTTAATATACGTTAACATTAAGTTAATTCCACGTGTTTGTCATTTTTCCTCGAGTAAATATTAAATGAGTCAACAACTCTCAAGTCAAGATGATTACCTGCAGGACAACATTTTGGCAAATATGCTTCTTCTCGCTCTTGCTGAGAGTCAGATAAGAAAATTAATACCACTCTCGTGTCTGTGTCGTAAATCTGAAGCTACAGCCGGAAGTCAGTTAGCTGAGCTCAGAACAAAGAGTGGAAAAGGGGTCACAGCTTAACTGGCTCTGTCAAAAAGTAACAAAATTCACCTAGCAGCACCTCTAAAGCTCACTAATTATAATGTTATATCTTGTTTATTTAATCCAGACAAAAAACATTTAAAACACACATATTGTGGTTTTTGAACAGATTAGCCAAACAAGTGTGTTCATTTGATATCACTGCGGGATGCCTATCAACATCTGGCAAACTGACTGCCAATGAAAATTATCAGCTAACTCTGGTGCATTTACATTTTTATGACTATTGATTAATGCACATTGTCTCTTTTCAAATAGAAAGATAAAAAAAATGAATAAGATGTTGGTTGTTGGGCTGCTGGCTGTGGCTTCATATTCATTTTACAAACACCAGTCTGGTATCAATCCTCTCATCTCACTCTCAGCGAGAAAGCTGATCACCATGTTTCCCAAACTGTAGAACGAGAATGACTTCAAACCTCAAACATAGCTGGTACTGTTGTAGTAGAAGTGCTACTTTAAGTGTAATTTAGGTGGTTGAAATATGTAGTGAAAAATGAAATGTACATCTGAAATTGGCATAACTCTGTGTTCTCTCTTTGCATGGTTTCCAGATATTCACAACGCAACCTTCCGTGGTACTTCACTCTTAGATAAAACTAAAGGTGAAGAAGACAAATCAGGTTAGACATATATTTTATTATAAATGCCAATATTCAGCGAAAGTATTGGTACTACAGATCAATAAATATGAAGGATTCATATCGTAGTGGTATCCCCTAATACTCCTTGTTCAATACACCATGTGTGTTTCATCCTATAGATCAGCTCACCATGATTATCATCATTGTAGCTGTGACTGTGTTGACTCTCTCAGTTGCAACAATAATCAGTAAGTACTCCGTCTTTTGCCAGTGAAATGTGAAATAATGGTTGTTTCATTCACACAGTTGACAAATGCTCCGCTGTAGAGACATCCATTGCTTGGCCTGAATCACCCTGTGTGCCTTGTAAACCTGCTAATACCTAAACAAATAGGAACTTTTCTCTTGCGTATCCGTGACCTTTCTCCATTTTTCTCCCCCTCGCAGCTGTAATATTGGTGAGACGCCACTTGAACAGTCGGCAGCAAGGGTAAGGTCAAACTTCAAAGCTTACAAAGTTGATTATACATTTTCTTCTGTTTGTCGTTCTTTTTTTAATTGGATTTGAAATATGTCATCTAATTATTATATTTATTTCATCTCTTACCGCCAACCAGATTTTCTTTCTCTGTACAGCTAATGCTCATACGTTATCTGTAAGACATGCGTGCTCCATTAGAGGCTAAGTCAGCCTGCAGGTGACAGAACCAGTCTGATGGGTAACAGCCTTTCTGCTGCCTTGCACATTTGTTTGACTTCATCCAACTTGTCAACATCAAAATCTGGAAGAAAAAAAAACCTTGAAAACACAACCAGCATCCACCCATCTGAGCCCGTCCAGACTTGTATTGCAATTAGCATCACCGCCTGAGGCCTTACACCACCACCACCACCACCACTGAACATTCCCCTCCTCCAACCCTTTCCATCTTAGACATCCAACAATAGCCATAAGACAGGGCCGCTCTGTTTGACCGAATTGGGACAAGACCTAACCTGCTCCAACGCTTACCTCATGGACTTCAGCGAAGCCCGAGGAGATGACTCCACTCAGGAATCAAACAACCCTGTACACATGATCCTGGCGTCATGACAACAATCTGCCAACACCGATCAGACAGCAGAACAGCCTGAACCAGTTATACAGAGACGCTCTCTCTGACGCTGTTCTTGTTTAACCACAGTTAGCTGAGGTCTGCACAGTAATCAGGACGTTTTGTTCTGGCATGCCGTCACACGTGACCTGCAGGTTGGGTCAGAGAGGTTACACACGCAGTTCAAGTTAGTTCCCGGAGATCCTCCCGCAGCGGGGGGGGCGCCATTGTGGAGCAGACACCCAAGTCAATCTGCAAGGGTTAAATTCCTCCACGGGATTACTGGCTGCCTCCCAGGGCTGCCGTCAGCTCTGGCAGTGTTTGGTGCTGACTGATCGCTCTACTGAAAAGAGGCTTAATCACACAGCAACCTCTGGCTTGTTGGATCAACAGTGCCTTTCCAGGTTTATAAGTCCCACCTGGGGATGAGGTGTATTTTGAGGGGATGCAGTCTCTGTGCACCTGTCAGGAGCCGTGCAGCACGAGGCAGACGTGTTTTTCCTTAATTCTGACGCACGGGGTGATGGGGGGGGGGGGGGGGGTGTAGCTCCTCGTGTCTTCCGTCTCTGTGCTAACAAACTGAGAACGAGCCTAATAATATCTCTAAATGATGGCATGCTTCTGTTTCTGCCCCTTCAGGATCTACTCCGTGCCCGCAGAGCAGGAACACAAAGGGGCCATCTAGTTCCTGGCGGAGCAGCAGTTATATAACACATGGGAAGGAGAGGAGCGATGCACTGTGCAACGTCATCTCCCGCTCTCTGACTCAGGACGTCTTTGCACAACAGCCTGCTTCTCACCTTTCAGTTCATTGCTCACTCCTACACAACCTCCTATCAATGTATATGCAATGTTTTATGTTTTCTTTACTCTATACTTTTGTCTACATGTGTCCCCGCCATTTTGTTCTCCACACACACGCGGTTTAGCCCGGGACATTGGGAACACATTCAAACCTTCTAATTGGATTCTATTTGAGGAATCCAAATCAAAGCCAGTGGAAATGGCTTAAAACGTCTTTTGTTAAAAGGGATGATTTCGCACAGCCAGAGCTCCCCCTTCTTTTTTTTTTTACTACCTGATACAAGAAATTACTCCCACCAGCTCTGGAAACTATATTTGCATTTGATTTGGTGCATGTGGAACAGACCTGACGTGTGAAATGGTGGTTGAGTGAGACAAACCATGCTAATCCACACTAAGCCAGCCCAGTGCTCACTTCACTCTCCTATTCACCTGTCTGACGACTTCTGTTCCCGGCCCATTAGGAATAACGAGAGGCAGTGCACTCGGAAGATAAAAACCTGTTCCCCGTCTTCTCAACCTCTGTAGGAAAAAAGAAACCAGTGGAAATAGCCAGTGTGAACGCCTTATTGCAAGGCAGCAAATTAATGGGCTGCCGTGAATGAATTGTTTTCTTTTTTCCGCCCTTCCTTTGGGTTTGGAAAGTCTTTCACTTCAGTCTCGCAGATTATAAATGGCTCTGAATGTTGTAGAGGGTTAGATTGATGCCTCACACACTGGTAGAGAGAAGCTGGGTGTGAGGGAGGGATCAAATCTTGCAGATCAAATAAAAGTGTTGGGGGTGATTGGGTAAATACCAACAATGCCTTTGTTTCAATCACTCAGAGCATGATGGCTTCTCTGGTTCCATTGAAATGAAAATCAATCACGGCCTGTGCAGAAAAGCTGTCTCTCTCTCTCTCTAAGAACCCAAAGCGCTGGTTTGCTCTAATGCAGAGGGGGGGGGGGTCTCACTGTTTAAAGTGGAGGAGGCGACACACCCCTGTTCGACACGTCAGTTTTTCATTTGTGGCTTCATGTGGAGTCAGCAACACTGGGCAGGGCAACGCTGGCTCCACTCCAGACAGACGTGAGGCCAAAAACTATTATGTTACGTCTTCATCAGGGTTTGCAGTGACTGCAGGTCTGAAACATCCCAGTTTATTTGAACACAGACGAGCAGATGGGCAGATCCTGTTGATGCTTTTGTTTTCCTGTTTTTTTTTCGAGCCCCGTGTGATGTTACACTGTGTTACTTCTCAAAATCATAGTGTCGGCCGGTAAGCCTTACAATCGGTGCCAGCATTTCAAAGGCAGGACAATTGGACAATATAAAACATTTCAGTTTTCTATGTCTATATAATCAGATTTACTTATTTTTTACTTTGAATTTCACTCATATTTCTGTCAGACCAACACGACCCAGTGCGACATTTGAATGCAGCAGTGAGTTGTTTGTGAAGCACAGACACCAGTGGGAATTTTTTTTTTTTTACAGTATTTCGTCCAAAATCTTCTCTGCACCTCTCTGCTGTGACACTACTCATGTAAATCTCCTGTATCATATGTAACTATTGAGCTTCAGTTCTATCTCAGCGTGACGTAAGTGGAAAGGGTCATGTTTTTATTTTTTAATATCTTTTTCTGTCAATATGATTATATGCAGTGATTCCATCTTTTTATCTAATATATTGAATTATCAGATTTACTGATCTATGCATTTGTCCAAACTATATTTGGCGAAATAAATGTTCTTTTTTTTAAATGTTGAGTTTAAGGGGCATGGTCTTCACTGTTGGTTAATAAGCATTGTGTATGAAAGTTGTGGGTGGGACTCAGTTATTTGCCTTTTATGTAAAATACAAATTTTTATTTGGTCGTTTATATGCACTATGCAGATTGACCCACATGTATTCTTTGTGCCAAGGACACTCAAGTTAGTTTTTCCTCATATAATAATTGACAGTATGTAACACATGACCCGGAAAACTATTGCAGCAGGAGACTTTATATCAATGAATTAATTCCATTTGCACAGTTGAATTATATCTTTGGTTTTGTTCGGATAGCAATTAAAAACATCGATTACAATATTATTATGTAGCTTTGCTGACTTGCATTGTGTTTATTTTTACCATTAAAGCTGTTATTAAATGTGCTCGGTTTCTCCCAGTTTGTTGTCTCCACCGTTTTGATGCCATATGGATGCAGAGATAATGCGCCTGTGGATCTTGTTTAATCTACGGCTTAATTCACTTACAAGCATAGAGCCACTAAGAGGATTTGACACCGCTTACCAAACATCAGGTTTTTTCCCGTTCAGATTGAAATTGTAGGGTACGCAGGGAGAAGAAGTGACCCGGCTTCACTTTACTTTCGATCCTGAACAGAGTGTGTCAGTGTTGTGCAAGAATGTCAAATAAGGGAACGCCACAGGGTTATTCTTCATAACCTTTAATAATAATCCTGGCTGTGAGACGCCGGTGCTGATGGCTGTGTTATCAGCTATAAGATGCAAAGGTCATTAGACACAAGGCCGCTCCATGGCTGAAGGTGTGATTAAAATAATGATTCATCTTTTTATTATTTGTCAGGATAAATAATCACTTTACCTTTTTTTTTTTTTTGGAGCAAAGTAAAGAAATAAGTGACACAGATAAAGCCGGTTATGGTTCCACCTTTTCTCGTGATTCATGTGTGTGTGACACTGTGACACACTCGGCCCACATGCACACACATGTCGCTGGGTATTGGTGTTGGTGGAGTGTTTTTCCGCTGATGGACTGACTGGTTTCTGTGTCACTGTGTGCATGCTCTCTTTCTCTCTTTCTCTCTCTCCCGCTCTCCCTCTTTCTTCATCTTTGGTCCACTCGATATGACCTGGAAAGCAAATACACAAATCAAACACTGCGCCTCAGTTATGAAAACAAGCGAGGTGCTGTGCAGTTGTTGCAGCTGCTCCGTTACGCTTTTTGCTCGACAAATAGCTCAATCATAATCTTTCTGATCTATTAATCATCACAGAGGTTTTAGTCAGCATTCTGTTGAGCTACCATGGCCTGTGTCTGATGTGACTGATTGTTTGCCATACATCATCCAGTAGCCTGTGATATAAATTACTTCACTCGCTCAACTGCAGCATGATATAAGCACCGTGCACAATGGACTGTATATTATCCACTTTTTGTGTTTCAGCATTTAACATCATTCAGGATTAGGACTGTGCATATTTACTTTGAAGACCTGTTGCGACACTTGGGCGGCCGACAGACTTTGCCACCTGCAGTTCGAGAGAAGAAAAGGAGTGAGAAGGGCGGTTGGATACGATTACACTTGATTACGAGGGATTACAAAACACAGAGGTGGTTCTCAGTGTCATACTTACAGCTCATGACCATTATGCCCATGATGAAGAGCACTCCTGCGATGGCCAGACCAGCGTGGCGCAGGGACTCGTAATCTGGAGCATGTGAAACACACATCAAACACTCAACTGGACGCTACGACTAACAACAGAAACTAGAACGGCACTCGGAGCGCACACCTCCACCAAGGCCCAGCAGTCCCAACATGAAGCCACATTTAAAACCAGGGGATCTGACTTTTTGTCTGGAGCTGCACTAAATCGCACACTCTTAGAACTATGAGTCCCCTAAACATATCTGATTTTCTTCATCAAGATACATCAATTATTTCATGAAAAACGCCGTATCTCAGCGTGTGAAGTGAATAAAAAAGACATAATAATAACTGTTCAAGAAAAAGAAAAAGTTCTTCCTTTGGTCAAGCCCCACACCTACATAAACAAAGTATTTTTTGTGTAATCCTGCAAACTAACAAAAAAATATATATATTAGATCCCTAAACATGCCCAATTTTTTAATCAAGATCCATAAATTATTCTTTGAGAAATCAAGGAAAATGTTGAATCAAACCTCCTAATGTTCAAGAAAATTAAATCAGTTCTTCCTTGACCCATTCCGCCATCTCCCATGAGTTTCATGGTAATCCGTCAAGAAGTTTTTGTGTAATCATGCAAACTAACAAACAAACAAGGCCTGAGTGCATTATTAAAGTAGTAATCCTGCTCGCTAACAAACTAATAGATGAAAACATAACCTCCTTGGCAGAAGTAACAGCACAGTCAAGTCAAGCTTCTTACCATAGGTGAAATCCTCGTCCCTCTTCGGATCTATAGGAAGTAAAAGTAGAAAGAAAAGCAGTGAATTAGGTTCGTCTGTAGAACACAGGAAGCCTCTGAAAGGAAATAAAACAGGGGCGAGGATCACCAGGGAACAACAGGCAGAGATGGCGTGGCACAGCTACTGGCCCCTGTGACATGCTGCTGCTGCTGCTGGTGTATCAAAAGCCATATCTACAGTATACGGCACAGCGTGAGGACACAAACGTCTCATCTCTCCGTGCATAGAGTACAATCAAGCATTAATCTGCTGGCAAGAGAGGAAGTGAGGTGCTCTGTTCTACCACTGTGCTCTTTGTTTGGAAGACGGGGAATAGTGACACTGTCAGTCGGCCCCGAGATAACAATAAAACGGTGTCGCCTGTGGCATTTAAGGTTACTATACGGAGCAGGGACATCTTTACTTACCCCAGACGACAGCTTGACGGGTGTCCTTTGTGGTGGTTTTCTCAGTTATGGATCGGGTGGATGTCGCTGTGGACGCTGAATGGAAACAGACATTCAAAACATTAGTTTCCTCTGCTCCTTTACTCCGTTCATCAAATATTTTATAAATGTAATATTCATAATGCACAGTTCCATGATGCAAAAGCATAATTTCATATATTGGAACATATTTTTTCTGGGACATTTTGACTTCTTATCTTTCTAGTCCACGCATAATGACTTCCTGTTAAACTGCAGGTGCGTTCCTATGTTTGACGCCATTTTTAATTGAATCTCTGAATATTTTAGTGTGAGGACTCTCAAAGAAGATTCAGGCTGAGACTTTTTTTAAAGCACATCAGTGTCTCTCTCCGTCTCGCTCTCTCTCTCTCTCTCTGTTTCCTCGGGTGCTGCAAAACGCTGCAGAAACACTCCTCCCTGTATCTCAACAAGGACAGGGAGTTTAACATTTTCTAATTAGCTTATAATGAGTTTTAAAGCTCTCGGCATGCTTGATGGGAGGCTTTGCTATACTGGTGTGAGGGGATGTTGTAGTTGACTGGAGTGTTCTCAGTCTGATATGTACCAGTCAAACTCAATGGCTCCACCAGCTGGTGTTTAAAGAAGTGAGGGAGAGGCTCGGGCTGTTACCTTGAGTGGATGTGAGCTCTGGTTGTGGTTTTGGTGTTTTCTCTGTGGTCGCTAAAGAGACGGAAGCAGATACAAAAATTGCATGAGTTTAAATTAACTTTACTGATGTTATGTAAATATATGTACTGTGCTCACGGCACATGGGTCCACCTGATGAGGTCTTGGAGACGTTCGCTGGGCTGCTGGTGCTCACGGGGCGTTTTGTGGCTCTTTCAGTTTTCGGAGAAGAGTTGACGACATCTCTAGTGACTCTGCTCAGGTCTAAACTTCCTGTCACACAGAGGAAACAACTGAATATAACCTGGCAGACAGACAGACAGACAGACAGACAGGCAGACAGACAGACAGACAGACAGGCAGGCAGGCAGACAGACAGACAGACAGACAGACAGACAGACAGACAGACAGGCAGACAGACAGACAGACAGACAGACAGACAGACAGACAGGCAGGCAGACAGACAGACAGACAGACAGACAGACAGACAGACAGACAGACAGGCAGGCAGGCAGGCAGGCAGACAGACAGACAGACAGACAGACAGGCAGACAGACAGACAGACAGACAGACAGACAGACAGACAGACAGATAGACAGATAGATAGATAGATAGATGGGGACAGTACCAATTGTTTCCACTGTTTGCATATTTTCCGTGACGCTGCTCACAGGCTCCATCTGATCTGCGGCCGATGGAGTCTGAGCCCTCGACACTGCGTGGAAAATAAAAACGACACATTTGAATCACGAAGAACGGGAGTTGTGATGAAGCCTCACGACGAGGCCTCCAGACTCTTCACCTCAAAGGAGGAACAATGCACGGCCTTGTTTATTAACCCAGTGACTTTCTCAAACAATGCTGTGATGGATTCCAGAGCAGAGACTGCGTCTGACCATGCAGGGGAGAGAGAGAGAGAGAGAGAGAGAGAGAGAGAGAGAGAGAGAGAGAGAGAGAGAGAGAGAGAGAGAGAGAGAGAGAGGCCTGCAGATGCACGGAGAGCAGGTCACAGTCGTAGTCGTGTGAGCTGCACAGTCACAAAGAAGTGGCTCTTAGGAAAACCTCTGGCTACAACAGAGCTGGTTTGTTGTGTGAGGCGGCGGCACAGTGAGGCCGTTGTGTGTCTACTCACTCAGCACCTTCCAATTAATGCTGCAGCTTTATAAAACCTCCACTTTCTCAGGCTGATGCTCTGATTCCAACTACTTTAATGAACCCACAATAGTGTAACATATAGCAATTACATTGTTCCATATATATGCCTCCTACTGTGTAATTTACCTATTCATATATATATCATATTGCATACCATACCTACTACCTCCTACTAAATCTATCGTATACTAAATAATATCAGTCTATATATGCAAAAATAAGTATATGTTAATTGCAATATCTTCTCATATATCTTCACATATATTATGTACATGTTCTCTACATTTTTATTTAATTTAAATTGTATTGCCCCAGTGTGGGTTTGTTTGAAACCTGTTATTAAAATAATGTTTAGAGTCACAGCTTTAAAATGTTATATCCCATGTATATAAGATGAAATTGGACTTCCGTCACTGATATATATCTATATATATATACAACTGTAGTGTGTGTGTGTGTGTGTGTGTGTGACAGAGAGAGAGGGAACCAAATGTCCCACAATGTAATGAATATTAAGTATATTACTGAATTTTCTTACAGTTAAATATTTGTGACAAATCTTTCAAGTTCTTTAAAGGGGAACATCCACCTATTTTTCATATGAAGATCAATTTAGTCATAGCCAAAAGTTCTACCCATCCAGTGGAAAAGTGGTTTAATGTTTTCTGTGACTCTGGGGGAGGAAAAAAAGAACCCTTTTAATGTCAAAGGGACATTTACCAGGCTGTTATTGGGTCTAACTCAGGTTTTACTGGGGACTGAACATTGAGATATCCCTGCCTCGGCAGTATCTGTTTCGAAATGACATTTGATCTTTAACAAGTCCCTTAACTTTATGTTGATGATGAACTCAATAGTTTGCTTCCATTTCCAGGTGCTAGTTTCCAAGTTGCAGCTTAAAGTGACAGATTGTGACTTTTGAAATAAATAAATAACGATATATTGAACTCATAAGAAATTTATCACAACGAACATCACTTGGTCTTGTCAGGTAGGCAACTTTACTGACCTTCACTATTTGTGCTACTCACATAGAAAAGATGATTTTCTGCCCTCTGGCCTCAGGGGGACACGGAAAAGACAAAGAGTCGATATCTTTAATCATCGTTATACATTTTTTATTATTTCAGACTTTTGCTCCTGGGTGAAGGTTGTGTTTTTCAAACTCTTAATGATAAACAGCAAATCATTTGATAAATCTGAAGTGGACCAATTATGTGTTTGACCTCGTTAGACTGTATTTACACAACCTTTAAGCACTACATCAATATATATCTGATTTTTTCTTGTATTGCCGCTGATAAAAAATGTGATAATTATTGATATTGTTTTATTTCCCAGCCCTAATTTCTACTTTAACTACGATTGGTTTAATTACTCCACAGTGTTACGATCTAGTGCACAGCCTCTTTTCTATTGGAGCTTCTATTGTCTCATCAACCGTCTTGAAGCTCATAACATATGTTTAGGTCACAGATGTAAAGCGTGTGTCTGAAAGAAAAACCCACAAGTTTTTTATTCTTAAACACTTTCCTCTTTTTTTAACAGTTTATCTTCAGAATCCTCAAAGCCTCCTCCAACCATCTGGATTTAAACAAAATGTGTCTGTCCACTGCACGATAACAACGATTTTCAGTTCTCATCCCAAGTAGCAACCCTGTTTCCTACAGGTAACTGGCGGGCTGCCATCTTTGTCTTGATTTGAAATAAGAGGTGAAAAATGTGTTTCATTGTTCAGCTGACTGAATATTTGTTCATCCAGATGGTTTAAAGAGTCTTTGTGGTGAGTCTGAATATCACGCCAAGTGTTTTCAAACATGATTGTGTGTTTTAGAGGAGATTGTATACACTGGTATTGTGATTTGTGGACCAGAGGCCAGTCATTAGTGCCACTTTGTGTACTCACCTTTGAACATGACAAACAGGAAGACAGTCAAGGAAGCCAAATGAATCTGGAAGAAAAACATAAGAGGAAGAGGAGGTGAAATCCCGTTGTGGAAAGAGGAAGGCCTGGTCATATCTATGTCTCTGACTGCAGTTTCAACACAAACTGTGGCTGTAAGACTGAACAAAATAAAGACAGATCATCTAAATGCTGCAGAGGATGGAGCAGAAAAGAAATGTCTGCTACTTTGTACACAATCTCTTTAGCCATGTTATAATTGTATATCCAGGGCCTGGCACTGGCACATTAAAGAATCAGCAAGACTCTGGAACATTTTGTTCACTGTAAATCCAGCCGACAGGAAGACGCACTCATTGAGGTTACCGCCACGTGGCCACTTCTCCTTCCTCCTCGGGCACGCAGGCACCCACACACGCAGCCTGACAGAAAACCGATTTTCACTTTGAATGTCAAACCATATAACTTAAACATATCGAAACTGTAGTTGTTTTTTGGGGGGATTTGTCAAAAAAAACGAGTGATTGAAGATGCACACTGCGAGCGCCATCCTCCCACACGAGCCTGTTACGAGCTTTGTGGCACTATTGATCACACTTCATCCCCCTTTTTTTTTTTTAAGCCGCCACTGTCACCAATTAAAAACAGCATCGGAGGATGTGTCAAAACAATTATTTGTAACATAATAGAAATCCTGCGCCGGTGAGCAGCATTCTCCCTCCACCAAAAAACTGTGGAAAAACAAACTTCTTCCTCCCCCTCACAACACACTGACCCCAGCTTGAAACGAAACACTATATGGAAAAAAGAAATGTGAAAAATAACCTGCACGATATTGTGGTTTTTAGCATTGCAAATGACAACAACTGCCAAGCAAGGTACAGCAAAGGCAGGTGGGGTAACAGATGGAGGTCTGGGCTGGTGGCTTGTTTAAATCCACCCCCAGCACAAAATGAATCGATCTTTGACCTATCCTGGTGGCAGCTCGTCCTCCAGGCTCGCAGCAGGGTGACAGGTGAGTGTCTGTGGCCGTCATGAGCTGTGACAGCTCAGATTAGCCGGGTCTTGCCAATCTACATTTAACTCCAGAGCATATGTCAAGATGAGGCCTCTTTCCCCTGGGCTGTACAGGCGTCTCTCTCGCTGTCTCCCTTCCCCTGGCCTGACCCCCCTGCCTGTTTGTCGCATCCAGCTCACTCACTCACTCACTCTCTCTCTCTGTCTGTCTGTTCATCCGTTGGTCTTGTCATCCTCCATCAATCTCCTCCTCTCAGTCACCAAAACACCCCCCGGCCCTCTGGTATTTAGTCCAGGCTGTTACGCTTTACCTTAGTCTCCATCCTGTGAGGTGCCGCCGCCCAGAGATTCATCTGCAGCCTCATCGTCCACAATGCCTCCCCTGTGTGTGTGTGTGCGACTTCTGACGTGGGGTGAACTGCTCACCAACCACACCCATGAGAGAACTCATCATCACGACTTCCTCGTCCAATTGTCTGAACTCTTGTTTCACTTTCCCTCACCCACTCTTCCTCATACCATGCCCTCCTCCTCCTCCTCCTCTTTCTGTTGTACACTCTCACTCTCTCTGTGATGATTTGTGTGCACGTGTGTGTGTGTGTGTGATAGAGCTGTCTCCCAGCATGATGGCTTCCCTCTTTATTTCTGTATTTATTACACCACACTCTCTGTGGTTTGGTGCCCGCGTGTTTGCCTGTCTGTCATCCTGTCTGCTCCACCTGTCTATTTCCGTGTTTGTACAATCTTTTCCATCCACGAGTCCGTCTGCCATCTGTCCTCAATGTTGCTGTCTCAATGTCCCTAACACACAAATGAATTCCCTTATTATAATGGGAGACTGTTGATGTGTTTACGCTGTGAAAATGCTGCACATGTTGTTGGATATATTAATTATACGGCCTCTTTATAACGGTGAGGATTCTTATTGGATAATTTCCCTTCAACCTGCTGACACTGGGGATGATCTGATGTGCAGCATGCGTGGCTGTGAAGTTCTGTTCTTTTGAACAAGCATCCAAAGAAGCAATTCAGTTCCGTCAGTACGTTTCTGTTGTTTTTTAAAACCTCATTAAAAAGTCCATCTTGCCTTTTAAGAAACGCACCTAACGCCACGACATATCACCACGGTGTAGTGCAGTAACTCAGCGACATAACCAACCTGTTAAATCTACGTTTTTGTTCTATTTATTTTTTCAATTACGGCTTCAAGGCTGCAGGGTTGGTCTGTGTGTGTGTGTGTGTGTGTGTGTGTGTGTGTGTGTGTGTGTGTGTGTGTGTGTGTGTGTGTGTGTGTGTGTGAAACAACAGCATGACCACACTGGGAAACACAAACCAGGACTGTTACAGCACACAAAGCCTGCAATTCATCCACACTCTCAGAGGACAGTCTTTGTCCAGAGTGCCGAGGACGCTTTTGAGTCAGCTTGTCCTCGAGTCACATTCTCTAAGCAAATATTCAACACTTTATAATAAACATCTTAAATACAGTTCGCTTCCATCCTGACCCTCTTTACTGGAAACAGATTGTCTCCAACACAAAATATGAGTTGACTCATTTAAATCCCATTCCTGCAACACAACACTCTTTCTTTATCTTATGCTTCCAGCTAATTATACTATGAGATGTACCCAGACAGAAGTAATTAGTTACTGATCACAATCTGTTTAGACACTGAAACGATTAGAGGCACAACAATCTATTTATAAATGTGATTTCATACATCTGTACTTAATCATTTTATCTGTTTTTCCCTTTGATCACTCTCTCCATCCATCCATCCATCCATCCATCCATCCATACTGCACCTACAGTTAATTACAGTCTCTGAATCTACATGTCCTTGGACTGTGGGAGGAGAATGGAAAAACTTGAAGAAAACCCACAACCCACACGGACACAATGAGAATGTGCAGTATCCCGACCGAGCCACTTACATGAAAACACCATTTATTTTGGCAATGTACTTCATATCACATAATTATTTTGTGCATGGATACAAGTTTACATTTACATTTATATATAGGTAGATACACGTTTGAAAATATATTTCAGACATAGGTGCACAGAGTGGAGTTTTTCAATAGTAATGATAGAAAATATAAAAAAGATACATCCAGGTTTAAGTGGGGCTTGAAAAAAAATAGATTTGTAAAGGTATTTAGCTTTAAACCAGGAGAGAAATGTCTGTCTGGATATTTATTTTAAAGTTTCCATCAACGAACAAATGTAAGTGTTTTGCAATCTCTCTATTAGTGTGTCAACTTCTCCATTTTTAATGCGCACATGCACACGAATTCAGTAACATTCTTTCCTCCACATTGAAGACATCCTCAGTGTGAACAACAGGATATGAGTCATAACAACTGGCAGAAAAATCCTGTTATACTTAGTAAAAGATGCGGTCGCTTTTGATTTGATTTCAAAACTTCAAATTGCAGAAAGCTGAATAACGAGAGCGAGGACGGCTTCGCAGCGATTCGAGTTAAGTTTGAGTTAGTTTCCCACATGGCAGCACAACCTGTTAAAGCGATAAAGGGATATTAGTCAATCTCGTATGAGTTTTTTTTTAAACCTTCAGGAGAGGAGTGAAACGGAGTTGAGGTTATTAAAGTCTCATTTGTTTCTCTTTGACGTAATTGCACACTCATGCAGCCGCTGTGTTTGAGCTTCCTTCAGGTTCTTATGAACACAACATATCAAAATGTCCACGATGCTGATGAGGAAAAATAGAAGTTGTCATACAGTATTGAGCTGTCAAGCCTTCAGTTTAGCAGATTACCTCTCCCGCCTGAGCTGAGACGATGCATCATGAGCAGTCTTTGGTATGAACGCGGCAGTCGGCTTGACAGGAACTTAAACAATTGCTCAGTAATGAGACAAACACACCTTGACAGCTCATGATGGAGAATAGTGAGTGTAATTGAGAGAACGCAGCCTAGTGAAACATTGAGATTTATCTCCAGGCAGTCAGGCCCCATTGAGGAAACAGAATTTTGTAGGTTAGACAAATGTATGGACCATAACAACTTCATCAGGATTTAATGCCATCTCTCACACACAGTGATTAAATATTTCCATAGCAGTAATGACACAATAGGAAAAGAAGCTGAAGAAGCGGGTCCTCATTGGGCGTAAAGAGTGAGTACTCGTGAGACCAACGGCGTGCTTGAGGATAAAGCAGAAGCTGAGAGCAGAAGCACGGTGTGTGTGCGTAACAGCGGTGAACAGCCCAGTGACTATAATGTAGCAGGAGGCTAAAAGGACAGAGGAAACATTGAGGAGGTTTCCTATTATTATAACACCGGTAGAAAGACAGTACTCTGAGTGTTCAGAGCTGGTGTCAATGGCAGCAGCAGTCTACAGCTTAACACACATGTAATCAATAGATATATTGGTCATATATACTGTATATAGTGGGTAGGGTTTCACCCCAAGTCCAGCACCCTGAGACTGTACAATGAGCAGAAGAAGGGAGGCTGAGAACTAGGGAGGGTCAGAGCCACTATCCAGTAAGAAACAAAGATCCAGTAGTACATCAGGAAGATGGCCCCAAGTGATGATCTGCTAAGTGAATACCTCAGACAGCAGAAACCCGATGAGGAGGAAGAACCATCATGGAAGGAGAAGCCCCTGCACGGCATGTATCACTGACATAGTGGTCCATACCACCATCTGGAAGAGACTGGTCTGAATGACAGCACAGAGGCACTAATCATGGCAGCACAAGATCAATAGTGGCCTGGGGTCTACCACACCAGACAGGACCCCAGCGCAGGCTGCACATGGAATGCCAGTGAACAGGAACATCTGTGGGCTGGAAGTTCCCAGGTCGAAATGCAAGACACCTCAGAAGGCGGTTCAGAATGAGCTCAAATCCTGTGGGACGTTCCAGATCTAGACCGATGAAATGGGGAAGGCTAACCAACAGGACATCGTGGTGGTCGACAAACAGGCAGTCGAATAAGGCAATTGCGGTAGATGTAGTGATCCCAAGTGGCAGCAACATCGAGAGGGAGGAACACAAGAAGCTCAAGCAATACCAAGGCCTGAAAGAGGAGCTAGAGAAGATGGGGCTGTCAGCTCCTAACTGGGAGAGTGACTCCAGCAGATTCCAGGAACAACATCTGAGATCTCTGATGAGGAACAGCTAAGATTCTGCAGGAGCCTCCAGGGAATCTTAGATTTTATATTTGCTTGTTTAATTTAGCGTTTTCAATTCACAGTCTTGTCTAAATCAACTTTGGTTTTTAACAAATAATACTATTCTAAAGATTTATTTTTTCTTTGAACTACAATTTGAAACCAAAGAAGAAGAGATTTTGTTTTTGGAGCAGTAACCACAGCTGCAGCTTAGCCTAACCCTCTCATCCTGTCTCTATCTCTCTCTGACTTCCCACAGCCACTGAGACAAATTCTCTCTGTGGTTTCCCTCTCTCTCGCTGATGTTGCGAGCTGAACTTCAATTTGAGAGAAAACAGGATTAGAGTCTGGCCCGAGATATGGCTTTACCTTCTGGAGACATTACCATGCTAAACACCACTCGGTACAATCCTGTTGTCGGGATTCCCGGGGACTAACCGTGAGGTCCGAAACTTTGTATCACACGAGTGTGGGGGGGGGGGGGGGGTGTCTGGGTGCACGTTGAAAAATGTGGGGATGGCTTGAAAACGATGATATTTGCTTGAGTTGCTTTGTGAGCTGCACGACGCGCCGCTTCTGCCTCAGTGATGTTCTTCTGACTCAAACTAACTGATTCATGTCTAACTGCAGGCCAAACAGGGAGGGGGTGGGGGGGTGGGGGGAGACTGTGGGTAATGATGAGCACTTGGCTCCAAATAGAGGGTAAAGGTGAAACAACAGATCAAGGTCCAGGGAGCAGGAAGATGGAGGATGGAGGAGGAAATGAGCTGAATCGCATGACGTATTCGAGGCTTTTGAATCTGTTTTTTTCATTATTTTTTTTTTAATCCTGCTGCCCTTCTCCTTTGCTTCTTTTCAGTCTGTTCAGTTTGCCGTGCTTTAATAAAGCTGAACCCAAATCTCTGAGGCAAACATTCAGTGTTCATAATGTATACAGTGAAATTTCTGACATTTCCACATCAAACCTCTCTCCCTCTATTCTGCTCTTTGCACAGGTTCACTCAAGGTCACTCGCGAGACACTGACTAAAAAGGATAAAACATATAACATTTTGCTGAATATCTGCTCTGCATCCCTGTGCTCGATGACTATCACGGGGTCTTGAGTGTGTCACGGCGTGTTTGTGTGCTCCGACCCGCTCTCTCTAGACCAACTCGCCTCGCAGTTCAAAGGGAAGATCAGGAACCCGCTGCGGTTGTCGAACATCTGCAGAATCCCTCGCCCTCTCAGCGCTCTGCTGCGAGACAGAAAACATCTCAGTTAGTGTTGTACACATGATAAAGCTCCACTTATCTTTCAACTGCAATGTGAACTTGACAATGTAAATGATAAATTAAATAAGTTGCGGTTTTGTTTACGGACCTGATGGTCTGTTGATGATGTCCAATTGTTCCACTGATGAGGCAATCGGTGGTTGAACGAGGACGGAGGAGAGGACGCCGTGATCCCTTGGTGCAGACCCCCGTCTCTTACATCTTCATACACGTGGCTGTGAGAGTCCACAGGCTGGTGCGTGACATCTTGGAGAGCAACATGGAGAAACAATTTGAATAGAAGACGCCTTTCCTAATTGGCTCAGACTGCGTCATATATGGACATGAAGCGTTTACTGCTTTGTATACTCTGAGGTGTATTTGCGTCTCACCGCGCCTGTGTGTTTCCTCAGGGTGCGGACTGAGAGCTGGCATGTAGTCAACGGTGGGGTAATAATAATACTGGGAACTTTCCTGAAATGATTGAAACGGAGAAGATAGCATCAGATCAGCTTTGACCTTACGTAACTTCAGGTAAACAACAATTTCACAAGTTTTACTCCGGAGCAGAGGGGTTAACAGTGAATTATTGGAGGGTCTGTTCACCCTAATTATTCTCTGACTCGCCTCTAAACGTGTACAACCATACAGATAGGTTTGATTTTTATTTGCCCTGCTTTAAATAAATATCTCTGAGGTATGAGGGATGAATTTCTGCCTCTCCTCCAATTTGATAGAGGTGAATAGACTTTACAAATAGTCTATCAAGGACAATAGACTTGGACAGACGATAAAGTCCCTATAAAAATGGTAAACAGTGAAGTTAATAATATTCAGAGGATAGATTATATATGAAGATAGACGATGAGTCTCCACTTCTTCCCACTATCCAGAAATGAGCTCAGACACGGACGCTGCCATCTTGCGCTGATAACGTAATTTGGAGGCATGGTCACGACGTGCGGCCGATACACATGCTCGCAATTTATTAAGTGACTAATTAAAACAACACTAATCAGACAAATAAACAAGTGAACATATATCAGTGTGATAATGAGAGAAACTATCTTTGAGAAAAAGTTATTTGGCTCTGACTTTTAAGTTTGGTCCATGCCCCACTCACTATCATTAGATTAGGTATGAGAGAAAGCCTTTCTCTGTGGGGATGTGAGGTTTCATTATACCCCACCCTGACAGCAGCACAGCGCCGGCTGCTTTCTTTCACCTCGCTGATCGGCTTTCTTCAAGGTTCAAATCCTCGTTGGCCTTTTTAAAGTACAAAATGATAATTTCTCAGAGATCGATGAGTATTTTGAATGCTAATTGTGAAGTATTGATCTATGTTCCGACTCTGTGCACAGCTAAAGGTTTCATTAGTTTATATTTCCATTTTCCTTGTTATGGCTGAATTCTCAGCTTCCTCTTCTGCCAGATCCCCTTACCCTCTGCCGAACCTCCCATTCTGTTTACTCAATCTTCTCTCTCCCAATTGCCTTTTTCTCTTTCCCTCATCCCAGTCTGTGCCTTTTCGTCCCGTTCTTACCGCTGCGTAACTCTCGTAGACGTTGCTGTCTGTTTCTGATCCAGACTCGATGAGGAGGGTGTGCTGGGCTGCGGCGTTGATCTTTTCTCTGCTCTCATACTTGTTGGAGTTGTTTATAGTTGACCGACTGGACCTACATGGAAAGATTTTGCCATCCATTTGATTGAAATTCCTTGATTTGATTCAATTCCAACTATTAATCCTCATTATGAAGTAACAGAGATTCAGCACACATTGAAATGTGTTACCTGCATACATTTAGTACTTAATAGCAATGTGTTACATGGTATTTACACCTAATTAATGCAGGATTGTGGTGCAAGTTTGATGACACTACGATAAATGGATATTGACAGAAGCTTGTTGTTTTGCCGGCCTGGCTGTTTTAGTAGCTGGGTCAGCCAGTGGATCAGGTCTCAGTCTTAAGTCTGTGGAGTGGATTGGATGTGTGTCTATTACTTCTACTGCAGGGCTTTAACTTACCCCTCCTCCTCATTCCTCTTCCCATCGGACACACTCCCTCCTCCACCCCCTGCAGGAGGAACAGAAACAGGAGGAAAGAGACTCGGTGTTGGGAAATGAGAACTTGAAGGGAGGATCATCAGCATCGTCTCATAAGCGCCGAAATTGATCAGAGCAATAAAAGTGATGGAGAGCGAGAGTGAACGAAAGACAAGTATGTCGTGAAAAATCTTTGTAAAAACCAGAGGGCAGAGGAAGGTGAGGAATGAAAAATAACCGACTGAGAGGAAGAAGTTAAAAGTTGGACTAAAGAACAAGTGGAAAGCGACAGAATGAGAGGTAGAATAAGGGCATAAAACGAGCAAATGAGATAAAAGATGGGGACAAAATAGAGAAGTGAAAGCTCTGAGGGATGAATGTGGCAGGAGGTGGAAGCTTAGAGGATGAGCAGAAGGAGAGGCGACAGGATAAATGAATGGAAAGAGGGAAACGGGGAGATGAGGAGGGAGTGAGAGACTGAGCTGACGGTTGCATTGCGGTTCAGAGTAATCGCTCGAGAGTGTTGTTGAAGAGTCAGAAAATTATAAAGACAGGAAAACACTTGGATGAAAGATGAGATCCGTAGATAGCAAGGTCGTTACGGTTACCTGTCTGACCTCGCCTCTTTTTCCACCTGTGGCCAAAGAAGCAGCCCAGTGAGTTCAACACCAGCAGGACTCCAGACACCACTGTAAACACCACGGTCAGATACACTGGAAGCTCTCCTGCACCTATAGCTCACAAAAACATCAGAGACATTAGCTCAATGCATAAGAATGAAAGTCATATGGAAATGCTGGGAGATAAAACCTGACAGAAGTGAGACAGGCCCAACCGCTCTCTCAATTGTCTTTATTGATTAAACCTAGCAGCGGGTAGAAAGTATGGGTGGGCGCCATGACAACCGTTACTCCGGGAGAGCAAACATTAACAGCCTTGGAGGTGCATACATTAACATGATTTAGCCAAATGAAGCTAGCTGCTGTGCAAACAGCAATTTCCAGCTAGCCTTAAGAGCTTGATTCAGAGAGTTGTGATAAAAGACTTACTCCGTGAGACTGAGTCATCGTCTGCTGGGATTTCCTCCACTTCTGGCCTCTCTATGACGACAGAACAAGCATGAATAACACTTACAAGCCACCACTTCTAAACACAACAAGCTGATGATAGATTTATTCTATACTATTAGATACTGGACAGTAAAGTCCTCTCAGTGTCGAGCTGGGGGTTAGTCTAAACTGACCCTTGGTGGTGATGGTCAGTACTGCATTGTTGTCAGCATAGCCACTCTCCCCCATTGCATTGAGGGCATTGACAGAGAAGTTGTAGGTGGTAGCCGGCTGCAGGTCGGTGACAGTGAAGGTCGTCGCTCTGGGAGGAAAGACGTCCACGTAGAGGAAACTGACGGACTGATCCCAGTGGTATCTGTCGACAAAGAGACACTGTCAGGGACAATTCTCCAACTGTGAAAGGGTTTTAACAAGTTGAATTTAAGACTTTTAAAGACCTTAATGGATCAGATTTAAGACCTATGTCAAGAATGTGAGATATGAAGGAAGATCAGAGTCCCAGGATTTTTTATGCTTCCCCATAATTGAAGATAAGGTGACATAGAAGTAGAGAAAATGAATACCGGCAGAGACAGCAGGTATCCAACAATCCAAGCTGAGTGTACTGAAGTATTTGTAGACTCAGTTACCAGTTCGTTGTTTGTCTTGTTTGTAGTTTAATTACAGCGTTCTGATTTCTGTATCATTAATAAACAACTACAACACAGATTAAAACGTCAGATTATAAACTATGCATGCCGCCAAAATACTTCTCTAAAAGAAACAAACAAAATATAAGCGTTAAACGTACATTAACATACTTATGACCTATCTAAACATATTTAAGAACTAGAACATAACATTTTAACATATCTAAGACTTTTCTAGGCCTAAATTCAGGTGATTAAATTTGACATTTTTAAGACCTTGCAAAAAAACCCGCTGTTTTATTCATTCACCCAAATCTTTCCTTGACATCTTACCTTACACGAAATCTTTGCCGCAAGCCTCCATTGAAGCCGGGGATCCACTCCACAGTGACAGAGTTGTGGGTAACACTGACTTGGCGAAATGACGAGGGAGGATCTGGGTGACCTTGGTGAGGGTGAAAAAAAAAAGTAAAGTAGAAAAAGCAAATGTGCTCTTGATTTTGTGACAGAGTGGAACACCTTCACTCGACGGGTGGCTGTTTGAAAAGGTTTAAGGCGCTGAGGAATTGAGGTGTGTGCCATGAGATAGTCGAGTGATTATATCCGCTGTCGTTGAAATAACACATGGGGGCTCTGCTGGCCTACCGGCCTGTGACGCCCCTGCAGCTTCTCACTTCTCTGCTTTTGGAGACGTTATAAATGATGTTTCTGAAAGTGAGCGGATGTTCTTCTTGACGGAGAGCAAAGAGGAAGAAGAATAATTTGAAAGAAAATTACCCACTTATCCGATTGGCCACTTTTTTCACAAGCGGTGCCTTCACAATCCTGTTCTATTCAATTGAAACACACATGACCTGTGATTGTCACAGAAAGACGAATTTGTTTGAAAACACAATTGTTCTTATCAGACAAAAGTGTCAGAAGAAAATGATAACCATTTGCCTCAGAGTTGATTTGATAAATATGTTTGGGTGGAACAATGAAACTAACTGTATTTTTAGGTACAAAAATATTTTGGGTGCAGTCAAATTAATGAAGGAGTTTGACTTTAATTACTGATGATAAACAATGAAAAAAGTGAATTAAATTAAGTCAGGGAGAAAATATGATCACTGTCATAAAAACTTGTCAATGAGTCTCCAAAGCCTTTTTTGTTTTTTAACAAATCATCTCATTTTAATCACAGTTAATTCCACAGGCTGCCTTTGACAGCAGCATTTCTTTTTTGCTCTACATCTGCTTTTTTCTTTAAGACGCACTATATGGATGATCAGGAAACATGGGCAAAGCTATTGCTGATCCCCCTCAGAATAGAAGCGGCTGATTTGTCCAATTTATCCATCCAACATCGTGCAATGAGGGATGAAGCCTCTTGATTATTATCAATATTGTGAGCAAAGATCAAAAGACGCTAACCAGGCCTTCGGTCTGACACAAGGCACTGCTCCAGTCGGGCTAGTGAAGCTAAAGTGGATTATTTTGCATTTGGAGCATGGAAAAAAAAAAAGACGGGTGGCTTTGGGGGCAGAGAGATAGTCAAGGAGAGAAGGAGACGAGATAGTCGAGCGGCTACATAAGATGGGGCTGCTCCGCTCGTCTCATGGCTCCAGGCTGCTGCCCAGTTTGCAGAGTAAATAATTCCCACTATCTGCTCCACTCATAAGATTCCAGGGCAAAGAGGTCAGCCTTATTTGGATCTCAAATCCAAAAAGCACCGTGCTAAGAAAATAGGAAAAAAAACTCTCTCTTCCTCTTGGGCTCTAAAATGATAAGGAAGCATATAAAATTTATTATCACTGCGTCAGATTAATTATGAATATTCACTGCACTAAAAAAACTGACTGGGGAAAACAGGGCCAATATGGGATTGTATTTTATGGTTTTTATAGTAAACATTAAACGTGTCCAATGATGGCTGTGGGCCTTTGCTTGGAGCAGGGCTGTGTTGATAATGGTGGCAGTGTATGGGTACACTGGCAGCTTGCAGGCAGACTAAAAATGCTGGGAGAGCAGAGCGTATCACTGCAGCATTTATCTGAGGGAGAAGTGACACGGTGCTATAGGCTCTGTGATAAGGTGGAGATAGAGAAATGGAATAAAGTCCCCTAAAAGGCTGACACTCTGGAACAGCAACTCCCTCCAGTTTACAGAATTCAGCATGTTTTACAGCACTCCCACATTATTGTAATGTAGCTGGAAAAGGATGTTGAACCTCAGACAAGGCAGCACACACACAATTATTTTAAGATGCTGCAAAATTAGAACCAAAGAAAAAAAAGTTCTCTGCTGCCAAGTAGGCGATATGCATAATCCCAGCGTGTTGTGTTGCCTTACCACTGACTTTGATCATTTGCCCATTTATTTAAAGCTGCCGTAGGTGAGTACTGACCACTAGGGGGCAAAGAATCCTTAAAAACTGATAGCCAAGAAGATGTGTACACACTGAGCAGGCACATGGGCTTGTGAGTACCAAAATACATTTGAAATTTAGATTTGGTTTTGCACTATAACTCCACTAATCTGGGTCTTTACCATCATTTTGACTTTCTTCACAATCCCCTTAAATGTACAATATGTAACTTTGTCTCAAATCAATAACAGAGATGTCAAAGGTTTTTAGATTGTGGTAAGTGTGTTGACGGGAACAGTGAGACTGAGGCATGTAGCCTGCTTTAGCTTTGTGCATCTACAAAGTTAGAGCTTCATCCTCATTTTTCTGGTATTACTAGAGAAACATTTGAAGATAGTCGTCATTTAATTGAGTTGAAAAAAATCTCCACTTGTGAATTTGATCAAAAAGATTGAGTTTTCTTCTATGAAATGAGGAACATTCTTCTCTATCTCAAACTAAATAAACTATTGAAGACATCATTATCTGAAAAAATGCTTTTCAGCAAGGCTGAGAGAGAGTTGTTTTTCGTAGCCCATGAAATGTTGGCATTTTCGATATACAAGGTTTTTGCGGGACATTGACAAAGGGGGTTGTAAAGACAGCCTCTGAAACCCAAGGACACAACCACTCACTCTCTCTCTCTCACACACACACACAGACACACAAACACACACACACACACACACACAAGATTCTCAATGCACGTGGAGGCCAACTTATTGACATAATGCATATACCAGCCTCTTACTTAACCATTATGAAATGCCTAACACCAATTCTAAAGGCAAATTTTTGCTCAAAGTTGGATACCTATACAGACACAAATGTAGTCTTCTGTCTGGACTGTCCTCTTTATTTCGTACGTATTAGTGTTTGTCTTCTGATAATGTCAATATGCAGAGTCTGGTGGTGAGAGATAAAATTTGAGGGCCGGAACCCCTCTAGTTTTTATTTTTAGTTTGACATATCACATTTAAGAGGGCTTGGGGGGCCTGCATGCAAACAGTCCATGTGGAAAGCAAAAGAGGCGGAACACATTGACCGAAATGCAATCGATACAGATTAGCCAAAAATGGCGTCTGGACGTAAACACCTACAAAAAGTATCGCTGTTTGTTTTTGCTGCTTGGCCCTGGTATCCGCTGTCAATAGAAGCCCCAAAATATGGGCCGCTCCCCCAGAGGCAGATCTTTCTTCAGTAAACAGCTGGTATCTGGTATCGGTCTTCTGAAAGCTTACGGATTAGGACCAAAAAGACAAAACAAAGCAGTACCACCAAAGATAGTGGGGGGGGGCATGGTAACTAGTACTTCATGCGAGAAGATCATAGGACACAAGGAAGAAATTTGAACTATAGCAAAACTTTTTGAGAAGGGACTTGTTTGTTGTTGTTGAAACTCTTGACTCTGCGCTGCTCTCTAGTGGATATATTGCTTAACAACCATGCCAACGAATAGGACGCATGAAAGTACAGTATTTGGTAAGTGACGGTCGAATTTCTCTCTTTGAACTTGGACACTAACCTTAACCCTGAATAAAGGACGGACTAAATGTTTTTTTAACACCCATGGTGCCCATGTGCCTGTGCCTCTCATAACGCTCATCGGGAACAATGCGATTTTATCTCATTCAAACCAAGTGCCCATGAAGAGCATTTTTTTTGTCCCCACCAGGATATAAACAAGCCCCCACACACACAAATGCACGCACATACGAACCAACACACATGTACATGTTTAAATACTTGTGCTGACGAGCAGGATGTCTAGCTTGTCTTCCCCAAGTGCGTTGAGAGCAGTGCAGCTAAAGACGGCATAGTCATGAGCTGCAGTCACATTTACAACTCGAACCGTGCTGGTGTGGAAGGAGCCCCCCCTCACGGTCCGCTCCTCATACCTGCAGTGCACGCACGCACGCACGCACGCACGCACACACACACACACACACACACACACACACACACACACACACACACACACACACACACACACACACACACACACACACACACACACACACACACACACACACACACACACACACACACAAACACACACACACAAACAGAGAAGCAGAGAAAGAGATAAATCCTGAGCAGGCGACAGCAGGGATTGTGATGTCCTGCCGATTGCACTAGTTCACCCAATTTCACACATCAAAGAAGCATTAAACAGGTATTTGCATAGTGAAAAGCAAAGTATAAAATGCACTAAATCCGGATTTAATGGTGAAATAGCACGAAATGGCAAAAGAATATATTACATTAGGGTAGAATCTAATGTAATTGTGAGGATTCCTCAATATACAACCAAATGCTGACAGTAGCAGCGGAGTTAATGCAGGAGAAGATTGGAATAATGTCTGCTTTCAGACCTTGGGTTTGTAAAGTCCATGCGTAAGCCATTTTTCTCCCAGGAGAAGTCGACCCGAGGAATACCATCTGCCTGACACACAATCTCAGCTGTCGTGGTTCCATCCCCTCTGCTTGCCACCTTCCTCCACTGGGCTCCTTTCTGAAGCTCTGGTTTGACTACACAAGGCATTGGAGGTTATTCATTGAGAAAACATTTACACGGGAAATACTTGATCCAAAAAACATGTGTATGTTCCTCTCCGACACAGAGAACAAATACACTCACATTGCACTACCAGCTGCACATCCACACTGGCAGGGGGTGCTATGCCATTATTGGCTGTGCACTGGTAAATACCAGCATGAGCCCGAGTCACATCATGGATGGTCAGAAGGCCTGATTCGTCTTCCTGGGTCTCCTCTCCCATCTCCACCTCCCCCTCTCCCTGCGGAAGACAGAGTGAGCGGCAATAAGCGGACGACAGCAGCAATCCCTCAATACTACACTCCCATCCTCCTGGGTGAGGGCTGGAGTTTTGGGCGGCTGTTCGAGAGCGAGACAGGTAGACAGTGAGGGAGAGCCGAGCCGGAAACCATCAGGGCTCGAGATTGGGGATGGGAAGGGCACCGGGGGAACGAGCTCGGACGACAGAGAAGGATAATGCCACGGGTTAAAGAGCCACAGGGAAGGAGAAAAGGAGGGGCTGCACAGGTTGAGAGCAGGAGACACAGCACCGCCAGAGGGTGGGTGAGATCAGAGAGGCATCAGTAGATGCAGAGACCACGTCGCATTGACAAATGTGCCCTTTTGTCGCAAGGCAGTAATCAAAGCTATTTTTCTGGATTTGGGCTGAGTGCAGAGCGGGAAGAGGTGGGGAGGAGGGGTAGTTCGAGTTACTGAAATATGGTGCATCTATGCATCTAAAAGGCTGTGGATAAATGGCAAGAAGAGATAAAACAATAGAAAGGAAACCAGATAAAGGAAATACAATTTAGGGGGTGATCGCATTCTGTGTGTCTGTTACTCACCAGCCATTTCCAAGAGAACATGTCAGGTATAATGGGGTTGGCATCTGCCACACATATCAGGTCTGCTGTTTCCCCCATGTTCACAAACACTGGCTCTTTCTCTGCCTTGACACCGGGAGCATCTGAGAGTAAGAAAAGGGGATGGAGCTGAAGCAGGACCAAAGGTTAATATGCCAACCTGGGGCAAATCATTCGCCAAACCATTAAACAGGCATGCAGCGTTGCTATAATTATTCTTACACTCATTTCCCTTTGAACGTTTCCATAACCCCATCTTAATTGGCCTCTCTCTTTCAGATACAAGGCCATTAACCTCTCTATATGTTGAGGCATTGCAGATACTTTTGCAATCGGCCATGTGACCCACACAAGGCCCTAGGCTAACACACACTAACCAATTCCCCCTCCCATGATTCCACTCTCCCTCTATCTATCCATCATCATCTCTCCTCCCTGACTGCACGGCTCCTGCACTTGTCTTTGTTCGCCTCTACCTCACAGGCTTTTAATACTTCTCATGGGTGCCATGTACTTAGAGCAATAAGGCCATTAGTGCCTGCTTGTCTAAGCCTGTGTTCACACTTGGAGAACATTGGTGGGAAACAGAAGAGAGACACTGACCTCTGGGTGGGTGGGATCCACCCGTGTTGGCCCGCTAACCAACAGCGACAATGTTAAGTGGGCTACACCGTCACCCATAAAAGCTACTACAATTCTCTATGCATAATGAATACCTACAACTGTCAAGTCCAGTCATATCAGGGCAGCAAAATCCATTAGGCGTGTGCCATGGGCTTTGGTGAAGCAGGCAGACCTACATTTTCAACGCTTCCATTATTAAATCATCAGAATCGGGGCAGTGGGCCTACTGCTCCAGGCAGGGCCTCGGGCAGCAGTGGAGGCGCACGGCCTTGCATGGAGGCCTAATGAATGAGGCATGTTTACTGGGTAGGAGCTGAAAGTCAATGTTGTTGTCTGGGTGTGTCAATGTGTTTGGATGCTCTGACGGTTGTGTTACTTCACAGCTTTAGACATGTTCCAAAAACAGTCCGTTTGCAGACAGAATCAAAACCAATGAAAAAATCAGCCAATTATTAGCAAGAAGAACTCTGTTTGTTCTCCACATTTACAAGAAGACGATTCTTTAACTAGATAAATGATGTAGTTGAATGGTGACCCACAGGGCCTGGATGTATACCTGGCATATTAGAACCTAAAAAACATGAATTATAAATGGACTGCAGCCAAGTAAAAGTAATGATTAGGAAAAAGTACCATTTCTATATTTTCTCTCCCATCCATTTCTCTCATTTTCTGTGATCTGGAATAGTTTCTTCACTCCCTAGAAACTGCTGTACACTATCAATCTAGCTTTCAAATGTAAATACAGCAACACACGTATCATGGTGTGACATATGCTATCTTTCACACGTTCAAGTTAATCTTCAGGTATTAGTATTCACTGTTTTGTCGTATCTAATTGAATATCATTATAAAATCTATTTTGTTCACATGGAATAGTACCTGACAAAATCAGGATGTGTGTGGGCACAAAGATGTGTGTGTCTGCCCTTTCTTTCTTTGTGTACAGAATCTTACACTGAACATCGAGCATGATGGAGGTTTGGTTGATGCCCTCTTCATTTTCACACATGACGGTGTAAACTCCTGCATCTGTTCTCGTTACATTCTTGATCTCCAGCGAATACTCATCTGACCAGTGGTAGCGTAGATTCCACCCTTTTCAAAAACACACACGTGGACAGACACACACACAGACACACGTGCAAACCAATGGTAAATTAAGTATTCATTACATGCTCATCAACTGCATGTCCTCTGGCCACTGGTCTCTAAGTGACATCTAATCCTGCATTATTGATTGGCTTGGCTGGATTCCCACATCAAGCCAACAATAGGCTGCATTAGAGACACCTTCTGTACCGCAGCACTCAGAATGTAATAGGTGGGTTTCTACATTCAGGATACAGTCATCTTATGGCGGGGGCGTGTGGCGTTTGATGGAGCTAACAGAGTTAACAGAGAAAGGGAGTGGGTGCTGCGGGGCCCTGATGACACCGGCCTGGAAGAGAAGCCAAGGTTTAGAACCGTTGTGCTGTATTCAGGCAGACAGCAATCCTCATTTAGACTGCATACATTAGAGCCATAATGAGAATCACATTTGGCAGGGTCCCATGCTGGCTAACCTGCCATGTTTTATTCAGACCCTGAATGGCAGAGCTGAGTGCTTACTTGCTGGCTCAGCTCAACTAGGACCTGGTTTATAGAGCCATCACACAGCCCCGGATCACCTTTGACCAGCACCTCCTTGCGATGCAGCCAAACGCAGGAGACCTCCTCTGGGTTAGCGGAGACCAGCAGAGGAATGGCTGCCGTTTCGTCCTCCACCACCTGGACGTGTGTCGGCTGGTGAGGGCTGAACTCTGGTGGGTCTGGGACAGAAACAGCACACAAACACGGCTACACTAAGTTGGAATTACAGCAACAAAATTCATGAGCAGAAACTCAGGCCGACAGAATGACAAGAAACCGCCAGCGCGAGTGCAGGGACACACAAAACAATTTTGAGCATGAAAGAAGTACGAGACACTAATGAGAGTCAAACCAGTAGAAAGTCGACATCCCACCAATAATTCCAGATCTCACCAACTTCACACAGTAAGACGGGGGGGGGGGGGGAGTGAGGGGACGCGGGAGGGGGAGGGACAGGCATTCAAATGATGAGTGACAGTACTGTTGTCCAACTGCAGCTCTGCACAAACACACAGTGACATTCCTTCATGCTCATACAAAGCACCGAGCTTTGAAACAGTGGCTGGCTGCTGCCTGTGAAATGGCATCAAAGACAAACATGGCCAAGCAGCAAAGCAAATGCACAATTAGGACACACTGCTGCAGAGCTCAACAGACCAACAAATCACAACAAAGGTTTCCAGCAAACAAGAAACCACACACACGCAACCCAGTGCAAAAGCACCCCAGCAAAGCAGCTTACATCCGCAGCATTATAGATCATCATTATGCATCGTTTAAGATTTATGCAAACCACATCTCTTGGTCACTCGCCAGGAGGAGACAAAGAAACAAAGAAACAAACCGAGACAGAAAGAAAATGAAAAAAACAATTCATCCTCTACTTACAAAGAACGTTGAGTTTGAAGAATGTGTTGGTCCCCTCGATGAGCACAGGGCTGTAGGCCTGGCAAATGACCTTCTGGTTGTGATGCTGTGAACTCAGATTCAGAGATAAAGAGCTGAGCACTGAAACGCCGCCATACTGAGCCGCCCTGGGTGGCTGCTCCAATCCCTGGAACCTAGCACACAAATCCCATCCAGCAAATCCAATCAGCTGGGGAATTAAAGTTCACCAAAACAATCCTGCATATTATCGAGTTTAAATGGATAAACATCAGTAATTCAGACTCATTCTGACAATGAATTAGCTCACATCATTCTGTCATTGTCTGTCATGGGCCTATTAACACACCCCCTCGACAAACCTTTGGGGGCCCAGGATCCAGGAGATGCTGGCCTTGGGATTACTGCTTCCAGCCTGGCACTCCAGAGTCACCGTCTGCCCCCGACGAAGCTCCTCCTGTGAGGTTGTGATCGTCATGCTTATCGCTGTAACTGGAGAACAGTGGGATGAATAAAGAAAACTATTTAAATTCACAAGTAACCTCAACATGAAGAGTAAAAGGCTTTGGCCAAACATCTGTGTTTATGGCAAATCTTTTTTATCTGATTTAGCTTTTTCCTGTCAGCCAAGTTAAACTAGAATATATGTCGTTACCTCTGCCAAGGAGGTCTAGTTCTCATCTACGCTTGTTTGTTTCTTATTTAGCAAGATTACGGAAAAACTACTCGACCGATTGCCATAATATTTTGTGGAGGGGTGGGGCATGACCCAAAGAAGAACCAATACATTTAGGAGCGGATCCAGGATTTTTTTTAACATTGCAAGATAGCGCTATTTTCCCTTATTCCTTTATTTCTCAGATAATATTCATAGACTTTGCCGAAAAAATATTTGGCATATTTATGCGACTGATATGTATGGGTGTTTGCAATTTGGTGCACATCAAAATTAAAATCTGGTTCTGGTTTGATAAGGGGGCTGTTGGGACTTGGCTGTGTGCTATTCTAGTTTGCGTGTGTCAGAGCTCTGGTCTAACTTACATTGAACCAGAAGCTTCGTGTGGGCAGAGATGGTCTTCTTTGCCTCATTTGTGGCATCACAGCGGAAGGCAGCCATGTTGTCGCTTGCTGTCAGGAGCAGGACCAGATCTCGAGCCACACCCCGATCAAAGGACGTCTGCTTCGTTGCATAAGTCAATGGCTTTGCATTCTAAAACAGGACGGACATTAAAAAGACAACAGTGTGTGTGTTCTGGACAAAGCAACACACACATACAAACATACGCACAGACTGAACACACACACACTAACCTTGAACCAGGTCAGAGCCCCAGTGGGATTCCCTCCAGTGGAGAAGCAGGTGAGACGGGTTTTGTTGCCTGCATGAAGGGGGACATCTTGAGGAGGTGCTTCAAGCCAAACCTTCTGAGGGGGATCTGTTATAAAATGATCAAAAAGGTTTTAAATTTGTTCGAATATATTAGCGAGTAATGGATAACATACATATTTAGAAGAAAATAGATGAACCCAGTTATTACCAGTTATACTTTCAGTTTGAAAATTTCTGCTGAAAACATTTCCTCTCGCACAAATATGCCAGGGCAGGATGAGAAAAGAGCTGTTTATTCTGTGTCAAGGATTATATTTGTGAAGAATTATAATTACAAGTGACTCCTCCTGAACCATGACGGATGTGTTCTTGATAGCATGCAAAAACAAATTGTACCAAATTATAATTTCATTCTCCCTCCTGATTTTTTCATGCTGGTTGTTTTCGACTAAAAATACGACTGTTTCAAAAAAGTGGAAATGAGCTCACTCACAGTACACGGTGAGTTTGGTCATCTGGGTCTTGGAGAAGTATGTGCCCTTGTTGAAGGCCTCACAGGTGAGCTTGAGCCCATCCTCCTCCCTGGAGACCCGGTGGGTCATGTTGGACATGGTTGTCATCCCACCATTGTCTCCCTGCAGACACAAAGCACACATGACAGTTCCGTCGCGGGGATGGACAGCCATTGTCAGGCTCAGGAGGAGAAAAATAGGAGATAAAAAAAAAAAAACAGCCCACACTGGTTTGTCTTGGCGAATACGGATGGCAAATTAGCTGCTGCAGAAGCTGATGTGGTGGTCTGTGATAAATAAGCATATTTATCTGAATCCGGCTGCATAAATTAGGCAAAGCGTCATTCTGCACCTGCCTGACAGTGGTCATGCCTATGCAGCACATCCGGTTATTAAAGCCATTATTGCGATGATTACTGTAAAAGCCACGGTGAGACAGACTAACAGACACACTGAACGGGAGCGTCAGTCTTCATTAACCTCACACTGTTTCAGATGCATTAAAGCTCACACACAGCGCACTGAGTGCCTCCTGTAAGATCAAACGGAAACGCTGCTGCCAGATGAATAAAGAGCTTGTTTAATAACGCTCATCTTCTGTGTCAGCTTTTATTCACTTTGATCTTATTAACATACACAAAAGAGGAGAAGAGCAGCAGAATACCCTTTTTGGAATCGGCAGTTGATTTGTTTGCGCGCTGCAGCAGGCCTACTCAGAGACTGCTCATGGTCACAGCGCTTTCTTTCATATAGGAAGGTCACATCTCTTATGGCGGATTCTTTTGATTCAGTTGTAGACGTTTTCATAGTATTTGTTGATTCCCTATAGGCAAGATTGACTGAACCAAAAAGCTTTTGCAAAGTATTTCCCGTGACTTCTTGTTCACAAAATGGAAACAGAAACACACACACAGACACACAGATATACATTTTTATATTTGTTGGTGTAATTGTTAAGAAATATTGCGTAAAATCAAAAAGACGGATTTCCACAGAACTTGGTGAAATGATGGATGAGATATGGGTCAGAGAAGACCTCCTTACATTTTAGTGTGGATCCAGATCAGGGAGCAAATCTTTCATCTCTTTCGTTAACATTGCAAGATAAGGCCTTGTTTTGCTAGGGAATAATTCATAAATCTCTATATTCAGGGAGCTGATATCTATGAGTGTTTGTAAAATGCTGCAGCTTGGTTGAATTTAAGGGGACTACTGGGCCTTGGCAGAGGTATGTGCTCCACTGAGTGCCATTCTGTTGTATCTATACTGACCAGCGTGATCACCAATTACAACCCAGTGTGTACACTATCCCTTGCCAACACGTGTATATTGTCTACCTGCTCAGTTCCTGCGGATCTAAGCATTGTTCAAAGATATACTGTGCAGCCCCACCTCTTCCGTAGTGACGGCAGTGTTGTTGAGCTCCTTGTAGCCCAGCCACCAGCGGATCTGGACCAGGGGATTACTGGAGCTGGCAAAGCAACCCACGTTCAGCTCCTGTCCTTCAACGGCCGTGAATGAACCCAAGAGAATCACTTCAGCAGGTTCAACTGATACACGCACACACACACACACAGACACACACACACACTCACACACACACACACACACACACACACACACACACACACACACACACACACACACACACACACACACGGGAGAACATACAAAGACAAAAAAAAAGCTATCAGTAAAAAATATCGCCCAGTGAGTAGCACATTCAACAGCTTCCTATTCTGATCACAGTGGCAGCGCAACTATTTTGGGATGTAAAAACATGGAGCTGTATCAAGGGTGAGAGGGAAAATCACTTTGAGTGGCAACTTGTTTTCTCAGGAGGTTTTCAATGTGGTTTCTAAAGTCTGCTTCGTTTCAGCCACAGGGGGAGACGGTACAATAGCTACAGGCAAAGTGATGCAGCTGCATGAAGCCTTCGGGGGAATACAAAGCCTGGGGACTGAGCTGGCAGACACGGCATAGGAGGGGTCATGTATGAAAATCTTATCACATATTTGTGTCTGTCCCACGAGGCGCAGAGTGGGACGCTTAAGTGCAAGCCACACACAAAGACTGCTGAGATTACACAGGTGCCGTATAGTAAAAGAGGCATATTCATATCACACCAGTGAGACGTATTCTGTGCCCTGCAGCTTCTGCCAGTGCCTGGAGCGCAGTCAGGGAGTCAGCAGCTCATTTCAACATCCCTGAATGGATGACTGGGAGGCAAAGCACCAGCGCCTGTTGGGGGCTCGGTGAGTAAAGGAGGAGCACGGGAGTAACATCCGCCACCTTTACACAGCGTGAGTGAGAGATTTCTGCTAGGGCCAATTCAAATTCAGATCATAATTACATAGAGTCGGCGCATCAATCCCACCGCACTTAAAGCTCACACTGACTTACATTGTCTGGCTCTGTAGTGGAAATCACGCTATTGTTAGACTCGGTGCACCGAGGCTGCTGAATATTAATTCTTATTTGTTTTAATGTTGCTGAAACAAACATTTTATAATCAGAGAGAAAAGTATAATCTATTAACCATCGGCATTACTGTCGCACAAAGTGCAGCCTTTACTGCCTCAGGACTGTACATTGAAGCAATTCAGCTAAATTAGTGGAGCAGCTATGAAAGAGCATGCAGTGATACTAATCTGGAGGCATTTGGAAATATGGGCTGCAGCCATAATAACCATTAGTTTCATTAATGATATTAACATTACAATTTATGCTGGGCCAGCAAAAGAATTGGTTTTGGAGGTAAGATTCTTATTATATCCCTCTGCCTCATGTCCATATCCTTAATAATCTATGGCTGCCAGGGCTCTCTGTGTGTGTGTGTGTGTGTGTGTGTGTGTGTGTGTGTGTGTGTGTGTGTGTGTGTGTGTGTGTGTGTGTGTGTGTGTGTGTGTGTCCTGTGCACAAGGAGCAGTATTTTCACTCACAGAGCACAGTGATTTTGCGGATGACAGAGCTAGGCAATAGGGATACCAGATTGACACTCTCACAGCACAGCTCAGCCTGGTTATCAGCAGGGGTGATCGTCAGGTAGAGGACACTTCTGGACTTCTGCGCCACGATGTTCTCTTCCCAAGTCTCCGACAGAACTTTTCCATTCTTACACACAGATGAACACGTAAAAAAAACGCAGTGTCGAGAAAATGCTTGAACAGTTGCATCCCCCATATGATGCAGTCAACAAAGGACAGAAGCTGCTAACAGTGGCCACTAAAATGGCTCATTTTGCCAGCGTGACAGTGTATTACAAAGCTTTCTTAACAGATGGCGTTGAAGATTTACCTTGGTCCAGTGGAGAGTGGCTAGGGGGTTTCCACCATGAGACACACACTCCAACGTGAGCTTCCTTCCTGTTTTGACCACGTCTGACTCCAGACCCACAATAACTGGAGGCTGAGGTGGGACTGCCAGGGAACAAGAGATACAAATTAAAATGGGCTTGACAAAGGGGAATGGAACAGAGAGTGACAGAAAACTGCGGAGAAGAAATTGAGAGAAGAAAAAGGATGTAGTAACTCAGGGAAATAGTGGGGGTGGAGTGACCATCAATAGGATAACATAAAAAAGACCTGCACTGCGATGAGAACACTCTTGGCAATTGATTAGGGAGCATCCCTATTTGCTGAGACAGGGCCAATAAATTGGGCACATTTAACATGACTGTGTGTGGATAAGAGGTCCAGATCTGATGAAAGCATTACGTATTAAGGGAGCAGTGATCTGGATCCAGTCCATAAAGCAAAATAACAGATGTTCAAACAGTAATAAGTTAACGTGAAATATGAATAAATTACAGCCTCCTTGAATAAAATATGTGCAGTAAAATAAATTAGAGGAGGACGGGCCTTTGTTATTGCTGCAATCAGTTTCAGGGAGCAGGCTGCAGATCCTGGGCCAGCATGACAAATTGCCACCTTGCTAACAATCTGGCTGGCTGAAAATGGCCACCGCGCTGGCTTTGATGGGCTGGCATGCTGAGTAAGATAGCGTCGGTGGTCCCCAAGATCTGCAACATTAGCACTCGCCGCAGAGTCCGTGTTGTCTGATACATAGCAGGGAAACACAGAGGACGGGGAGGAGTGCACGCGGTTACCTGCGATTGTTAAAAAAGGCGGCGGTGGCGTCTAATGTGGAGGGGTATAGATAGAGACAACATTAAGGTGTCTAGTCAGCCTGTGGGTAATACGGCAGCAGAGCTGGAGGAAGTGCTGGCTGCCGAAGGTGTCAGCAGCCCTGCTTCACTTTAATCAACAACATGATTTAGGCCTGGGAGAAGCAGGTGGGTAGACTCTCGGGCCTAAGCAATCAATTACTTCAGCTGATCAACAGAGTAGAAAATACTAAACCTACAGTAGTAAACAGCGGCTGCGGCGAGACACTGTTTGTGCATTCAATAAAAGCCGCTTTCATTGTTGCCTTGTCAAATAAAAACGGAAAAAGAAATGCCAAATGCAGCGTGAGTCGGAGACAGCGTGTGTGTGTCATCTCACCTGCGTGTGCTGCAGAAAAGAATTTCATTATATCAAATCACATGGTTCTGTGATAATGACACGAGAGAACAAGAAGCAACAAAATCCAGCTCCCCTCGCGCCTCAGTGGAGTCGAATTTTAATTTGAGACAAGAGTTTTGTACGATTCATTACTATTATCAACTGTGGTGGCTTGAACTTCATTTATTAGTTATTATAATATTGTTGAGAAATTCAGTCCTTGAAGCCTGGCTGATATAATCCATCTCAGTGACTGTAATGATTGGTTTGAGTATTTTGGTTAAACGTATAACATGTCACTTTGGCCGCTAGGGTTCTCTCAGTCAAAACAATTATTAAAGACCGAGTTTGATGACGTTGTGAAGCAGCGTGGGATCATGGGAGTTGTCTTCACCACCATTGCCGATGAAAATCGACCTGATTCGCACGAAAATCATGTTCACGGAAGAGCTAATGTATTAAAGTTAAAGCAAAATGCAATAAATAAACATGATCCATAACAAGTGACTAGCTAACTGGCTAACAGTGTGTTTCCTTTGTCATATGTTATTTGTCCTGGAAGTTACAGCTGAAAAGTAAAGCAGATATGATGCAATTAAATGGCGACCAAAATGAAACATCCTTGAATAGAATTGTGGATTTCTCTGGGTTTGAACATGGTTGGGAACATTTTGGATAATGTAAGTACACAAGTCAACAAAATATACAACATAGGTCTTGTTGTTTTTGGAAGAATTGTTACATATTATATGTTTAAGATGGGGAATAATAATAATAATAATAATAATAATAATAATAATAATAATAAGACTTAATCTTACTGAATAAAACTGTAAATGTTAACTAAAATAATTAAAATTTCATTGCAGGGTTGGTATGATATTGTACTGTTTGTCACCGCTGTTCATTCATAAGTGCTCTTGCCTTGGTCATATCAACCAGAGCCCACTGGTGGCAGCCTTGTGAATTGGAGGCAGTCTCACTCATGTTGTCTTGAAGTAGGTGCGAGTTTGCCTTCAGGTTGAATTTCTCCCCTCGGTCCGCTAACACACACTGAATGCACAAGGCCAACCCTTGGGGATCCCTGAGGTTGGGTTTCTGGTTGGTTAAGTGTGAGTTTGTTTGTGAGTGTATGTATTCTGAAAGAGAGGGGGTGTTGACTGTCAGTCCGCAGACAGGTTGAGACACTTACAGAACACACTCATGGTCAACGTGGTCTCCACGGGCCGGAAAAGGGGGGAGTTCTTGGCGCGACATGCCAGCTGCCTCCCGTTGTCAGAGCCCAGAGCAGTGACTCTTTGAGATAAAAAGAAAGAAGAAGCATCAAAATGTATTATCTTGACTCATAACGAGGTGCTTAAAACATCACATCATGGTCATGTCTGGTCGGTGGTGGAAGGAATACTCAGATCCTTTAAAACTGCAAATACACTGGAGTCAAAATCCTACTGAAGGAATTCACTGATGCATACTGATGAATGTGTGCATCAGTATGCATTGATTCTGCATTTGGGTGCGTTCAGACCACCGACCACTTGGGATCAGATCACTCAGAACAGATGTTAATACCAGGTCTTAAGCAACAAGAAGTAAAAAAGGTTCTGCTACACAGAGACATTTTTCTCTCAGCTTTTAGTAAAATATTAAACAATTTGAAACGATTTTTTAAAGGAAATCGTCGGATTACATCGATGAAAATGTGTATTTTACAGCAAACAACTCGCTGACATCTGAAGTGCGAGAGGAAGCTCAAACTATACACTGACTTTTCATGAGGGAAAACGAAAAAGATTGGGAGCCACTCAGGTGATCTTATCGTTTTTTTTTTTATTTCCTTTCCTTTTCTTGTGACATCCTAATCTTTGAGTAAAAGTAGCAGCAAACTACAATAGTAAGTGAGTAAGTATTCACACTTGCCACCTCTGTTTGACCATGTGACAGTAAATTCAGTCATGCACGTTATGTGATGTACTGCACACTGAAAGATCGACTACACTCCTCCGTGCAGTGGATTTGCTCTGCTCTAGTTTGCTTTTTCAGTTTATTTCCTCTGTATCAAATTACAGTACAATGTCAAGCGGAACAATCACACGTGGCCCACTGCTGTGTACGCTCAGTGTGAATATGGGGATGGAGCATCAATATTGCTTAAAACCTTTTGCTGCTCTGCAACAGAGCTGAACAACACTGCAGCTCCTCAGTACCAATGTTATCTCAGGATATGACAAGAGGTTATTATCTTTGACACAGAGGAGACAGGCGGGATTAAAGTAATCTATGGTCCTGTTTAATGTATAGGCACCTGGCGAACCGGTGAGGATCGGATCTGTCTCGCAGCCGGAATGTAATTTTGTGCGTTTGACAGAAGCTAATTCAATCTTGCAGTGCCAAGTAACAGAAATTTATTGTGCTCGCTAAGACAGAAGGAGAAAATAAGAGCGGGGGGGAAAACAAGGGGGGAAATGAGAAACAAAGACAGACTTGGAGAGACTGAGCAGGTTTGCTGAGAAGAATGAGGCTGGCAGGCGGGCGCACACATACGTTACTTTAGCATGCGTGTTCAGGAGCTTATCCTTTGAGCCATCCATGTTGAAAGACTCTGCACCTGTCAGCTCGACTCCGTCTAAAAGACACAATAGGGGGGGAAGGTGCATAATACGGGAGAAGGCTGTGTGTAAATGTGTTCATGTAAAACAGCAACATCATTGTTATTCTCACGTGGTGGAGTTGTAAATACTGAAATACAACAAATTAGTCTATCTGTGTATGTGCGGTGTATATCTGCAGTAACTGTATACACAACTGTCTGGCTTTAAATTGAATTAATATAATGACCGAAAAATCTTATTGAAAACATCAGAGATTTAGGAAAATAGAGAAAGAACACGTCTCAGAAATGCACAGTATGATACATGTGAGGGGGGGGGAGCAAAGGGTAAAAACAAAAAATGGGAAAATTGCTGCTGTGTTGTGAACAACTAGGAACTTGCAATACATCTGTACAAGCAATTGCAAACTGAGTGGAAACTGGAAATTCAAATGTTCAGGCTATTTTCCACCCACACAGTGCTGTGCTCTTTTCAACTCTTCTATTTGAAGACTATGAAATAAGACATCTCAACTAAACCTCAGCTGTGTTTTTATGAATAAATATTCTGGACCTATGGAGATCTCAGTATATAGAATATCAAGGCTGTTGCCCTATGTTCCAGCCTGTCGGGGCGGACCACCTCTGCCACATTCAGTGCCATTGAAAGAGTGACTCACCTTTGTAAAGTGCGATTTCAGCCATGGGCTTTGCATCGGGGGCCACACAGGTGACGGTGTACTTCTCGCCTGCGACCCATGGTGTTGCCATGTCCACCTCAAAGTAAGGGCTTGACGGAGGAACTGTAGGAGAGGAACAGAAGCTCAAGTTTTCACATTTATCACATCAGTAACCTTATATCCAACACGCTGATTTTGTGGAAGCTTCTGCTGTCACAGATGGATATTAGCTTATGCAACGATATGATAATAAGCACTTGTAACATTTGGGAGAGACTGGAGTGTCACGCTGCCAGCTTTTGAGTGATTTACAATGGCGAGGTTTGATGTTCCGTTGAGTAAGAATACAAATTGTGGACAAGAAGAGAATGCAGAGATGAAATAGTGATGAAACCAATCCAGTGCTAATCTATCATAGCAAACACCAAACACTTCTCTTCTCAGATCACCCCCAAGCTAAATATGTGCTTTCTGGACTGATCAAAGCACTCTTCACTTCTCCACTGTTCTACTCTAAAAACCCTTTTATCTGACCATAAATAGGAATTCCAGAAAAAAAAAAGATATCCTTCAACAGAAGAGACAAAACATTGTTTGGAGGTAATTAAAAAATCTGTCACCATCAGTCATCAAAAAGATTTCAGCAGATCTGTGAGCCGCTCTTTACCAAGACTATCAGTTTAATCATGCACACACTACACAAACCTGTTCTCATCTATTGTGCCAGCCTTTGGTGAGCGCGTGAGCTTCTAGAATTAGAAACTGGTTACTGTTAAGGTTGTTTTTCTTTCATCAGAGATCAAGTGCAAAGCACTGCCTGAGTTCAGAGACAGAACAGGGTATTGGAAAGTACAGGAATGGTACGTGCGTGTGCGTGTGAGAGAGAGAGAGAGAGAGAGAGAGAGAGAGAGAGAGAGAGAGAGAGAGAGAGAGAGAGAGAGAGAGAGAGAGAGAGAGAGAGAGAGAGAGAGAGAGAGAGACAAGAAAGAGTCTGGCAGAGACGTACAGAGATATGGCAAGAATGTGAAGTGAGTTGAAAACAGGCTGCAGAGGAAAGGACAGGAAGGAAGCTGCTGCTGCTGGATTTGGAGATAAATCCGCTGCTAATATGTGGGTAAACAGCTGGACGACAAGCAACCAAACCAGCCAGCCATGAAGCTCCCCTTCACTCACTTTTGGCAACACAAAATAAAATCCCTGGCCACTAGGAGGAGCTGTTGCTGTGTGCACAGTCCCCTTTGGCTCCATGCTGCTATTGAGACAGATGAGATGTGGCTGCAGCTTCAAACTGATTTAAAAGAAGCAATTGAATCTGTGTGGACTGTGATGGGTTACCAGAGCACTGCAGAGGCGCGCACTGCAATAATGAGATGCATTTGTTTGTTTTTTCCCCCCCTCTTCCCTGAGAAGATGACTAGGCCATGCATCTATTGACAGCCCCTGCACTCTCTATCTACTCAGGCCCGCACGCTTCCCATAAGCGCATCACTTGTTGTGCTCCAGGAGCGTCTGGCAGCCTAACAAATCCGAAAATAAGAATAATGATATGTTCGCAAATGAGGCAGGCAGGTATCTAATTTTTCCCTCGCTCGCTCATGCCGGCCCATTCCTCTTATCTCTCATTCACTCCATCATCCCTCTGTAGCAGCCGGTGCCCACCCCTCTCTCTCCCCACGCTATCCTTCTTGACCACTGCAGCTAAACTGCAGAAGTGCGGGGGACGGTGTGTTCCAGCTTGGACTGGGAATTACAGTCCTCCATTCATCACATCCACTCAGGCAAACCATGTGACCCAATCAGTCCAGTCGGGATGAACTTGCACATACACAGTCGTGCAAATGTGGTAGTGCATGTGCACAGCAACAAAACACATATTATGTTCAATTTACCAGACGTGCACTCAGAGGAAAGAACAGACAGCAAACACGCTGTTCTCTTAATTAACTCTTTCCGCCCCTCCTTTGTCTACTTGCCTGTCTGCTTTTTCATTTATTCTCCCTATCTGTCTCTCTGTTCTCTGCTTTCGAGCACCGTCTCTCTTATTAAGGTACATATACGAACACAAAAATAGATAGGCAAATGTTTCCTTCTGCCGTTCAGATGAGAAACAGTGAGCCGCAAAATTTGATTCATTAGACAAATACAGATGGGTGAATGGATAAGGCAGATAAGAAGCAGATTAGCAGACACACATCAATATGCATAAGCAGCTTTTTCCACATATCGTTCTCTCTCAACACACAAACCTCTTTTCTCCCTCGCACACAAACACCCAGAGATCAGGTCGACAGTGCAGGCAGATTTGCACGCACAAAAACACTGACACAGGTGAGTGAATGTGCAGACAGGCTGCATTCATCTCACTTGACTGTAAAACCAGAGTGTGCACAGTCCAACATGTGACACCAAGCTGATTCTCGGAAAAAAACATTTTTTTTTGGAGAAGTCCCAGAGGATAAAACAGTCTCTAAAAAAAACAGCTTATTATACAGAATTAAGAAAATGATGGAGAGCAGAAGATCAGACTTCTCAACCACAGACAGAAAACAAGTCATCAGGGTTATCTGTGGAAAACAAAGACCGATTGACTGGAACCACACGTGCATGAGCGTGTACATGCACACAGGTTTGTTTTGCTTCCATTAAAACACAAAGTCACACACACACACACACATACACAGTAGGTCTCAGGTGTGTGATCTCTGGCAATGGCAGCCTCTGAATCCGTGCTCTTTTTCAGTCATCCCTTCCTCTCTGTCTCCCCCCCCCCTCTCCCTTCTGTGTCTCCTCTGTTAGGGGTAGGGTTGGGTGAGAGGGGGGAGCAGGTGCCTAGGACAGAAATAAGACCCCTCCCCTCTACACCCAGCCTCCCACCGTCACCCCTCCTCCCTGTCCCACTCCTCTAGTGTCTCTTACTTTTTGTTTTGGGTCCATTACGTAACGGTTGAATTTTCTACTCATCAGCCTCCGTCTCCCAAATGACCATTTACAGAAAATATCATACACAAATGCAAGGTCTGAGCCGACTCTATGTTAAATCGACCTTAATGATAGATTCAATATAGTTAAAAGCAAGCCCTTGAAGTGGCTCCTTTTGCTATTTAGCAGAACTTCCCCGCCCTAATTGTAAAGACCCTGACACTGTAACATCAGTCTGGCAAGGTAATATGAGCAGTCTCACCAGTGTACAGCACGTCGTCCTCTGACGGGGTTATATCTTGGGCAACTGTCAGAACTTTCCGTGAACGGAGGAAGAATAAAGTCGCCATGTTCTACGTTGCTTGTGCCCCCCATTTATAAGTTGCTCCATTATTCATAACAGGGAATCATGAAATGAAGGCTCATTATATACTCTTCAAGTGCTAAACTCATTAGCTACCGCAAAACCTCACCATAGCCTTGGTTCCTAAAATGTCCTCTAACCTCCAACCAACACTGATAATAAGCTTACACACATGGGCACACACACACACACACACACACACACACACACACACACACACACACACACACACACACACACACACACAACCACACGTACACACACACACACAAACACACGCACACACACAGACATATATCTCTGTAAGACCCGACTATGGCAAGCGAATGAGTAACAGAGTCTAAAACCAGAACACATCAAATAACTGTTTTGAACATTTGCAGCAGGCGTCTGTACAGGCATGCAAAGCGGCAGCCAGGGAGAGAGTTGTTCATTAACAGGATTAAATGCTAAGGCTAATGGTATAAACCGAGACACAGGATGTGTCAGGTATGTGACGGGCACAGTGCGGGGTAAGTTTTAGCAGGGGAGGGGGGTTTCAGCAGGGTAGAGGTTGTTATTGTCATGGATTACTCAGTGCCACTTGATCTGCCTATTGCAGTAATCCCCTATCTAAGCCCTGCAGGAAAGCAAAAACACACAGGAGTTATGTTGCACCGATGGAAATGTCTTGAAAACATCTCTTTGTAAGCCTATCGATGGGGATTATTGACATTTTGCCTCCATCCTTGCTATTTACTGCCAGTGGTGATCCATCTCGAATTAGCCAGTCATTATACCTCTCCACCTAACCCGAGAATCCAATTATATGACCAGCAATCTCTGTTTTTTCCCCCCACATTTCTCCCCTCTTCCCCTACTGTATCTCCTCATAAAGAGTTTATAGTGTTTTGATTTGATGCAGGGCTTGATGGGATATGCCCATGGTTGACTGGCCAGGGGTGTGGGCCTTGGGAGCTGTAGTTCAGTGATGGAGAAGTCCGCAGGGAACTCATCAGAGACAGTGCTCTTCAAAAGGATGCACAGTTTCTAGTCCCAGTTCAGCACTAACAGGAGATTGAATTCATCAGCTAATTATCAAGCCCCAGATTAGTCACGTATTTTGAGTCTGTTGAGTTGGTGGGGTGGAACAAATGACCCTTTAGGACCAAGGCTGCAGAGTGCTTTTTAAAGTCAGTCGCTTCATGCCATGCCCTTTGCAGCAGTACAGCTGCAACTGTCCATCTTAAACAGTCAACAGCTGGAAAGTGTTCCCGAGACACCGAACAGAAACACCAGCTGTGATGTGCGCAGAGGATGCAGATCGGAGCGTGTCAGGAACACAGGGAAACAGTAGGTTTCAGTCACGCTAAAGATGACCACTATGATTCCCACACGGTTTGACCTTTTCCAGAAGCAATGTTGTCAGCCTTGTGTACGTGGGCACATCTCAGGACGTAATAAATGTGGGAGTCAAGCCTGCTGTGGCTGCAGGTGTAGGCCTGCCGTGGGACATGAGACTGCTGCAATGCACAACAGAGCCCAGCCGTTCAAAGGAGGCGTCTGCGGACTGTGCCTCTTCCTATCCCACACCACCCGCCTTCTCCCCCTATACCAGCCCATTGATGTCAGAAAAACCTGCTTTCTTCCCAGAGGAGACTGGGGCCACTAGAATCGCCACAGCAACACCCCCCTCCCTCCCACATACACACACACACACACCACAGAAAAAAAAAAAAACTCTCTTCATGGTCACCAAAGAGAAACGAGAAAGCTTGAAAGCCAGGCAGAGAGGGAGGAATTGTGCAATGGAGAGAATGGGGAGGGGGATGTAAGTAAATGAACTGCGCCTGGAGAAGAAAGGTTCTTTTAGAGTCCTTTCCTTGCCACATATGGGCTCGCTCCCACCAGCACGAGGGATAGGGAGAGAGAGATACCGCTTGTTAAAGGACGACAACAGGTGGTCTGATGCAGTTGCACAATTTGTCCGTGTAGGAACTTTTCAATCACCTCCGTTACAATTTATTCCTGTGCAAAGGGGGAGACACGGATCGCCCTGAGGCTTGCCAGGGATTCCAGGCTGCACTGATACTTCATATTGTGTCGCTGCTGTGTAAAAGCCATGGAGCTACTGGAACATGCAGGGACGGCACAGCGCTTGGGAAAGAAATAAATACTTTCTTCATGGTTCATACATGCTTCCAATATGATTTACGCTTCAAGGAAACCAAGGACACACCACATTACAGCTCGGATTCAAACGCAGCTGCCTTATCTTAAGCAAATTAAAGCTCTTTATCAATAGAAATTAATATTTAACATCTCTTTATATGCTGATTACCAGACAAGCGGCCGTGTATGTTAGCGGAGTACCGAGGCTACTCATTGAGCATTATTATGCAAATGATTCCATTATTCTGTCAGAGAAATACATGTTTATAAGCCCCAGCGTCCCCTGTGTTCATGTGTTTCCTCACTTATTACGTTGACCCAGGCTGTACCGGAGACAATCGCTCGGCTGCTCTCAGACTGGCCCGCTTGACATTCATAGGGGGTGTCGTCTTCCAGTTGGGCCTTTTCAATCTGAAGATGATACTGCCCTGGAATAGAGAGGGAGAGATGAATTGTTTTTGTGACATATTATGCTGAGATAATGATACGTACACTAAATAGATGTAAATAATAACAAAGAGGAAGGGTTTGTATTGTTTTCCTGCAAACACTCCACCGAATACAGAACTCACTGTTCCCTGTTGTTGCATGTGTATTGATAGGTGCCTCCTGTAGCCCCATTTTCATCTGTGGATTTCAGTGTCTTGAATTACACTGAAGGCAATTTTCAACTTTGAAAACAGAGAATTTAACAATAAAAGCAATTTGTACTATAACAGCCTGCCGTTTCAATTCAGTACAGTAATACACTCTACTACTGATGTTTGGGTGTTTGATTTGGTTAAAAATAAACTGCTTTCTTATTCTTCTAGAATGAAAACATCTCACTTGTGGAGAACCTCCCGCTGCAGGCGTTTCCACTGACATGCAAGTGGTTGTCTACACTCATAGCAGACGCATTTTGTTTCAGAATGAATTTCCAGTGTTGCAAATAAAATCCAATCTCAGATTCACAACGTCGACTGAATAAACTGTCTATTAATTGATGCCAGGCAGAGTCCTTCTCTCTGTATCTCTCTTCTGAGATTGGTCCTGCCAACAGGGCTTGATTTGTTTGATGCATTGCCATAACCTGTGGGGATTAGACAATGTTCAGTGTTGGTTTTCCAGCTCCTGATTCTCTGGCTCACAGCCTACTAACATGTGCAAAATAGTATCTTGGTCTGACAACCACCCAGTCCTAAAAAACGCATGTGTCAAGTAAGCTGGCAAGATAATTAACACCAACCAGAAGCAATTTTCGTGTCCAAGTTATCATCGAGTGCACAGAGAGAGAGACATTGAAGTTATTAATCATATTCCTCTTTCCTGAAATCACAAATACGGGAGTGCCATCACGCTGCTGAGAGGGTGTATTTATGGTGGGGGAGATGGCAGATGGCTGCAATGTGATTTGCCTACTTGTCCATTATCCTCTATTTATTTCGAAATTTACATAGCCCATATACGAGCAGCAGAGTATATTCTCCTCTCTGCAAACCTGTATTGTGCCTTAAAGCTGAAAATACATATTGTTAGATAAATGGGAAAAGCTGATCCGGTGGGAAGGAAAAGAGAAAACTGAGCAGTGTCAGTAAACTTCATTTAGACAACCTACAACCACAATCAGACAGATAATATAATCAATACAGTTGGCTATAGTTTATTTCTCTCCGTTTTTGTAATTGTAATATGCAATATCCTCCTGCATTTTACGTGCTACTGTATTATACTTCTGTGCGACCCCCAAAGAATAGGCAGTATATATGTATATGTATACATATATATATAGGAAGAGAGACTATATATATATATATATATATATAAATTTGACAGGTGTGACCCAGCTGAACAACTTAATTTGCAAAGACATTTTTACTGTTGCCAATATGTCACGTACAAGAAAATCCCAACAAGTGGTGTTAAGATAATGTAGTGGTTATATATAGTGGTTGAGTTGATAATTATATCATTCATAATTAAACTTGCCTTATTTACTGGATGCATGCCAAGTACCACAATTAGATTATACCTTGTAGATCAATCATTGAAAATAAATAAAGAAAAACTCCCTCGTGGCTCTGATGCCTTGAACAGTGCTGTTTTATCTGTTGCTCTGTGTGTGTGTGTTTGTCTTTGAAATTCCACATCTTGGCTCATGTCGATATTTACATTACGGCTCCAGCTCAGGGAAAGAAAGGGTGCTACATGTACTGTAAGTACACACGGAAATCAACACTGGCCTCTCCTGTGTGCGAGCTCCAATGTGTGATTTCGGGCTTTTTTTAAGCATCCCTAAATACCCCTGATGGTGACAATCAGTGAAAACTGGTGGAGTAACAAGTGCAGTCAAGTGCCATCTTAAACGATTTTGCTCTTTGTGTGCAGTGTAAAGTGATTGCATACATCAGCCTACAGTTTGCAGTCTCTCTTCCTGGTAAATTGTACCTGCGCTGATGGATAATTTATTCATGAGTGTATGTTTGAGTGTTTGACAGCTTGTGCATGTGGTCTGCTCTGTACAGATATGTTCTTATTTTGTTGTTACCGATGTTAAAGGAAGCAAGGTAATTCTTTTCCAGTCCTGTAACTAATCAGCGGACAAACACATCTTTTTTGGGGGGTTTTATACATTTGTCCATAAACCTAAGAGATTAATAAGCAGGGACAATGTGTGCACGGACATTTATGCATCTCCTCGTGTTTGTGTGTCACTGATGGTCTCCAACACTGTACGACAGTGAAGTGCGGCTTGTCGAGTTGCAGGCTGATCAGGAACAGATGCTGTTCTCTTACTCGGGATTGCCTTCTAATTGGCTATTACTTTTTATAGACTGTAGTGCAGATTCCGCAACACTTTATTCCCAACCACATTTCACTGATTTGCTGACACTCTTGACACTGTTGCTTCAATTTCATTTTTTTCCTCTGACTTTACATGTGAGGGACAGCGGGATGTGTGAGATGCTCTCGACAATCACATCACCTCCTCTGTCCCAGATGCTCCCTATATAGATAGCCAGTGTGCCATAAGGTTCCCATAATGTCTGTGTTGCTTTATTACAGCATTTTGAAGCCATAGCAACAACATCATCTCATTTTCATTTTGAGTAGCCAACATCAAGCTGCGCTGTTAGAAGCTTCCTCAGCTGACATTGGCATTTTATAATCTAAAATGTCACAGGAAAATAAAGAAGTATATAGAATTATTGCAAAACTGACGGCTGTTGTTGGGTTGATATCTTTGGAACATGATCATTTCATCTACTCTTTCCATGTCTCACATGTTCTGGCCTGTACAGCTTTACCTCCAGCAGCGTTATTTTATCTTATTCCACTTGATTGGATCTTCTGTGTTGATCGTTTTTATGAGATTTTTTATTTTCTTTACCAAACCCATAAACGTGAAGCCTGGTTAAGGGAGATTTATGCTTACTAATTCCAGGGTATTTTTTAGTGATTTTGAAATTCATTTATTTAGCTTGGATAGGTCTATCAAAACCCAAAAGGCCATAGACCTTATTCTGTGTGAATCCCTGTTCACCTCTCTTGGGGTTTCCAATCATGCTGTAGCGTGGAAAGCCTGGCAGGCTTCTCTGAAGTCCCAGGAGGAGGCCATCTTTCACCCACTGCACAGTCCCTGAGGCCCGGAGCACCTCACACCTCAACACAGCTGTGCCTCCCATCCGCACAGTGAGGTTACTGGGCTCAATCCTGAAGGCCTGCTGGGCCAGCGTGCCTGGAGACATAAAAAGAGAAGAAGGAGAGCAGCTGGAGTGGATGTAGAGCAGGAAAAGAATGTGATGGGGATTTGATGTAAAGACGTGGACAAGACCAAGGGGTGGGTATGTGTGAGGAGTGTCAGGGAGGAAATAAAAAGGAGAAGAGGGAGCATGACATAAACATACACCGCAGGGGTTCAGTCTTGTGGTCTTTTGTCTGAGAAGGCACCCCACTGTGTCTGGCCACATTATTCATCCTGGCATATGTTTTATTGATGGGAAACTGCAGTGATACGGCCCTGAAAATGAGTCAATAAAGTAATTACTGCAAATTAAATCCCCCCTTGGCCATGCAGATAGGGTATCGGGAGGAGGAAAAAAGCACGGGGTATCAGAGACCTCGTTCACCTGCGGTTTTTCTTCAGCGTCGATGTCCCACCAGCTAATTCCTCCTGGGAAGAGTAATGATTATCACTTTAATCCCCCTTGTTTGTCATAGGTGGGGTTCAGCCATCCTTCAACCAGGCTCTTCCCTGACATTCTGTGGTGCAGTGAGCTGGAGTCAGGAAGGTAACCTTAAAGCAGACCACCAATGCGCCTCTAGCGATGGGGCTAGGCTTATATGACGATTTCACACGTGGGTTTATGAATAGTCAAGTTCAAGGAGCAAAACACAACCGCATACTCCAATTAGGGCTAAATATCTAAATGTGAATCTCGTTTAAACAATGCCCCACAGAGAAGCCAGGCGGATTGTGCTTGGCTGTTTGAATCTTGACCTTCATTGAAGCAATGACCAAGTTGTTTGTGAAGTGCATGCTCTGTTGCGTCTGACAACATGAGTGAGAGGCAGAGCTCTCAGATCAAGGCTGAACCAGTCACCTCACGTCAAATATGAAGGGCAAGATTGGCCATTACAGAGGATGCATACAAACAACCAAACACAGAGGCGAATTTGCATACGGTTTACATAAATGAATACTCAACAGTGATCTACAGTGGCTGCTGAAATAGGATTGTACTGTATTATTTTGAGACGCAGAAATGCTTACGACCATATTAAAATGTAGTGATGAGACGTTTCATGTCCAAAAGTGAGTGAGAGTGTGCAGCGTTCGCATGATAAACAACACAATCTTTCTCTTTTAACAAGCGGGATTCATAATTAAATTGAACCTCTGCTCAGTTCATTACATTCAGAGGTTGTGCCACTATCGCTTTTGCTTAACTAGTAGAGTCTGGCGGCTTATATTAGCTCATGTTAGCTAATGTTGCGTGAGCATGTCACAAGCTAACATTTGAATGGTTTGATCAAAAAAGTAAAACAAGGTACCTCGACAAGAAGCGTATTTGTTATTTCCTGCTGGTGGTCCCATTCCACCGCTCTCCTAACTCTCCTAATGTTGATGTCTAGGTCTCGAAACCAAAAGAGTCAGTTCAAACTGAGGAGAATTCAATATCCCATTACCATCAGTGGCAATTTCGCCACATTTCACCAAAAGTGTTCGACTGAAGTTTCAGTATTAACGGTCTACGTTTAGGGGTTAGGCAGGTGTTTTTTTGTGCTGAAAACAGCTGACTGGTCAAAGTGACAAGCTGGAAATAAAAGTTGATGACAGCGGTGATACTAAATGAAAACATTAAAGCAGGCTATAAAACCAAAATAATGAATGATAGTAAAAGATGCTCAAAATGCTGTGTAAAGCAGGGACAGGCAGTAATTCTCTGGTAATTTGTCACAGCAAGCAGCTCAGAAGTATTTCACTTTAGCATTTTTCAGACATTAACTCCAGAAAATCATTCTCCGGATTTTGCCTTTCATGAAGAACGTAGCAGGAGATTGTGCTGTTTGCTACAACAGGAAAATATCTGGAACATTCAAACAAGGGGTGGCATGGGTGAAGCATGCAGGAGACGGGACTCATGTAGGTCACGTGTTTTTAGTCAACAGCACTTCGATATTCCCCTTAGCCCATATCACCAAAAGCTCTCTATTCTCGTTGTTTTTCCAATTTTCAGTTTTGTGTTTGTCTCGTGTTAGTGAAAATCATTGACGCTCCCTCTCCCAGTGAATTTCTCCAAGCTGTATTCTCACAAAATACTGCGCTTGTCATTCCTGGTAAGTGCACAAAGGCCAAAAGAAGCCGCATTATTGTTTGGAGCTTGTGAAATGATTATGAGTCAGTGACCAACGTCAGTGCTCTGTGTGACTTGTTTTACCAAGGAACTGGATCTTAATATCCGTTGTAATAACATGCCTTAGTAAAGGCTGTTGTCAGCTGCAAAGCCAAGAACAACATGTGAAAATGATGCAGCTATTGGTTTCTCATTTGAATGAGTGTGTGTGTAAATGGTAAATTGTCTGTGTCTGTATCTAGCGCTTTTCGTCTTGACCACTCAAAGCGCTTTACAGTACAGTTTTACATTCACCCAATCACACACACATTCATACAGTGCATCTATGTGCAGCAGCTTTCTCTAGGAGAAGGGGCCATTTGGGGTTCAGTATCTTGCCTAAGGACACTTAGGCATTCGGCATGGGGAAGACTTGGATCGAACCACCGACCTTCTGGTTAGAGGACGACCGCTCCTTCCCCTGAGCCACAGCCGGGCGCCCGTGTGTGTGTGCATACCACAGTAAGCCACTAAATTACTTTAAACAAGATTTTCACAGAGATTAAGAGATAAGTATGAGATTACCAGATAACCAGGTTAATCTAACTGTCTTACATTTACACGGTCAACCTGTGTTACCTGAGCAGACAGATAAAGAAGGTAACTCGTGCATGCATAGCAGCTATTATTATATACTGAACATTAAATGAAGCTTGTGATGTTCAAACTGTTTGGCCGAATGCTTTGAACATGAATGGGACCTGAAAAGGCCACAGTCACTGTAACAACATGGTGACGTCTGGTTCTCTTACCCCAGACGAGACAGAGAAAGGGTAGAGCTGAAGGAGACACAATCCACCCAGACAAGAAGTCCATTTCACCATGGACACCTGACCTCCGACAATCCTGGAACAATCAAGATAGAAAAAAATACACACAAGCATGAACACCACATCCGCTACAAGATGAATATTGTAGGCACTTGCTTTTCAAGGACATTTATTTAGTCTAGCAGTGTGGTACTCTACATGCTGCTGCCAATTCAAAATAAGCCTTTTTATTTTTCCATTTCTGATTTCTGACATACAAAGCTTGTGTTTGCGATAGTGAAAAAGCCTGACGAGATTCCAAGCACGTTTACAGCATTGGTACAACAACTTTAAATCAATCAATCACTCAATCAATCAGTCCATCGATCCTGCATTAGCCTGCAATTAAAACACAACTCAAAAAAGCCACAAAGCAATTTAAAAGTTCTTAAGAACAGTCGGATCACAACCTCAAAGGAGCAAAAATCTCTTTCACAAGCATAGGGTTGGTGATTAGTTTTTTGGATGCAAAGTTAATGCAGAAGAAATGTTTATGGCTTTGTAAGGTAAACTAGTGTTTGCTATTGAATCCAGCTCAAACCCCTTAGAACTGGAAAAAGTGTGATTAGTTGTTATAAAGACCTCTGTGGCTTCTTTTAGTATTTCTTCAGGCTTCAAAGCAGATGTACAATATGTTTCTCTTGTAGGTTCCAACACAGGGCGAATAAACACATTTGACAATGATTTTTAAACAGGAGCTACTGCAAAGCAATGGAAGCCAATGGCTGCATGGCTAGCAGGAATGTGTTTATAGGTGCAGAAATTGCTAAATGGTTAAATAATTTTTTTTCCCAAATATCTTGAGACCCTGGCCACACCAATATGAATATTTTGCTAAATTAACTTTTTCCTCTGCATTTTGGGATATTACAGATGGTTTATCAGAAACGTGAATGGCACAAAGAGCACATACTCCCACCGATGCCCAACAGTCCCCGTAAATTCAATCAAGTCACACCAGATTGCACGCATTCATAGATATCAGTTACCGCGATTTTATCATCAAGATCTCTGCATTATTCCAGTGAAATGTCCATAAATTTCACAAAATTCATGGATTTGTCCCATTGCGCTGATCCGCTCCTAAATGTATTGTGTTCTTTCTTGGCCAATATGCCACCCTTACACAAAAGTTCAAAAAAAATTGTCTCAGTAGTTTTTGCATAATCCTGCTAACAAACAAATGGCATTGAAATAAGTGGAGGTAAGTATATTGCTTGTTTAGGTTATTCAAGAGTGTGTTTTGTTGTTTAGGGATAAGGAAAAGGTTCAAACATGCAATTGTACTAAGAAAGTCCTGTGAAAAGTTGTGTCTCATACAACTGTGTATTTTTATTTTGAATGGACATATACTGTATATGGAGAGTATAAAAATGTCCGACTGTCATTATCATGGCACACTTTTGTTGTGATTGCTGGAAAAAGAAGAATGTCCTTAGTGCTGGTTAAGAGTCTGTGGCATCTAATACTTTTCCTTATTTGACCAGGAAGAGCCCTATGTGGATTTTAAGTCACTTTGTAATCACTTCAATTTATCTGCTGCAGGAGTGGAACAAATAATAGTGATTTGCTTAATTGAAAACTAAATATTTTCTCATCTGAATAGACAAAATGAATTGAAGGCAACGGCTCTTTGACGCATCTCCCCGCAGTCGATTAGTTGCACTCCAACAGGTTTTGATAAGAATTAACTCACACTCAATTATTTTTTCGCTCTCAAGACATTTATGTATTTCAGAGCCCCCAGCATACTCTTTGAACACACAAGGACAATTACTTCCCTCTTCAGTGAATAGAAATTCTTTTCTGAGGTTAAAGGAGCCAATCTTCTCTTTATCTCTGTCTGTTCTAATGCGTCGTGTCGGTAAACACTCGAACACAAAGACTGCATCGTGCCGAACGTAACGTTTCTTCTTATATGCATTGCAATTTATAATTATCCATCTCTCAATAGGAAGAACTGGATTTCTTTCAATTTTCTGCACAACAATGGCAAAGAGGAACAGAAAAGGTTGCTGCTGACCTCATGAGTCATCAGTTTCATTTGGCCTCTTAATGAAAGCAGACGCAGCCTGCCTGACCTCCCAACATTCCCATTACCAAGTCAAACAACTGCCTTAATTGCTTTAAAAATACAGCCAGTCATGAGAATGTTGATTCACTGATGCGTGTTTGTTTTCTTTGCATGAACAACCTGGGATAGTGAAGCACTAGTGGAAAAAACGGTGAGATTTCATTTAACAGTTGCTTAAAATGTAACATTTGAAAAATAACGGGCTGAATTTTAAATTCAATCCTCCGATTTTAGAAAGATATTTCCCATATTTTACTACAGCAGCGCTCATTGCCAAAGGTTTTTTTTCCAACTTGTTCTCTACCAGCTTCTTACAAATGCAAATTGGAAAGCTTGATTTAAAATTTGATTTGCTTGCAGAGACAAGGCTGCCACTCTCCCAGACACAAGGGCATCGGAGGCAGCTGAACCATCCAGCGTGGCCCCAACAGGTAGTTTTTTAATGGCGTCTTTCATAACATCATCAAACGACTCAATACACTCAATCATAGACCAATTTAACGTGAAACCCCATGAAATCAGTCAATGTGCAGAAAATTAGGTTTCAGCCTCCAATCCAGCCGCCCAATTCAGATGTGGTCCTACATCTTAATACCAACCTAACCTCTTACCAATCTCTCCAGTTGCCTGGGGGCCCAATTACTGTAGATTAAAGAAGCAGTGTTGTGAGCCATTACTGCTTTAACACTGAACTGCAGATGAAAAGGGTTTCTTAAAGATGCAGATTAGATTATCTGCAGGATCTAATCACATCCGAATCATTGATTGTGCATTAAAACATGACATTATTTAAGCAGTCTGATTAAGAACCCGCTAGATGTGCTAAGCACAGACCTAATAGTAGCGTACTCAGCCTCCAGGGAAGACAGAGCGAATCATATCAGCTTGGTCCAGCAGTTCAGCAGCAGCTTTGACCTGCGCAACGTCAAGGCAGTCGCAGAAACCCAAGTTCGGTGTTAGTGTGTGCACTTTGTCCTCGCTCCCTTCAGCTCAAAGTGTCGAGAGTTTACTGGATTACTCTGACTTCGCTACACACACTCACAAGCCTGCTCTCCCCAGGAAAAAGTTGAGAGACAGAGAGGCAAAACCTTCTTTCAACCTCCACCAACTCAAGCACATCTGCCTGCCTATAGGGTGCACAGAGAGAAAGAAAGTGAGGAAGGCAGACAGACTCACACTCACACACACACGGAGGGCGTACCTCCTTCTTAAAAAAAAATAAAAAAAAGGAGCCAAGAATCTTTGAATAAGTGTACAGATTTGCATGTGAGAGAGGGAGCTGTGCTTACCTGTTGAGTGACGCCAAGGCTCAGGAGCGTCTTTTTGTCTTCCTGATCTACAGATGGCTCTCTGAACACAAGTGAGCCACGGAGAAGTTAAAGAATGCCAATGGGACTCCCCCTTGTCTCACTCCTTCGTCTGAGACAGAGGCAAACAGATAAAGAGCAAGGCAGAGAGGCAGTCGCAGGGAAGAACAACGAAGGAAGGTGTGTGCATGAGAAGTGCTGGTGGAGATGGATGCAAAGGGGCGAGAACCTGAACAGCAAAAAAAAATATCAGTGTCACGGGGGCTCCAAGGAGTCAAAGGATTTTTTGTTTTGAGGCCACACGGAAACAGACAGGATTAAAACGTTGCAGGTCCTTTTGTTTCAGCAGAATTTAATGAATAACTGTAAAATCTGGATAAAGCTGCGGTGAGTCATTAAAACGATCGAAGGAACATCCCTGTGCCTGTAGTTTCCTTCAGTTCTGCCTTTCTAGGGAGTATTCACAAATCCCAGGATTTAGGATTTCACTGCACTGGGTTGGAAGGAGCAGAGCAGTCTGATACACAGATACAGAAGCAGCATGGATGTCCTCACAGCCGCTAGTTTGTAACATTTATGCTCATACATAATGAATGAAATTGAGTATCCACATATCTGTATTTCCTATACTGAATACTCCTGGGTGGATCTAGGGATGGAGACAGAGACAGGCCAAAGAACCCCCCCCCCCCCTCCCTTTTTCAATTACATACGTACTCACAACTTAACGGTGGTTGGACAATACCGACATTTTCTCAGCGGAACATATTGAAAGCTTTTCTAGCAAGACAACTTAAAGGTCATGTTTATTTTTTGTGTGCATGTATTTTTCATTTGATGCGCTGATAGTCCACACTAGTGGCTCTGTGGCGGCGAGACGTACGCGCTATTTGCACAGTATAAACACAAAAGCAGTTGCAGGCTATACTGCTGCATCTGTGTTTTCACTCTGGGTCAGCCGTGCAGTAATGGCAGACCAAGCACTGTCTGCGAGAGCAGTGAGAGAGGGAGAGAGACTCCCACTTTTGTGCAGCAAGCAATAAAGAAAGAATGATAATGACACACACCCTCATAGTGGCACAAATTCAAAGACTGTAACTTTATGTTATGCACACTGCTGAGTGCCAGTGTACAGTATCTGCTCTGTGTGTAGTGTGTGCCTGTGTACAGGCTGTGTGAGCCGGGTGTGTGTGGCCCAGATGTTAGCAGCTGGGTTGTGTAGTTAGAGCTGGCCCCACAGACAGTCATTAAGCCCAGCAGCCCAGGGCTGGAAGGTTAATTCCCCTGCCTGGAGGGGTATGTAGGTGGGAGGCAGGAGGGAAGAAGGGAGGGAGGAGGAGGATGAGGTGGAGAGGCGGCGGAGGGAGCAATAGGAGGCGAGGGGGCTGTGAAGCTCAGCACTCAGTTCACACAAACAGCACTGTCAGCAAGAGTGGAAGCGCTCCACTGCCAGACGAAGGAAGAGGAGGAAGGGAGCTCGGGCCTGACAGAGAGGTAGTGAGGGAGGGAGGGGGAGGGAGACGGACAGAGGACCTGAAGATGAATGGCAAGGGGGAAATGCAGGGAAGAGGAGGGAGATCCAGAAAGAGGGTAAAAAGAATGCATGTCAGGAGGTTGGACAGGCAGAGGATAAGATGAAGGGGACACGAACGGGCAAGGTAATGGAGCGAGAGAAACGAATGGAGGAAGGAGACAGAAAGATACTGTAAAATGGGCTGTGGAGTGATGAATATAAGACAAGGGTGGAGCAGGAGATTGGGGGGAGAAGGGAGGAAGGAAGGTTGACATGAGGAGTTGTTTTGAAAACCAACAGGAAGTCTACTGACTCAGACCAGTGCGGCAGGGAAAGCAAAGAGGAAGATTAATCAAAGAAAGCAATAAGCACTACGGTGGAAAGCAACACAATATGTGGAAGAGGGAAAGATGGGGTCATGTCCAGGAGATTGATTCAAAAAGTGGAGTGGGAGTGAGACTGCATGCAATATTTTGTGTGTGTTTCAGCTCCTATGTATGCCTGTGGGTGTGTACAGTATTTGTTAGGAAGGTGCATGGCGCAGGGAGGCGGGGGCAGGGGGGAGTGCTTAAATCATCTGTATTGCCATAAGCAATGTTGTAGCTTAGATTCTGTCAGTTATCCCCCAAAAAATAGAAAATGCTTAATTCCAAAATGAATATGACATGTTGGAGTCAGTATCTAACAGTTTAAACAGCCAGAGATATTCAGCGTACAATATGGGATCCACGCCAAAAAAGAGGATTTAACTAGTTCAGTGCCCACAGTTCTTAGGAAGCAGTTAATTTAACAAACGGGTCTTAGTAACCACTCAATACTGCTGAGGTCTCCAACAAACGCCTGCAAAATTGTCTTTGCGCATTGAGCTGGAGAGTATTGCATCCAAAATCCGAGCCTCGGCATTAACTACCCAGCCATCTGACCCGGCGATCTGATTGGAGACCCATCTTCTGTTGCCTGCCACAGTGCAGCTGCCATATCAGCGATGCTTCGGTGTTCTAAATCTGTGGACAAGGTCAGCATGTTTTTAAACCCCCCCACCCCCCTCCAGGCCAATCTGGCTACCAGTCGACCACAGGAGAAGGAGATTCAACAGGCAGCGACAGACTGGGAGTCGGATGCATCAAAAGAAACCAGAAATGACAATTACATGGCATCACTAAAATAACAAGTAGCCAACAGAGATAAGAGGGCTTTCACAAGTCTGACAGCAGTAATCCGCTTCAGCAGCACTTTCTTCAAAAGTCTGTCATAGTGATGAAGTCTGAATAAGGACAGGAACCTTGCCCCGCTGCTGGCATGTTTTGCAAGGCGAGATTCTCGAGTTGCTGTCTCTGGGTGACCTGTGGGCCAAGCGATGCCGGAGCATGTGGACAGTACATGTGTCAGGGTTAAGACGGATTTGGAAAAACCCAATTAAACACACCGATACACTCTTGGCTGTTCCCCTTCAATCCCCCGTCCCCGTGTCCCCATGCATGTTTGCAGCAACATGGGAGTGCGGGGCTGGGCATGTGTTTGTGAGTGGCAAATGTGTGCGCATGTGTCGGGATGGATGGAGAGGCTTGAGACAACCAGCTGTGGTGTCCAGATTGAGGAGGGATTATTTCCCAAATCTCCCCCCATTTACCTCGGATGCCTAACAAGCTCCCATGTAGCCATGTTGATTCACCAATATTGCAACTCTAACTCAGCTTTTAATAACAAACACAGTGGACCAATCAAATCAGAGCGTATTGATGAGGTTTTACACAGATCTTTGTGTAGGTAAAGCACAACAGGAGGAGGCTTACTGTGTGGGGTCTATAGATCAGTGTGATCTAGGGTCTAAGTGTGATAGGGTCTATAGATCAAATCAGGATTAGATACGGTGATTTACTTGATGGCTGAGTGAGTAATTAATAATTAAAAAGAGAGTAAAAATAAGTAAATATCATTAAGTTGCTAGTGTCCAAGAAAGAAGCAAAAAGCTCAAAAGTACCTGACTACTTTGGGAAGGTAGAATCTTTTATCTAATAAATTCCTGTGAGAAGTCATGAGGTCAGAGGCTGGACAGGATCGCTGAAAACAATATTATTAGGTCACTGAGGGAAGAGGAGCCGGGTCAGATAATGAGACTCAATCTGGCTGAGTGAAAATGCATGGGAGGGAAAGTGCTGACACCTCCCTCGCTCTCGCTCATCCAATTCCACAGCGCTTACTCTGTGCCACTGATATTCATGCCGAGCTGTCCATCCACGGCCCACAAACTTTAACGTTCGCCGTCTCCACCGCCCCATCTATTACCCCCGCGGTGGCGATGGACGAGTGGAGAGCGGAGCAGGGAACGTGGCGGTGGGCAGGAGGGGAGGGAGGGCGGCCGGGGCAGGCGGAAGAGACATGAGGGGACAATATTGAAATTTGAGGTCAGAAAAGACAATTGTTGTATCCACTCTTGTGTGTCCCATTCACTTATTCAGAGCAACCTCACCCATGTACAATAAACACACACACACATTCACAGAGAGAGAAAGAGAGAGAGAGAGAGAGAAACACACAACGCCAGGACCTCCTATCACAAGCAATTCAATATAAAGATACGCACAGCTCAGGCAATAACCTGATCCTGGTGAGAGATGTTATAGGCTTTGACAGGCGGGGCTGAGCCACACAGCCCAGGCTGTTCTCCCAGTGTCACTAACAAAACAGAAGGATTAGAGGATGAAACCGAGCTAAATCTGGGCAAGCTAAAAACGGGGGCAAAAACAAGGCATGGAAAGAAACGATACTGAATGGATCCAAAGCAAGCCTGTGACAAAAGCTATTAGGCAATAAAAGGCCACTTTAATAACAAAGCCCTTGTGTTCTATTATTTATGTTCCGCTGTCCACAAATACAGCCACACACATAAACACTGCATGTATACAACATGAACAACTGTGCATGCCCCGCCTGTGCACGCACACACACACACACACACACACACACACACACACACACACACGTATCTCTTCTATCAGGAATCCTCCACAGACTAGACTCAACCTTTCATAACTCTCACGACCATAGCTTTAACTACAGTGTGTCAAGGTTAGTGGTAATGCTCCTCCTCACCTCTCCATCACAGCATTAGCATTACCATAGAAGTGAAGATTTAGCAATTTTGACCCCAGGAGAATGGGATTTTTCTTATATCACTGACGCAGGTCTGGTAATGTAGTAATACGAAGGAGTGACTCAATGATTCAAATCTAATTTACACTTTGCCTATTACTGAGTGAGGATGCGTGAAACCATGTTTGAAGAAAATGCATTAGACACGTTCTTTGACTTTTTCGTTTGGCCCATGTACTGTCCACTAGCGCGGAGGAGGCTGATATAATGAACGATTCAATTGTTTTCATGTAGAGTAAAATCAATGACCATCAAAGCTGAATTCACCATTCTCCCTAATTTTGTTGCTGCCATTTTGAGGTTAAATGTGTTGCTTTAATGGTCTGAAAAATAATATGTAGAAAGTGGTTTTGTGAGCCCCAAACGGCAAAATGTGTAAGATCTGGTGCCTCCAAGAGAACCTGGCCAGCTGCTACTGGGTCTCATATATTATCGACTTAAACCATAAAACAGAACTGACCAACTTTAATTTTAGCTGTGCTGGCTGAAAGCTACAAGGCAAAAAAAAAGTCAATAAGCTACTGCAGAGTGACCTGCGCACATTACCTGCTGCAGACGAAGCCATTTCATAACATGAGGATCAAGGAATTGCAGTCGTTACATTATATGATGCAGGAACCCCAGGCTACATACTAAGATTTCATTCAAGTCACCAATATTTGAATGAAACACCTCATCTTCCTTATTTTGGGATCTTAAATAATGATGCAGAATTGTGTGGATCCTTTTAACCAGCCACTTACTTCACTAATCACAGGCCAAAACTGCCCGTTCTCAGGAAAATGTTTTAATTCTGAAGGGCTCAGCCTGGTTCTCACATGGATAGAAGTAAAAGAGCAAAGAGACTTTAAAAAACACACAATCAGGCCCAAATACACCTCTGCCAACAGATGGGCTTATGGCTTTGTTGAGGTGGAGTTTGCCATCCTGCCCGTCCCATTTTCCGAAAAATCCACTTTAATTAACATATCAGAGCTCCAAACGAGGCTAAACCTCTTCTCTGCAAACTGTAATCTGCCCAGTTTGAACTGACCAACCATAGAGCCTACATGATAAGGCTTGCCAACCGAAACACAAGGATAATCCAGTTATACCTGCTTATACAGCGGAGAGCTAAAAGCACTGATCTGACAGAGTCTCTCAGAAGTGCGATAGCTTGCATTTTGGTCTACCCAAAGCATTTTGATTTACTTATATCGCGTGGCTCGATCTGATGGGATCCTCTAAGTGACTTTAGCCGCATTCTCTGGCATGTGCTCCACTTGAACAACAAGATTAAATATATGGACTGCGAGGCTCACACGGCATGTGCCTTTCCTTTATTCTTCCCCTGTGCCTTCTATCATTTCATTCCCACCCCTGCAACTTCCTGCCACCCCATCACTCCATCCTAATCATCTTCCCCTTAACCACCACTCCCACTATAACACTTAATTCCTCATAAAAAGTACTTATTTTCCTTCTTTTGAGTTTCCTCCCAAAACATTCTGCCGCTCCCTCCACTGCCCTCCTTCTGAGCATTTATACTGATCTGAGGGTGTCACAGCATTAACGCCAGGGTGGCTGTGGTTTCCTCCGCCTGCAGACTTAGAGCCCCCAGAGGAATCGCTGGGGGAAAGTTGAAGGGGCCAACAGATGGAGGCTATTGTGTGAGGGAGGGTGCATGGCGGCAGGAGACGTAGGAGTGTGTGTGGGATTCCAAGTGTTTCTGCGTGTGTATATGAACTCTACACTTGTTTTTGATGTGGGTTCAAGTATGTTTTGTGTGTATGTGCCATTGTGTCCATTGTGTTTGTGTGTGTGTCTGTGTGGGGGGTGGGGGCTGGAGGAGGTGTAGGGGGGGCATGGCAGTTTAACACAAGATGTTTGAAATCTGTTGGCCTGACAGCGTGTCACAAGACTGCTTGGTTAATGGAGTCTCCTGGAATGTCCTCTCCTGCAGTTTTAATGAACCCCAAGCCAAAAGGCCTAATGAAGCGTGCTCCGTTTGCCAAAACAGTCCCTCGGCTTGACCTCCGCTGACCTGCACCACTCCCACGCCACTTAAAGGTGGGTCTCCATGGTGACCGGCCCAAAGAGTCCATTGGGCCAAAGTTGTCAAAAGGACAATGGGGGGAGCTAAGTAAGAGAAAAACCAAACAGTTAAGACAAAAGATGTCAGCACATGTGCCTGCATACGTTTTAAAGATGGAGGTGGTTTCAGTAGTTGAAAATCTCCAATACTTCCTCCCTTCTTTATTATCTTGGCAAAGGAAGGCCAGTTAGCAAAAAGCTGCTGTTTTCTAGCCAAGAAAACATTTTTCTTAACAAGCTCTTCCTCCTTGTCAGCATCCAAAAGATACACATACAGTACACACACACACACACACACACACACACACACACACAAACACAAACGCACACGCACACGCACAAATGCACAAATGCACGAATGCACGCACACACACACACACACACAAACTGGTCCTCATTGCAGTTAAACTATTCTTTGCTCTAGCACAGCAAGAACCTCATTATTCAATAAGTTAGGACTGTAACACAGGCAGTGTTGTGTGTATTTAGGTGGGATGCTGGTGTGTGCGTGTGTGTGTGTGTGTGTGTACGCATGTGTGTTAAGTATGAGTAAAGGACTAATAAAGTGCGAGGCACCTAATTAAACAGTTTTTGTTTATGGTCTATAGCAGTGGTATAAACTCAGCAGGCATAATGCTGGGTGGTATGCCAGGTCGCTCGGCTCTCATTTGAATAACTACAGACAAAAGCGATGGGAGAGAATGGGGCAATCAACTTCAAAAGGAATTCTTGCTTAATTGCAAAAGCGGGAGAAAACCAGCAAAGACAAAGGAGAAGGAGCTGATTAAAGTTGCTATGCACATTGTTTGCAATTCCTACAAAACATTAAGAGTCTGATCTTTTTGCGTTGGCACGCTGAAGATCTGCAGGGACGCAAGTGTGATAGATAACATAATTTTATGAGAAGCCTTTATTTCCCCTTTTTGTGATTACATAGAAATGGACGATTTTTACACTGAATAACTTTTTGATCACTTTTTTCGATGTTTTTTTTTTTTTAACATCGCTACCGTGAACTGTTGAAGCACAAAACTATTAAGTTTCTTAAAAAGGAACAACAGAACAGTGTTTCCCTCCCAGCACCCAAAATATTACGAGAAAAAACTGTGCATGGATGGATGGACTTTATTAATTACAATGTGATTCAGTCCTCAGACTCCTTCGCCAACCCCCCTTTAAAAAAACAGGGTGGAAAACCTGAACGGGCAATCATCACTGTTCCGGCTGTGCACATTCCTGAATTCAACTCTCTAATGGTGCCATTCATTATAAGCCTTATTAAAATAAACACAGACTTTATGATATAATAACAAATAAGCCAGGCAGCACACTGTCATAATCAACAGAAATTAAAAGTGCCGAGGAACACTACATTACCTCTGTAACCTGTCTGTTTCTCTCCTCTCTCCCACACGCAAACACATGCGCCCACTCACACACACACACACACACACACACACACACACACACACACACACACACACACACACACACACACACACACTGAAATAAAGTAATCAAGGTTATTTAAATGAGTGTGCCGGCTGCATAAACAGTGCAAACGGTAAAGAACATTACGAGCTGAACGTGTCTATGCATTCCTGATGTGGCAAGGTGGTGAGATGGGGTGGGTGGTTAGGGTCAATTTACTGACAATTATAACTGCAGGTGAAGGTGCACGCATGTTAAGGCAAGAAATGAGCATATATTTACACACTTTCTCAGTAAATAACATCTACTAGAGGAATTACATGCATTTGGCTTACTTTGCTTAATCTGTGTTTGTTGTTTTTTATTCTCATTTTTTGTCAGCAAAGTTAAGAGCAATCTACATATTGCACATAGACAGTATCCAGAAATAAGGGCATCTGGGGAGGTTGGGGGAGGACAAGAGATTTATTATGATCTGCATGTGCGTATGTGTGTGTGTGCGTGTGCGTGTGCATGTGTGTGTGTGTGTGTGAGAGAGAGGATCTGGAGGGGTGCCTGACTGCTACCAGCTGACATTCCCATGCAATCCAAAGACTAATTGATTAAAAGGGTTATGAACATGTGTGTATGGAGATGCTATTGAGTGTGTGAACATGGTAAATATATGCCATATGGGCAACGGATTGCACCTCAATTACTGTGAATGGGGTAACTGTGCTATGTTTTATCAGCACCACCTCTTTGGCACACATACCCTGAGCTTTAATCTTCACAGTCAGGCTTAGGATATTGTGCACTCGCGAACAGACATGTTTAATATGTCTGAATAAACAATCATGGAGGCCACCGGCCAGAATTGATGTGAAAACTGTAGGAAACATTAACTAAAATGTATAGTACCGTTCCACGATAAAGAAAAAGTATAAAAATATTATGCAGTACAAAATATGACTTTGGCAGCTTAAAACTACAGATTAAACAAACATAATATTTGGTGGTTGGATTTTTGGACTCAGCAAGAGGCTCATTATTCAATAAGTTAGGACTGTTACACAGGCAGTGTATATTTTGTAGGGATGCTGGTATGTGTGTGTGTGTGTGTATTTCCCCCTGTTTGCAGTCTTTATGCTAATAGTCTCCTGGCTGTGGCTTCAAACTCAACAGACAGATATGAAAGTGGTATTGATCTTCTAACTCAGCAAGAACGACAAGAAGTGTATTTCCCAAAATGTTACCACAAGCGTCCCCGACCACCTCCTAATCGTCTGAGTGATTGGGTCTCAAGCACATCCTCAATGCATCTCGGGTGTGGCACACATGAACTTAGTTGCCCACTTGTGATCGGATCACTCTGGACTAAAGTTACCATCAGGTCTGAACAGGACCACAGACTTATTACTATTATACTCTAAATTTCCTTGAAACTTAAAACACGTCCCTGGAACATTCCTGAGGGGGCTGTATATGAGGACGCACGTCAAAGTCAATTACAACGGACATTTTCCACAACTTTTCTTCCCAGCCCCCAGGTAAAATGTCCAGAAAAAGTCCAAGAGTGAGACCATGTGAGAATACAGCAGCAAAACCTCCGCAATACTCACAGTGAGCAAGTTAATGACCATTCTAACACACAACAGACACAAAACTGGAAGAATACAAATATATATAGAAGCCACAGACGAAGATGTCAGCTTGGGAAAGACAACAAGATTCGAGGGCTTTTGGTGAATGTGCCGATGTGCTTTAAAAAAAAAAAACAACAACAAAAAACACAAGCTTTCAGCAGTAGAATTTATACATAATTTTCTACCTCCTGCAAACTCTACTCTGGCATCATCTCTCACCTGAATGTTCCCGAAATGTTGTCTGACGTGGACAATCTCCTGCAGCGTTCTTCAAACTTAAAATGTTTCAGAGTTTTTCCGAGCCTTATCAAGAGATAACCTAACCTCACCTAACCTCACACACAAAACAAAAGAATAAGCTGCACACCCAGAGTGCATTTGAATGGCACTGTGAATTGTAGATTAATTCGGTGCTCGGCAGAACTTCTGCACGAAAGTGAGGATTAGGCCTATTTCATAGTGCTGTGTTTTATTGTAGCGAGAAAGTGCACTGGGGGGGGGGGGGGGCTGCTGCTGGATGAATCGACGATACCAAATTGAACTAATTGCACTGTTGCCTGCCCAGTGGACCCCGTCTGGGACTCCGGAGAGCAAAGAGCTGAGAGCAGGAGAGTGCATTACTGAATCCGACTAATTGCTCACACCTGTGCCTGCCCAGCTCACTCTGCTGGGGATTCTGGGGAATGATAGAGCAGAGCTGGAAACATACGGGCGTGGCGACGGGGGTTTCACAGATCTCTGTCCGTCTATATTAATGCTCATTGTGTGAATAGGTCTTCGGCACCAGGCGTTTTAGTCAGTCTAACAGTGAGGCAGACGCAGCATCAGGTTCCACTCAGTTACAGGTGGCGAATGACGTTGTGTGTTCACAAGCGTACCGTGCTGTGAACGGATCGGGTCCAGTCTACATCCAGGGCATGGTCAAACGTTACACCCCGGCCCGTTCACTCCGCTCTGCATCTGCCAATCGGCTTGTTGCTCCCTCACCGCGAGCTAAACACCCAACAAAATCACGACTGTTTGCTGTCCTGGCTCCTAAATGGTGGAATGAGCTCCCCATTGACATCAGGACAGCAGAAAGTCTACACATCTTCTGCCGCAAACTAAAAACACACCTCTTCCGACTATACCTTGAATAAAAGTTTAAACTAACAATTTAATAGGACTTAAATGGCACTTACTTACAGCACTTTGTAGTTTGGCTTTCTTGAAGAAATTGTACTTTCTTGATTCTTGTTGTTCTGGGTTTGTACCCTCATGGTTGAATGCACTTATTGTAAGTCGCTTTGGATAAAAGCGTCAGCTAAATGAAATGTAAAGAGTGTATTTACTGCTCACTTTTGGTTTGGTTATGAGAAACTGCTCTGATTTGTCACCAGCTCAAAAACCTTCTCCTCAACCACCTCTCGCTGGTCAAAAAGAAAAAAAAGACGCGAGGAGACACGAGACGAATTCGTAGGTGCAACCAGAGAAGAAAGCAATGAATTTGGACGAATCAGACTGTTTCCAATTTCAGCCCCATCTGCTCCGACTTACCTGAAGAGTGGATAACCACATGATGGACATTATATGGAAGTTACAGGACATAAATAAAAAAGAAAACAGCTGCGATGACAATCCTATTGAAATGGGGGGGGTTTGTAACTCAAGTCAGACGTATCTATTTCACAAAGGGACTTTTATTGTTCTAGAATTTCCCTGAGAATTTTTATTGTCACGTTATATTGCGAATCATAAATCTTTCCAAATTTTTTTTCCACAAGTTCACAGTTCATTTAATGCTTTTTTAACATTTCAAATGTGTGACAATTGACAGCAAGTACGCAGAAGGGGGGTTAGAAGAGAAGGAAGGGAGAGGAAAAATAGAAAAACGAGAATAGAGGGAGTGTGCTGAGAAAGCTGTTGTCTGACCAGAGGCTTCCTGGGCAGAGCAGAGACGATCTCTGAGACTCCCGGCATGAATTCCACACACTCCTCACCACACAAACAGCATGAATCCTGTGCACCGCGAGCGTGCAGCTTGTGGCTCCCACACAACACACACACACACACACACGGTGAAACACATGGACAAAGCATTACTCCAAGTAAGACCTCAAACTGCTATTCTCAGTTTCCTCATTATAATCACCAAAGAACTCACCCTGAGGCAAAATCTCCATAACATCAGCTCAGAGCCATAAAACAGCTGCCCAACTGTCATTTAAAGGCACCACATCCCAGTAAATCCACCCCCGTGTATTCATCGGCCACTTGACAGTGACTTTTACCAGGTAGGAAATGACTCTTACTGCATTCAGCTTCACTTACCCCTGGCCATAGTATAAACAAGTGCAGTAAACACAACTTTCACTCTGTGTAACCATCTGTTCAACTTTACTGTTTTAACTAACTTTTTGTCCTCACCTCAGAATTCTTACATCTGCAGGCGCAACACAAATCGGCCGGGTTTTTCCTTTGTACGACTGTGTAATTGTGGGCCCTGTCTATTGTTGTTTGTGACCCCACCTTCATTATTGTTACCCCTTCTGCTTGTACCTTGGTAAAGGTTTAACACATCTCTCAAGGGGTATGAAGCACTGGGTCTTACGTGCGAGATCTAACAAAGAGAACACCATCTGTATGAGTTTGGAAGAAAGGGAGGTTTGTGTGTTTAAGTGTGTGCACGTAACAAAGCCATCCCCCTTATGGCCCATTGTTTTGGAAGGGTATGACTCTTGCACCCCTCCTCTGGATGTTAGGGGAATAGAGCACAGTCTGGCTAATATTTAACTAATGATTGTACCTTCCAGACTCGACCGCCCTCCTCTCACCAACTGCCAGACCTGAGCCATCTCTGCAGTGAACGCCACTGAAGTGTGGCTGTGTGAAATAGAATGTGGAGGGATGGGGCTCTGCACAGTATCAGGGGAGAAGGGTACGGGAGAAAATAACTGTTGGAGAGCCCATAAAAGAGCTGTGAGAGAGGGAGAGATGGATGCACACTGTTGTGTGGGAGGCCAACGAGTCCAGCAGTCTGAGAGAATGCCATATGCTACCTTGAGGCAGGCAAAGTCTGGCAAAAGCGAAGGAGAAGTAGAGTTAGACAGGAGTGGCTGGTTTCCATCAGCACTGATATTATATGCGTTTGGCCTTCCCATTTCTCATCAAGGAGCACATTTATCCCCCCGGTCTCCCTTATAGATAGAGGCTATACGCTACTGTCGGCGGGAAACAAGAGAAGGGGCTGAAGGAGGCAGAGGAAGGATGAGTGAAAAGGCATAATTAGATAATGAGGTCTGTATTTGTCAAGTGGGAGAGACAGAGGAGGAAAACAGAAATCTGTCAGGGCAAAATAACAAAAAAGAGTTGAAATGAAGGGGAAGTTGGGCAGATGGGGAGAACTGAAGAGGGGTGGATAGATAAAGTATAAAAGATGCATAGGAGCTGATTATTGTTATGGTGCCACCAATGTGGACCAAAGCCCCTGGTGCTGCCAGGCAAATGTAGTATTAGTCACTTTAATAATTAATCACCCTGGGAGCATGTCGTTGCAGTCATGCACTGACCCATTTCTCTAACATTCTTCTCAACAGTAACATACCCACAAAGCCCCTCTTCCTCTATACCGTCATTTAGCGAGGTGGGGGTGCAGGCCCAAGTCCTCTGGGTCAGGCCTGGTCATTTATTAGCCACATTTCTCAGGAGAAATAAAAGTAATCTCGCTGCTCTTCTCAAAGGCTGTGGAACCATGCAGGGAGACAGAATAGCGGCCTCGGCTGTGGCCCAATGGGCCTGGCTGGCTGACTGTCCCGGTGAAATATGAGGCCCATATGTAGGACGGCCATCTGAAAGAGAGACCCAACAGGGCTCCTTCAGGCTTTGATGCTCATCACCACAAAAGCAGATGGCGGTGTCCTGGTCTTAAAACCTTTTTACAACAACCCCCCCTATCTTCTTTTATCCAATCCTATCCGGCCTATTAGCCCCTGCCTGTCATGGTCTAGCAGCCTATGCTTAGACCCTGGGGGGGCCTTCCAGAGCTATGGAATGAAGTCAAGCTTCCCCATTGACACAGGTCTCACTGGATGGCTTTGAATAGAAGTCAACCGAGTGAAAAGGCATGTTTTAGAGGACAAAATGGAATAAGGTGTGGGATGGATCAATACTGCAGGGTTGTTTGGACTTGAAATGCTTTGCTCTCTGTGTCCTCAGACAAAGCAGCGCTGACTGCAGGTGGCAAAGAATTTTTCCGGACATTGGGTAAAAAGTAACAAAGGGCGTTAAATGGAAGAAAAAAACTGCATGCATCTGTCTGAAAGATTGAGATCAAAGCGGAGAGAAAACCTGCTGTGTGTGCTCTATATCCGTCCCTGCACCTCTTCACTAAAACGGCCAGGATTTGTCACTGAGGTCCAATCGCAACCTGTGTGCAGCTCGCACCCAGGCAATTTCTGAAGCAGAAAGGCAATCAAGAACTTAAAGTCAGGCACAATGCAAATAGGTCTGAGAGCCCATCTGTAGTAATCCAACAGTCCCTCCTGCAGCAGTCTGCTCTCCATCTCAGCCTCTCTGTGGCACAAGCCAATTAACTGTTTGAATCAGAGCTGGGGAAGAACACCCTAATTGATTACATGGCGATAGTCAATTCAATTATCAATTTAGGCACAAAAAGCCTAGTGGAGACGCGGGGCCCGGGAAGTTTGCTGAACAAGTTCTTCACTAACTTGGCAGCACAATCACCGTGTGTGTTTGTTTAAGCGTAGGACTGGAGGAAGGCAGGGAGGCAGAGGAAGAGAGGCAGGAAGACTGACACTTACTGTAGCTACTGCAGGTTGTTTACTTGCAGGCTCTGACTTACACCTCTCCTCTGCTTCTCCTTTCTCCTCAACACAAACACTCTTCACTGCCTAAAGCGCACAAGGAAACACACACAGACAGAGAGGAGCGCACACACCCATATCAACACACACACAAACACATAAATATTTGCATTAATACAAACAGTCAAATATATTATATAGTATATTTCAAATTGGACATGTTAATACATTCAAATTAACATACAAAATACCCTCATAGAGACACATATATCACACACAAACACAGACACACACACACACACACACACACACACACACACACACACACAAAATAAACATAATTAAAACAAAGAGAAACCCACTTTGAAATTTCAACTTGCAAAACACTCATAGGTGCAGATGCATGAACAAACAAATCCACATGGGTGTTCAGGGATTTGCAGCGACTGAATCACATGAAAAAGAAAACCTTCTTTTCCTCATCATCCCTGTGATTCTGCTTTGTTTACTCTGTCATGGAGAGCTGCTCTGTTCGATCAGGCTAGAGAGGCACTAGGTTGGGTGGTTGTGCTAACGAAGTCTCAATGTGCCGTCTGTCGACAGGGTAATTTCCCAGGATAGCTCTGTATCTCGCTCCTCGAGGTTCCACTGGTATAGATATGAGATCAGCACCGGAGTCATTGGAGAGGAGAAACCGAATGGGTGGAGATTTCTACCTCAAGCCACTGTCGTACCTAAAAGTCTTAGCATACCTGTGTCACTAGCCTATCATCTTGACTGTGGACCTGTGCGCACAGTCCATGCTATTAATATGCTCGTGCCACTTGGCTATTATCATTGTGGTAGCTCGCATTGCACTCCGATACTATAGTTGACACACATTCAACAATGAATACAAATAATCAAACTAAACATTTGTTATGCAGAACAGGTGGACGGTAACATTAAGTTGGGGTTGACCTGAAAGCTTTTAGCCTTCAGATGTTGCCTTTGCCATCATCATCCAAACAATTACTTGAACGATCGGTATCATTATTTATTGCCTCCGCCAAGAACGTTATGTTATAGTCTGCATTTGATTTGTGTTGTTAGTTAGCAGGATTATGCAAAACCTACTGGACGGATCACCATGAAACTCGGTGGAAGGATGTGGTATGGGTCAGGTGAGAACCAATTTTATTTTGGTGTGGATACGGATCAGGGAGCAGATCCAATAACTTTACCATTGCAAAATAGGGCACTTTTCAAACATTTTTGTTATTTGGGAATAATTCTTGTTCTAGTGATCGAGTGAATTTGGGTTAGTTTTTTTTTTTTATACATTGCTTTGGGCATTCACTCTGCTAAGACTGTTGATAGTTTGGTGCTGTTTAATTAATCAAGCTTGAGTGCACTACAGAGAGTCTATAATCTTGAAACTTACACATCTGCACAGTTTCAGTCATTACAGAACAAAAAAGCATGTGGGTGCACAAAGAAGAGAAGAGACATTGCTTTTCACTTGAACTGATGGATGCACAGACCACAAGCCAAGGAGCTGCACACAGCTGAAACAACTGCAGAGCATAATATTTAAAACATTGAGAGGTACATGGAAGCTGCTGGTGTAATCTGGGTGATCACACTGATTGGTGCTGGAACAGTGCAAGAGGCACAGAGTGGCCTTTACTTCTTTCTGTCGTCTGTAACATGCTGGCTGGCAGAGAAATCCACCTTTCTTGCATTATAGACCCCTGTCAGGCATTGATGACTTCTTAGACAATGACACATAAGTTACACCCCTTTTCAATAGACAGAGAATAGTCCAGGAACAATGTACTCTGGCTGGGCAGGATGGAGTCAATGAGGTGGTGGGTGGGAGTGATAGGGGCACCCTCGCTGTGTTGGCAGATTTTTTTAAAAGGTTGCTGGGGACAACAAGTGTGCCAAGTGGACTTCTCCATCAATCTGACAGGGTCCTGCCTGGCCCCGCATGGATTTCTAAGGATGCTGTGTATGTATGAATGAGACGGTGCACAGCAGGGCATTACATTGAAATAAGGCCCTGCAAGTGGTCCTCCCAGATGGTTGTGTCCCGCTGCTAGTAGGAGGTCTGCAGCCTTTATCTATGACAGGCAGTAGGTCTTAACATCCTCCACACACACTGCCCTGCTGCAAGCCTGAGGCCCACAGGGCTGAGGTTATGAGAGAGGCAGGGTGTCCCAGTGCAATTCCCTGCTTCCCCTCAGTCTTTTTTTTTTTTTTTACAAGAAATAGAAAAGACCTCAATGACAGCCACTGCCCAGAAACGCAAGGGACTGAGGATGCTCTGTTCTTTGTCAAGCTCTATCTTCCCTAACTGCCACACACGCATGCCCATGAATGCCAGCACACACACACACACTGACACGCACAAATACCCCAGCATGACTCTTTCCTCCTCTGAGGGTTGAAGCTGATGCAGAGCATCAGCATTGTTGAAGAGGCTTAGTGAGGGAAAGAACGGAAGTCTACTAGAGGAGGAGCAAGAGAGAAGGAGAAGGAAAGAAATGAAGAGACAGACACAGAGATGCCAGGAGACACTGAGCCACAACACATCCCTAATCGACTTGCTGCCGACTTGCAAATCCAGCATTCTCATCTGGTTAACGCAAGGTCAACCGTGAGATGTAGAGAAATAAACTGAGGCAGACAGAGGAAGAAAGAAGGGAAAGGACTGGATGAGTAACTGGTGCAGTGAATAACTGTTGTTAATAGAGAGAGGTGACAACATCTAGATTTAGGACAGTGTGTCTGCTGCTACATAAGGTGAATTTTAAAAGTTGTCTGCTTCAGTGTCCTCCACAATGCCACCTTGTTACCACTCAAGTCTCTGATAAGTCATTTTCCAGAAAGGCCGGCGTGTGTGTCAGCATGTGTGTGTAATAGCGAATAGGGGTTATTCTTTTATCCTTTGACCCAGATTTGAGGGAGAACTGAACAGGAGACATGAAAGACACAGACCTCCCAGCGGAGCTGGGGTCATGTGCAACCTGAACACAGGCGAACACCGGCACAGCCAGCCGAGCAGAAAACACCATTATGCATACGCACAAGTCCATACAGACACACAGAGGACACGTGCTCGCAAAAATGCATGCATGCACACACACCTTCAAAAAAATATATTATTAAGATCAACCAAAACTGGGCATCTCACATGGAAATTCTTTCAGATACACCTGCCACAGCACCCACGGCAAGCGTGTCCCCTTCTGCCCTCCATGCACATGCACACAGCATATTAGTTCTAATGAGGGAACAGGAAATCACATATGTGTAATCACTGATTATTACTGGCAAAACAGTCCTTCCACAGATGAATACTCACATTCACATGCAAATACTGCATTCATCCACACCTGAGCATTTGTGCACATAGACAAGCACACACACTGACAAACTGTGTACAAGCTTTAGCTGTAAGCGTGGCAAAGGTGAAGGAGAATGATTGCCGTCTGTACTCTCCATAGATGCAGCCTTAGTGTGAACAACAGCCTGCAATGAAGGTGGCGTGGGTGAAATGAAATGGGTTGCATAAAAGGACAGGGGTGAGTAACAGTGTGTCAGAGGCGGACTTTCCTGTTGCTTCTAATGCAAGAGTAAGAGAGAGAGGAACTGATAAGACAGCAACACAAAAAAAAAACTATTAGAGCAGAATAATGCAGCTGACAGACATGCTGAAGTTTATGGACTATCTGTGATTGCGTTTCTTTGTCGATACCAAAGGAAATGAAAAAGAAATGGGGAATATTAAACGGATATAGAGAAAAACTGCAGGGAGCAAAATGAACAGATAGGAAGTTGGAACATTTGCAGAAAGAAACCTGGATGCAGCGGAGACACAATATTGGGCTTCCGCCAGTGTTAAATATGGTCCCTCACCTACAACCAGATGGTTCCTCACTTCTGACCACCACTGCCACTCTTCTTCCCTCCCTCTCTCTCGATTTTTGTCCCCTACCTCTCCCTCTGGGGAGGGTAATAGCTAAATGCTGTAATTTCAGCGGCTCAACTCAGTGCCATAACCGATTGTGCTGGCACAAATCGGTTATAAAAAAAAAAAGTCTTTACTTTGGATATGAGTGACAGTCTTTGGCCAGGCTAATACGACTACTCCTCATGACCACAGAAATCCCTTAAGGTACAGTCCTTGTTAGAGGTGACAAGTCAGCTTGGAGAAGAAAGCCATTACCAGAGAAGAAAGGTATCAGGCTGCCTCCTGCTGCTATAAATTGAAACCAAATACAATGGCTCCGAGCCAGGGAAGTATTCTGGGAAATCTAATAGCTCTTCTGTAATTCTAGTGTTTTCTTTACACTTTCTTTACCTCGTATGAGAAATGTCTTTTGCAAAATGTTTCTCTTTAAGAATTAAACAGAATGCCTTTTTCTTTCATCAATTAATTTATGCTCCCTGACAATATTTCTGCAGTGTTTTTTTCTACTTTTTATATTTACTTATAGATTTGATAATATCCCTCATCACCTACTTAGCTATTGCAGCCCTCCTCTCTTCCTCTTCTCCAGTCACAGTGGAGCCTGGGAGCTTGGCCACATGGTTCAGGCCTGGGCTACAATGCACAAGGACGAGGGGGGATGAGGAAACTAGTGGGGGTTCAGAGGCATAGAAGTTCCTTTCTTCTCCACCCTTGCCTCTTTCTTTGAGCCAGAACAGAGGGTTGCCACGGCGATGAGGTTGGTCTGTCTCCCACGGCGTGGTCTGGGAAGAGCAGCAGCTTGCTCTGACATTTACCCAGGCTGGAGGAAACAGACGATAGAGGAGAAACACACACAGGCACACACAAAGAATGAGAAGAGAGAGGGTGACGCGTTAGCAACTGGCAGTTGCAGAAAGTGGACGGATTAAACGATAACACCTGTAACATCAGAGGGTTGTCACATCGATGGAGAATTCACTGTCACTGTCTTTATCAAACCCTTTTATCTTCTTCTCAGTATCCATTCATCCAACAACTTCTATTCCTGGCCTCCTTTTTCATTTGCTCTCATTTAGATCTCGCCAGCACGTCAGTAAGCCAACACATTTTTCCATCCTGATCATTTTCTCTGCCAAACTCATGCACACAAGTTACACAACCAGTGCAAAAAACACGAACACAAGCAAAATCGACAGTTCAGACACACAAACACATGCATACAAAAGTATGGCCATCCCACTGAGGGAACAACCACCAACAACGCCAACAAGCTCTGAAGTCAAAACTGACAAACTTGGACAGATTGTAGTGTACACAACTCGACAGCTTTTGTGTCACATTTCAGCACAGGAAGAGTTGGCCCCAGCAAAACAGCTATTGAGCAGATTCCTTTACATTGCTTTGCATGCGTGCTTGAGCGTGCAGCCCTGCCATTCATTGTACATGCAAGAGATGTGTTGGCTTTGGACCTTGAATCCCTCAAGCAGTCATTATGGAAGATCTCAATGCTGAAAAGCTTGAGATGCTTGAAAACCCACAGCGGGTCAAAAACACCTTTTCTGTTTCAGAGGAGAGAAAAAAGCTGTTCAAACACCGTTTTCTGATTAAAGGAGACAACAGGCAGCAATGTCAGCAAGTACAAACAAGGAGAGAGAGAGATAATAATGAGATGACTGACAAGCGGAAGCACAAAATACAATCACATTTACTGTAAATGCAGAATATAGTGCATTTTTCCCTAATGGATCAGTTAGCATACATCCCACATGATGCAGAGACAAAGGAGGAAAGGCATCACAAATATGCCACAATGTGAGTCATGCAAGATTTGACACACTGATGAGAGAAGCGGCAGCATTCTATGAGATATGCGCCTCTTGCGGGAACTTCAGTAAGACTATGTTAATGTGCACTTTTCTGTATCACAATGACATACACACGGCTCTCTGTCAGTTGTGAATGAGCTTTGTATTCCCTAAGACTGGAGCTCTATTGGAAAGGTTCACTTTTAGCCTCCTTCTGTTTCACTGGGATCTAAATAAAGGCAACTTCAGTGGGAATATTCTTTGTGACCATGACCCACACGAACACCCAGGGATAAAGACACAGTTCTCCCGACATGACAATACATTTTCGTTCTCCTCTCAAAGTGCTGTACGTCAGTGTTTCCTGCAGATCGGACTCAGTGGCACTTGGTCTGTGTTGCTCAAAGCATGGTGGAAAACATTTGAAAAGCTCAACAGCAACATTTCTTCAAAATAAAAAAACGACAGCGATAGGAGACTTTGTTTTGGAAAGTTTGAGTATGACTCTCTTACCACCCGTTTATACATCTACAGCAGGACAAAACTGTCAATAACAAGGTCTGTGCGTCATCGTGAGCAACTGTGTCCCTACTTCACACACATGCTTTGGCTTGTAGCAGAGTAACAACACGGACAAAAACACAAAACAACACAGATTTTGAGATGAAGTCACCTTATCTATATGGATGTGCAGCATTTTGTGATTTTTAGTGTCCCCAGTAAACACTGTTGTCGTGAGTATTTGGTCGTGTTTCGAGTATTTGGTTATGAGGATTTGGTTGTAGTGCGCCATTTGCAAGCGTTTCCGTGAGTTGCAGTGCGTTGAGCTCTCAGGGCCACCGCACCGTATATATGTATTCTCTACCCATTGCATGCATATGGGTAATGCATATTCGTCTTCAGCTCTGCTTTGGTCTGCAAGCCCATGCAAACTGTATCTTAGCCTTCCATCTGCCTGAGTAGAGTTTGCTTTAAATTTGACGGGTGTAGTGACCATAAAAACAAAAGCACGAGCTGAAAGCTGTCGATTGGATACTGATTCCCAGTGGGTCAGGTAGTACTGGCAACAAGGTGTAATTTAAATCAACAGAAATATCTACAATACTTATTAATGTGGCTTAAGGTAATCCTTACATTGTCACCCTTTGTGGCTGCAAGAAGAAAAAAATATTTTATAATAAAGCGTCAAAGATGTGTTGATCTTGCATATGTATAATTAAATGCAATATGTATGATGCTTATGCGAAAAATATAGATTTTAAAAGGCCTATATTCAGAGTACATATAGATGCATATATTGTTATCTTCAATTGGGTTATTTATTGATGGGTGTTGGTTCAGCATAAGACACCTCTCATCATCAGATAATGATAATCAATAATATTAATAATTATTTTTGACATTACCTTTGAAAAATGGCAGCATCATCCTTGATTTCCTGAAGCTTCTTCATCTCTTCCCACCTTGAACTCCCGGCTCTCCTTCAGCAGCAAGCCTGGATCCCTGAGGAGTCATTTTTCTCCTGTGAGCGAAAAAAGCAAGCTATAAAATATATAACCAAACTATCCACAACACACAGTGTATTTTAAAAAACAAAAACAAAAGCTGCCATAACTGCCTCTCACAGCAGAAACTATCTCTACCTGTGAGATGGATATGTTTTCTGTAATGAGTGAAACAGCGCCCCCCCTAATTTGCACCCCAAAGCTTAGTGGTCAAAGTTGGTATTGCACGCTTGAATCCAATGCTGTCACCTCACAACAGCATCGTGGAACTACTTTCTTGCTAACTCGTTTTTCCGATGCTAATGCTAGCAGCTAAAGGCAGTTCAGCCGGCACCACGGGGGGAAGAGACACGAGGCCTGCCAGCAACAACCCCAACAACAGTGACCGTCCCCTCGGACAAACACGCAGAGTTCACCCCCATCACAGGAAGGATAATGGATTCAGACGTAAAACAACGTGAGTCACATTCACTCTCAGTCAACGTCCGTCTGGGAGTGTGTCCCCCCCGATGGTTGAACGTGTCTCTGCTTCTGTCTGAGTGTGTGTGGGTGTGATGTCACGTGTATGTTGTGGAGGTTTATTGCAGACTGGGCATCACGTAATCAGCAGAGAGAGACACACCATGATCTATTGGTCATTTATTCACTCACCTGTTGACAAGTCTCAAAACCACGAGCCCCATAGTTTCTGTCTGATTACTCCTTCAATTACTGTGATTTTTCTTTGCGTATATCTTATATTCATATTGTGTTTTAGCCATATTCCTGACTTTACCTTTGCAAACAACTCCTGCAGTTTTGCACGCTTGTCTCTTATTCATATTCATATTCATCTCTTGTTCTTCACTCCATGTGCAATGCCCTTGACATGTTGCTGTAACACATTCATTTCTCAATTTATCTATCTATCTATCTATCTATCTATCTATCTATCTATCTATCTATCTATCTATCTATCTATCTATCTATCTATCGGTCTTGTAGTCTTTTGTGGTGGGATGTAACTGTAAAAAGTACATTTTATTTAGTTTATTTAGTTTCACTTTTTTTTTTTTCTCTACCACATATATCAGCAAATATCTATACTTCCTGCTCTTTCTTTTACAATGCATTGCATTAAATGTTCATATTGTTTTTTTTTTAATCATTTATAAGAAGGGGTGGGGGGGATTGGTCCACTGATGCTATCAGAGCGGGCAGGTCACATTAGAGCCCTTCCTCCTCCTTCATCACCTGAGGCAGCATCACTGGTGAAGAAGAAACACCTCAAACCATAACGATGTAGTTACACATGCATTAGGAAGTAGGATATACACTCGGCAAGTACTTATAATTTTAATAATGAAAAGTATACTCAAAAGCAAGTACTTACTAACTTTTGCTCAAGTAGAAAAGTTAACTTTTTTTGACTTTTAATGTGTATTTTAACTCATGTGAAATGTTTGTGTACTTCCTCCACCACTGGTACTCCTGACATAGATAAGAGTTTAAGTCGTGTGTTTCTATATTTCTGGTTGAATTACATATTATCTACTTTACTGACTTTGCTGACTTGTCTTACTTGGCCTCTGAAACATCTAATGTTAGATCGCTTAGAAGTTGAATACGTGTCATCATGTTTCAGTTGTGACCTCTGAGTGAATTCTGTTCCAATCAATTCCCGTTGCAGACAAAAAACAGATGTTAGTGAGTGTTAGTTGGGCTTTTTGAACACTCTGAATAAGTTGGGTATATCATCTTTAAACGAATGCACTGGGAGCTTTACAGTTTAGCTTACTGATTCCTTTATGCATTTTCCAGTATTTAAAAATCATTTTGAATTGTTCCTCAATATTTTACTGCATATCAGAAAAAATATAAACTTACCATCAGCAGCTGGAATTTTTCCTAAATTTCAAAATTAAGGAGACAAAACAAATAAACATCAAAGCCGCTCACATTAAAATGCAGTCATGCCACAACAAGGATCTGTCACAATAGCAAGAAATCATAAATTTTACTGCGCCATTCATTTCGATATGAAGTATTTCTTTGTTTTTTATCTGGAGGCTGTTCTCTTCACTTGTAGTCTCCCTGTGATGAACACATGCGGACTTGGTCAAAGCTTCATTTGAACACTGGGGTTTCTTCAGTACATGTGGTCACTCCCATGGTGATATGGGCACAAAGGCCGACCAAACGATGCTTTGTAGCGGATTTATCCTTCTATGCATATGATCTTATCACTTGCCGAAGGCACTTTGCTACAAACCAATAGGGGTCTTCAACTTGTTCCTCTCCCTGCCACGTGTCCCGTCTACTCCTCATTCTCAGGGGGTCAGTTATTCTGCCGAGGCTGAACTCAGGGGGAAAGAAGCAGCAGGAGCGAGATGAGCCTGGAGGGGATCTTCTCACCCTGAGACGAGTGATTACTTCACTGGGACTAAGTTATGCTAATGTATTCATCTCCAAAAGCACCGTGATTATTTAGAGTTCCTCACCAACTGTTTTAGATTTTGCTCGCTTGCTATTTTATGCAAAGATGCTTTTTTTTCTCTCCCCAGCGCTCTGTTGGCACATTGCTTGCCGAGCGGAGGGAGATAAGAGCGTAGAAAATTCAGAAGATTGTTGAATTCTTTGCCCTCATTTTAATGTGCCCTTGATTTGTGAATGAATGCAAATCAAAATATGTCTACCTTTTTTTCCTCCTGAAAGTATTGCGCGTTGCAATTTTACAAAATGACAGTGGGGTGGAATAGAGCAGATAATATTGCATACGCTATATCATTTCCGCTATTTCTCTTGCCCTCTAAATTGCCCTATGTTTTATGTAAAAGGCTCCAACACTTTCACTTTAATACATACAAACTTGGTGTATTTATTTCCCTCTGTTGAAGAGCTGAACCCCCTGTGGTCCCATTTTGCCTCTTTTTGATTCCGTATTCCACCTGGTGCTCCGCATGCTGTCTGTGGTGAGGTGGCGTCCTGGCCCAGCTCTGCCGCCCCTGTGAAACAGTGTCGGGGGATATCAGGATAATACCAGACTGAATATGTTAAAGCATATTCACTCTAATCCTGAGCACACCGTAATTATAGGAGACTGGTCTTCCCAGCACTGTGACTGCAACAAACACACGCCGCTGGTCTGCTGAACTGTGCAAAGGTGTGCAGGAGTGGGAGAGGAGTTGGGAGGAGTATTAAGCAGAGGGTACGGGGGCTGGAAAAACTGAAGGCTGTGCAAAAAAGCTAATTATTGGAGAGGAGATGAAATATTTCAGATGCAGAAGAGAAAGGGGTTGGGGTAAGTTCCCCATTACGGGAATGAGGAGGAGGTGATGGTCAAGAAACAAGGGGAAATAGAAGAAGTTGCTGTGCGATTTAAAGGGATTCTGAAGGCCTGCAGGGATTTGCAGAGAATTTGGAGGAGATTTCTGGAAATGAGAGCACTGCCCAGATGCGCTGCAGAAAGCAGCATCTGCAGCATTAATTACAATAGCTCCCCCCTCCCTCGCCCCCTCCGTACTCCGCCACCTGTTTCCTTTCAATGGCCCCGCTATACGTGAGTGAAATCCAGGAATCCGCATTCACCACTGTGGCTGATGCAATCACATACAACCTGCATCCCCTCTGCCACCCCTCCATCTCATCCACCCACACACTAACACACACACACACACACACACACACACACACACACACACACACACACACACACCCACATACATGGATACACACCACCACAAACAATTCCCTGTGGGTATCTTGATGTCTTATCTATTAGGAAGTGAAAGTGAGAAAGAGAGCAAATGAAAGCTCTCTGTCACCGAGGATGTCTTGTCCGTGTGGTTTGTTTCTACCTTGCTGCTGAATTGATTTGGTGAGTGAACCGCTTCACTGATGGGGAGATTGCCGGCCCCCAAGAGGACAGAGGCGCACTCTGTTTTGTCACGTGACGTGCACGCTGCCATGTCAGAGCCGTGTTGTGCCAGTGCTACGGTCGCTACATATTGCTGCTCTCTGAATCCCAAGATTACATCTGCTCAGCTGGGATTGTTTTCATGCCCCTCTCATCTAAGGATGGCGGAACCGTATCACAGATTAAGCTCAACCTATTTCACAACATTCTGGGGGCGGTGATGAGCTGAGATGTGGGTCGATCTTGACCTTCCAACTTCCTGGGGTGAGAGGAGGACAGCGTCCATAAAGTAACATGGTTTGTAATACTGTATGTCAAATGTCTCTAAAAGAAAGATCTGCAAAGAGGATTTGCGGGGAAAAAGCACGAGATCAACTCTTGGTGTCTGCAGATTTCCCTCATAAGACAGAGTGGTAAAGGCCTGGGCTTATATGAATAGAGGTGAAGGATTGATGGGGGGGGGGATGCAAAAGCAGTACAAGCCTCTTATAATTGAAGATCTCTGGCAGAGAGAGAGAGAACATGCTCATGTGACAGGCCACACCTCCCTGCTTAACCCGCAGGCTGTCAGCTCCATTTCCCCTTCTGGCCCAAATATCGCTGGGCTTTTCCAGCTGATCAATTAAATAATTTAGTGGCAATTTAGAAATTCGCCATTTAGATGTTGGATCAATGGTATAGATTCAAGAAGAAGAGAGTTGCATCTGAAATGTGGCTTGTCAAACGAGCACTGTTGAGAGCAAAGCAGCATACAGTACTGATGGATTCTGTCTCTCCCGCCCTCTCTCTCTCTTATAAACACACACATGCACTCATGCTCACACACTCACTGTACTAACCCTAACCCGTGCGCGCTGGGGGATGCTGGGTTGAAGAGCTCAAGCAGGAGAGAGATATGCAGAGTGAGATCAACAACAGAGGAGTAAGCTGCAATGAAAATAATATCAGATGTTACAACACTAATGAACACCAACACAGAGGCAGAATAGAGATGGAAAACTACATTTCCTTTTTTTCCCGCTTGACCTCCTGCTGAGATTCAGAGCCTTTAATTCTCCTGGTGATGCTGGGATCCAAACAGCTACAGTGAATAAACAAGATTACCCATTTGGACATGCCAGTAAATCTTATCATATTGGAGCAGGGAGAGGAGCTGGGAAACAGGACCAAAGCAATAAGGTTGACAGAGGCCAAGACACAGGCAGCCATGGTTGCTGAACACAATTCCTCCCTCAAAATAATCTTCCTGCTTCTTTCTGTGTCTTACTATAGATTTTGTTCATGGGGAGAGACAGTGATTTTTCGCGTGTTACGGCAGCAAAAATTATCACTTTTCATAGACGTGAAGCATGCACTGTATCAAATATTATTCTCTGTGAGATATTAAACATCAGTGGATTTGCGGGGAGACTTCATTATACAACCAGTCATTTTTCTTTCTTTCCCCTCTCTCATGTTTCATACTCGAAACATAAAATCTTGGCAAAATGGAGCTCTCTGAAGATTTCTGCCGGGAAGAAAATGTCTTTTCAGAGAGCTGTACAACCATTGTACTTGAAGACGCTCTCATCGGTTCGAATCGGATTTGGTGGAGATAAAAGGGGGAAAGTCTTTCTGGGTCTCTATATGCTTTGATTGTAGCCTAATTGTCTTGCTCACCATAAAGCGACGCAGCGCACAAGCCTGTTGTTGTTAAGCGGCCTTGTGCCAGATCTGGTTCTTAGCATGAGACAAAAACCGAAGCTGCGCGGCGTGCTGTAGGGCCGGGGCACGATGAAGTCGTGGAGCTGTGCCACAGACAGGTTAGTCAGGGAGTGATTCTTGATTCCATCATGAGCGTCATGCCTCATCATTATGAATTCTTGTGACTGAGATCATCAGAGGCAGTTTTTATGGGACCATAACCAGTAAATAAGATGATTAGAACAACAAACATAATGTATGCTTGGAGGGGGGGGGGGGGGGGGGCAGGAAACATCACTGTTCTAAGCATCATACACAGCAACAACAGAGATAAAGGATTTGGGGCTTATGAGAGCAGAACGATGTGGGACTTGTTACTATTTGACATGAACATGCAAAAAAAGATTATGAGGAAAGCAGCACTTGATATTGGGATGAGAAAAAGAGGGTAAAAGAGATTTTTTTTTTCTTTTTCTGTCTCTGAACAGTTCCTGATCTTCTCAAATCCCCATGTATCTCATGTTTAATCTGTGTAATGTAGATTAGGACCCGTTGAAACATATATAAATACATAGTTATGTCACAGGAACAGATTGGGGCAGAAAATCCTTACTTTTTTTGCTCTGGAAAAAAAGGACAGTAATGTAGATAGGCGATATAACAACATATAATGTCAGATTTATTCAAAATGTATTATGTACAAGTTACATGTACAGCAACATAAGAATTACAGCAATTAAAGATAAGGAAACAGACGGATTTTCGAACTTGTGACAAAAAAATGGAAATAAGGATAAATGAAAATCTGTCCACACATACACACAGACATTTATGATGCCACTTAATCGCTGTTCTGTGCAACCTGTGTCACCCTCTGTCCATTAAGTCAAGCTTTTTTTCCACCAACCTGTCACCAAATCCTCTTCTTTTTTAGCCCTGCACTAAAAACTCCATGACTTTCTACTATCACTGTCAACAGTCAAGCTAAATTTTTTATTTAAAAACTATTTTTGACCAAAAACAAGATCAATATTCACATATCAACCTGATTAAGAAAATAATCTGAATAAGACACTGCCATGTAAACAGCATTTTCTGATGACCTTAACCCGAATAAAGGTCATACTCGGAATAGTCGCATTAAGTAGACATGTTAACATCTTAATCACATTATCATCCTGCACGCAAAATGTTTTTTTTCAATGTGTTTAAATATGCGTCTCATAAACTTGAGAGCGACTCAAAAAAGCACAGAGTAAACTATTGTAAACGTAAAAAATTGGTGTCTTTGTAAATGTAGTCACCCATTCATCCCTTTAAGTTAGTTCCAGGATACTACTTGCTTTCTTAAAAACTAGCTGCTTATCATGGATCATTTCTGAAATCTGTGTTCTGGCTGTTATCATCTTCTGGTTTTCCTGCTGTGAAAATAGTTAAACCACCACTGAATGACAATGTACGAGACAAAAACAACAACACACTCCTGCAGCAAACAAAGCAGAAAAAACATGTAAATATTTTCCCACCTAGAGAAATTAATAAATAACCTGCTAGCCCTTCCTTACCACGTGTGCTGAACACCTGCTGCAGATTTTCAGTGTCCCAACCTGTGATGTTTTCATCCCACAAATAAATAGAAGCCGAGTGAAATTGGTGTTTTCTCCTGACTCCACCTGGAGACCGGGCTCAACCCACCAAAAGAGCTAGCAGCTGTTGTCTGCAAGTGAGCATACGGCTGGAGAGCTGGCGAAGTAATGAATATACCAGATCGGAGTGACTTCGACTTTCTAAGACCTGCTTGGAATATTTGTACAGATATCACAATTGTGGGGCGGTAATACAGGTTCCCCTCGCACCCCTCACCCACCTCGCTCTGTGTCTGTACCTTTTGATCCCAGCAGAAGAACAACGATGAATGAAAAAGTGGCAGGGAGACAGACGAGCAGACGGGAAAGGAAAGACTGTGTTTGTTTGTGAGAGAAATATTGAGTATGTTGGGGGCATTATGCATTCATCGAACATATTTGATTTATGCATGAAACGAAGTACTAATATCCCCACTATTTTGTTTCATGCATGTCCATCTTCAATGTCACACATGGCGCTCCTGAAATATGAATGCAATGCACGAACAGTAAGATATTATGAGTGTGGGGATGGATTTTTGGGGTGTGGGGGGTGAAGTGAGCTGTTTAGATACAACCACTGATCCCGTCTTGGCAGGAAGAATGACCACGCTTATTGAATGGCTGCCTGAGTACTCTAATGAGGTAATATTACCACACCAAATGATGAAAAATTCATGTTACAGGTTGGTGTTGGTGCAGACGGCTCTCAGGAATTTCATTTGCTGTTTGATATTCTTACTTGCCAGCTCAGCAGGCGCTATTGTATGATTGGAACAGAAAAAAAACACACTTAGGGCTGAAAGCCCAAGCTATTACCGTGAATAGCCTGTAGACGCAGCAACACAAGTGGAAAAGTGTGTTTTTTTGTGTGTGTGTGTGTGTGTGTGCCTCTGTGCTTTGTGTATGAGTTCATGTACTGTAGGAGTATGTGTGCGCCCGTTTGTGTGTTTTTCTATCTGTGGGTAAGAGTGTGTGAAACACAGGGCAGCGCAGGTGAAGGTATGCATACTGAATGCTAAGTGATCATCCTGCCCATCTCATTGGCAATGGAGAGCTTGTACAACTCTGATAAGGGCATTTATGGAAAAGTCAGCACAGCTTTATCTCGTCATTGCAGGTTAGATCACAGATAAAAGGATTGGACTCCGAAAAGTAAATAAAAAAAATTGGGCCTGAGATAAGACACCAGCTTCTAAGCTACACTAGTTTGCTTCAGACCCACACTGCATCGTGACTGCTCATCACTATGGCCCCATCACTAACCAAGGACTCTCTATGGGGTCTCACTAAGACCACTAAGGGTGGTAAGATAACATTTTCTTGGAGGAACTACTGATGTTAGATTGTGCTGCTTATAGTCGTCTTGGGCTCAGTTTTGAAATCTCATGTTTAAGAGTTTTCCCCCTCAGGCTGCAGAGGAGCAATCATCTTGGGTAGAATTTTGCTCATATGTAAATTCAGACAGCTACACCCTCAGAGCATTTAATCCCACTCTACCTTTTTCAAATTCAGACTGTTTCCATACACATAGGTCTCTATTTCTCTTCCCTTCCCTTCACCACTCACCACATCTGTTTTCTTCTGTATCTCTTTGATAATTCCTTCCTCCCATCCATCTCAATAAGTTGTTCTGAAAACCCTCTTTCTGCTTTTCTGACACCCTCATCCTTTTCTATGCCCCCAAACCTCTCTGTCCCCCGCTCTCCTCTATGTGTCGAAATAAGGCTTGAGCAGTGGACCCTTAGGGTGATGGTGATGGAATGCATTGGGGGGGCCAGCAGCTTTCTCTCTCCAACCTGCATGCAAAATTATCCCAATGGGGAATGACTGGCTCCTGTTTACAACCCCGAGAGGGGTGCGAGCGCCATGGTAACACCACTGCTCTCCCTAAAACCCTTGGCAGATAGGTCTGCACAATCACCCCCAGTTAAAACCTTTTAGTATTGGATAAAGAAAAAAGCTAAGGAGAAAAAAATTGGCTGAAAGTGTGCTGGCGCACATCCAGTCACACTGGAAGTCTGTTTTTTAATTCCTGTTTCATGTTTCTTGACTTAGAAATTAAATTTATGAGCATGGCAGAATGAAAGATGCCTTTATAGTTGCATAAACACATACTGTAAACATAAATCCTGCTGGAATGAAGTAATGCACTGTACACACAGACACCCAAAAAAGTACAGTCGACTGCAAAAGGCACAACAGAGGGCTCGCAACCGAAAATAAAGAACACACATAGGCAGGCGTGCACACAGGCATACAAACTCTCTCTCACACACACTCAACGCTGTCAGGAATGACTGCTTTTTCCTCCTGGCAGAGTGCTCAAGAGATTAAACTCTGGGTAATTTATAGTATTTTTGGTGAGACTAAATGCTTTTCCCAGGTTTCCATTTAAAAAAACAATTTATTGATTTCCACTGTGCAATTTTTTTGCAGAGTGACCCTGGCAGTTAAATATTCATAAGCCATTAAAAATAAAAGATGCACATTTTGTATGTTTGACCCTTTGTTATGTACAGCAGAGTCTATAATCTGTTCAATCCAGAACACTGTCCCACTCAGAGGTGAAGCGGGTGCTGTTTTCCAAACAGAAAAACACCATTAGTTTCCACACATGTTCAGCGTTGATTAGAACTGGATGAAAGAGACTGCAATCTCCTCATTTGGCAGATAGAGAGGCCCACAAATATCTTCATAACATTATGCCGTTGCTGTTGTTCCAAAAATGCTGTTTTTCTCTCCAGATTTAGAAAATTGCCTTCCATTATAGCATTTAGATAAGATAACCAAAGAGGAATACAAAATGAAAATTAGGGAAGCCATAAAACCTTTAATTAAGATGTGGATAAGTTTGAGGAGAGAGAATTACAGAGTGTGTTCTTGAGCATCCCTTTATGGAGAATGAGGGAGATGAAGGAGAAGATGTAGAGAGCAGGTGAAACGGGAGACATGAGTAGGAAAGTGAGATTTATTCCCTTCGAATAAGGGGAAAGGAAGTATCCTGCTCGTCTTTATCAATAATGTGAACGTATTGATATCGTACTAAACTGGTCAGTCTGCCTGAAAGAGTCGAGAAGAAAAGGCCCAATCTTGTTTTTCTCTCATCTGCTCAATACTGTCTTATTTAGTTCTCCAATAAGCTTTTCACTTGTCTTCCATTGCAGGAAAGGGACTCACTGGCTCAGTGTGAGTCCCTCCATCTTGAGAAATTATGCATTGGCTGCGATGCTCCCCGCTGAATCCCTGCTGGGGCTGAGCGGTGTTCTGGGATGCAACCCAAGTCTAATCATCCGATACAAGTTTAAAAGTAGCCATGGGTAGTTTTTCAGTGGCGGGGAGGAGGCGACCACCATGAGGGGCCCTGCAGTAATGCTCTGCAGAGGCAGTGGGCAGCTTTACCCGATTGCCCTCGCATGAAGCAGAGCAGGTAATGACAGGCAGAGACGTAGATGAGTGATCTGCCTGCAGGACTCACCAGTCGTGATTAGTGCGTGTGTGCTCGCGTGTGTTCTGACTGTGAGTGTGGGATTTATTTCTGCATTCATTAGATCACTCCACATTACATAGCATTTGCTCCCAGTGACTATTTAGTTCGGGAACATTTTGTCCACCCTGAGCGCCTCATACACAGGATGTGACCATCCTGTGTCACCATGCAAATGTGTGCACATAATCAGGAAACTCATTTGGAAACTCATGAACTTTTTGAATTCATCATCACACTACAGTGGACCATATGAGTAGAAATGGGGTTGGTTTATTTATTCCCTTAGACATCCACATTTACTATTTTTTTCATCCTGCGTCTAGTTGTTGTTGTCGCTGTTTGGCATGATTGTAGTAGCATGAGAATAAATGAGTGCATGTTGTGTATACCATATTGCTCCCCTTCTAATCAGAGTTTTCCATAAGCACCGGCTGTTGGCCTGATATCTGGACATAAAAACATTTTTTAGCCAACTATCTGACTGTTTCATGTCACATAACTATCACTTTTATAACCTTACAACCATTTTATTTTTACAAGGGGGGATGGTCCCAATTCCTCCCTGTGATGCTGCTGATGGGCAGTCCGACTGTGACAGACAGTCACTGTGTCTGTGTGGGAGAGAGAGGACGAGCGAGGCAGACAAAGAGTGCTGTCCTCCTGCTCTATTAAGACGTAACTCCAGATCTGTGATTTAGTTAGCAGCATTAACTATAGGACACTCACCAGCACAAATAAAATCTCACGGTATTTAGGTTCAAACCAACTACTGCTTATAACTATCCTTAACCTGAATAAGGTCATACTTTGAATAAGCAATAATCCAATTAAGACATGTGCAGTATTATGTCATTGTTCATATAGACATGCATAGGTCTTAATCGCATTATAACATGTTTGTGACATCAACATACAGCAGTTACCAACTTCTTGACGACGCATGCCCTCCGTTCGAGTGTAAACAAGATGGCTGGCTCCACAAGGAAGTCACATTTTGGAGTGAGGTACAAACCGAACTTATACTACGTGTTTTAAGGGAAATAAACGATGTTTTTGGATGGGTGCAAACATCTCAATAGCGATATTTTCAGAAAGGTTGCATGAACGTTGGACGTTTGACGTAGTGGACGAAATGTTGATGTGAGTCATAATCAGACTGTATGCTCTGTGACATAACAGGAATGTATATGGAATATGGAATATGTCATGTCATGTCTGATTCAGAACAAGGTCAATATTCTGAATATTGCTGTCTATGTAAACCTAATTTGTGGTTTTTACCATGAAGCGTTTTTTTCTAGTTTTAGGATTCACAGATATTTACTGTCATCCTACTCAGGTACAATGAAATTGTTAGAGGCTTCTGTCTTTAAGATATATCTATATATATGTAAAAATACATACAAGTATAGTTTGAAAAACAACAATAGAGCAACAGTAGAAGCATCAGCAAATATTGAATTACAGATGATAGAAATAACTGTAAAAAGAAGGTAGAATCTAACTGGTCTACAGGAGTGAAGATGTGCGCTGCTTTATCAGAGTAGTTATCTCACTGGTGTTGATCTGCCTCTGTGTCCAGTGTGTGTGCAAGTAACCGGGCCTTCCATGTGTGAGGCTCAGAAGGATTTGCCTCTTAACTTGGGATGAGCCCAGATCAGGACGCTACAGTTTTACTGGGTCATTGGTGTGAGCATGTGATTGAGTAAGTGAGAAGCAGCATTTCCTGACTAATACAGAATCCACACAGCACTTCTCGAAGACCGAACAAATTCAAACCAACACTTTCAAGATGGTTCATAGCCCTTTAAATAACCACCTAGCCCCCACCCTCTGAAGGACAAGAAGCCGAACACTCTCCCCCCCCCCCCCCTCACTGTCTCCTATCTCCTATCCCTTTATCCTCTTGTCATTTACTCCTGATCCCAGATTTCTTTTGTAAGCCGTCTTCAGGCAGATAACCCTGTAAATGCTTTGAGATTCAATGAGGTTATCACTCCTGAATATGCTTAATTACATGCAAGCTGTGGATAACATGGATGTGTTTACGCAAAATCACAGAAAAACACAAGGAAAGGTAAACAATGAAGATATAGGGCAGATGACAGATGACTCAAGGTGGGTCTAACATGTTTTAAGCCCATCGCTCGAAAACAGCAATAAGCTGCAAACCACTAATGCATTTTATTCTTCCCAATCAGAAAGTAATCAGTCGCACGTCTTCTTCACTTCGTTGCGATGTTGTGTTTTTTGGCACAGTTTGTGTTTGACAGCGACTGTGGTTGGAAATTGGAGTTGACTGTTGACTCCTGAATGACTTCCAGCTGGAAATACAATTTTAATAAAGCGATACAATCCGTTTCTGTTTCCTTCTCCTAGCCACTCACTTCTTAACGAAGCTCCACACAAAACCTTGTGCTGTGGTGTGCACCTCCTCAGAAATGCAATTACAGTACACACCAGGGCTACAGGGATGTGTGGAGACTGAGAGAATTGTGATTGACCTTCTTGAGCTGCTTTGTGTTTTCCCCTGCACGTTTCCAGTGCTAGCAGTGTTAGCTGATAATGGAGACAACACACAGTGGGTCGAAAACAGACTGGCTATAAATTCTCTCTTATAATTTTCTCCTTTGAAGTAATGGTAGAGTAATTGCTATTTTGTTATAGCAAGGCCATTTCGCCACGCCATCTCCATGTGTTGTTCTTTATCACAAAGCAAGTGAGAAACTGAAAACATGATTGTATTTAGAGACGCGCAATGCTGCCTGATGATGCACAACACATTTATCATTGTGGTGCCGCAGTCAAATATTCTGTAATAACTATCAGTGTAGGCTAAGAAACTAAACTGTGGCATTATTGTGGCAAAGCATAATTCAGCATTCCATATGCTCATGCTTGGGATGGAGCTGCTAAATTGAAGCAGGCATTTCACCCCTGCAAATTATTTTTACTCTTTTAGTGACTTGTGGTTTTTTTTACAGCGGCAGCTCTTGACATATGGAGCCGTGCTAGGGAGAACTAACAGAAAGTTAATCTGCCCCTGATTCCCATGGCTTGGCCAAACTCCCCCCTTTTAATAAACTAGGTCACAACTAAGCAGAGGCAATCTTGGAGAAGAAAAAGCCCCACCGACTAAAAATAAAACAAAATGTGTGAGAAAAAAGGGAAGGAAAACAAAAACATTAAGGAATCAAAATTGGATTTCTTTGTTGTGATTTGGATCATTCACAACTTCATTCTTACACTGTGGTGCGGAGGGGAGGGAACCGCTTGCAGGCCAAGAATACCATTGTATTTGGACTATAATAAAAGAAGAAAGCCCTGCATAGCCTATAAACACAAGTCAACCCACAGCCTTACACGGGAACACCGAGCTGGAGTAATCCACTATAGACATAAGCTGCAGGATGTAATTGAAACAGTGCTGACAGCAGTGTAAAAGACGGAACACAGACACAATTGAAGGAGGGTGAAAATGGCAGCAGATGGCAGTTTCCTCTGGGTTTGTGGTGCAGTGACAAGCGTGTGTCTAGTTTTTCTGGGTCATCTGTTGTGCTGAAAATATGGTGGACACATTTCCTCTGTCACCTCTGACAACACAATAGTTAGGCTTGTTTCTCCCAGACCTCTGGCCACCTCTTCACTTCTATCCTCTACTGGGTCCTTCCTGCACTTTGTCGTGGCAACCCTGCAGGCATGCTGTCTCTCCTCCTGAGCTCAAAGATTCTGCAGCACCTTGGCTGTGCCTCTCGTGGGAAAGAAGACGAAAAGAGAGCCTAAGAGCAAGAGAAAAAAGTAGTGCGGGAGAGGCGAAAGATGGGATAGATGGGGGAAAATGAGTTATGTTTTCATGTTCACAGCCTGTCCTTTTGATGTACATACCAAAACAACCTGAGGCCCACAGCAGCCAGTCCCAGTGGCTAACATGACAGTCGGCTTGGCAGCCACTCTGCACGCTTGAGACTCCACTCCGCCTCTATTCCCGCCCTGTCCTGCCACCATGCTCACCAGCTTCCCCTCCCTGTCCTCTGACTTTCTCTCTCTACCTCCCTACTTTCACACTACCCATCCCTCCATCTCACACGCCAAAGCACATTTGGCACCCCAGGACCAAGCCTTCAATTTCTGCCAACCAGTCTCCGTATGATGCCAATGGTTTTGGAAACAACTCCGCACCATGAAACTGGCAAACCATACGCAACAGAAAATACTGCCCACTAACACTCAACTTTCTAAGTAAAAACAATAGGCAGGGAGAATCCTCTTTGTGCAAGAAATCTCCATTGGACTGATCCAATAAAAGAGAAACAAGAGAGGGAGGAACAATGAAGGGTGTAGACCCACATTTGCCGGCATTGTATCAGCAGTAGCACACAAACACACATATAAACACTCTACAGTTTTATTACAGAATTCATAACAATGATAAGGCCAGTGATGAATAAAAATGATTACAACAAAGGGAAGAATACTAATTAAGATATGGATAATCATTATACGCACAAATGGCCAACAGTGTTGTGATCATCTCTGTTATTGTTTTTTATTGTCTTTCATCTCTGTTAAGAGGCAATGGAAATCAATGGCAGGCTCTCCCTGAGGCTTGGCAACCGATGGCAACCCGTTGAAGAGGATGGAGATGGCTCTCTGTTATGGCTCTCTCCTTCAACACAGACAGTCAGGCACATCCACATGTGTACTCTCATACTGTACACACACAGACACACACACAAACTTCTCTCACCATTGGCTGCTGCAGAGGGAGATTGCCATCAGGGTGAGGCTGGGTTTTAATTGATCTTGGTCACAGTTTAATACGAGGCAAGGATTAGCTGTTATCGGTTGAAGGGAAAAGGGAGAGGGAAGGGTTTGGGGAGGAGATATCACAGTCGCTGACGTTAAAACCCGCCGCCCTTGATGACAGGAATTCTGTGATGTGACCCACAAAGATGTGAAAGTGCTGCTGGGAAAGTGCTAGTGGAATGCAGGGCAGTGGAGAGACGGGCAACATCAAGCTGAGCTTAATCCCCATTTCCCTGTGACATTTTAGGCCAGATCTTGGCTATTTCTAACCACGTGAGGAGCAAGGGATAGAGCTGGTGCCAAGGTTTGGCCTGTGCTATTTAAATCCTCAACTTAATATTAATCTTTATTGGAGCATACAAGGCGTGAAAGTGAGGCACGTTGGATTATTGGCAGGTGAATCATCAGAGAGCTAAAGGGCGTTAAGATGGACAGGGAAGAGGTATGGGACTCCCTTTGCATCAACACACAACAAGCATCCAGAGCCTGAGTTTTTGCAGTCTTTGCGATTGTCAAAGGTTCAATGAAACAGGAGATAAATAAGGTATAGGGCAGACAGGGTCAACATGGATCACCAAATTACACAGGTTCAAAACATAGCGGCGTGTCCCGTGGACACCACACATCAGTGGGGACGGATATAACTTTTTTTTGGAGCCATGAATTTCAAAGTGCTTTTGCTGTAGCTTAAATGCCAGGACAACATGAAAAAGCAAGAGAGTGTGCCAGTTGGTGTAGCTTCAAACTGAATGAGGCAGAAAAACATCACAGCTGAAACGGATGGCTGCTTGGTTGTTGTTTTTTTGTTTTTTTTACCAAAGAGAACATGGTGAAATTCCTAATCAGACAAAAGAAACTGGGAACTGACAAACAGAGACTGTAAACAACACAGAGAGCAGAAGAGCTACATCGTGGCAAGTGGTAAAGCCGCTTTAACTCTCCCATCCCATGATGATGTGCATGGTATGGAGCTAGGCTCAGTTTTGCTCAAGTGTATTACCTTGATAGTGGAGCCTGGCAGCTTCAGGGGGTGTAGACAAGCAAAACAAATCATCCCAGCCACGGAGCTGTTGCTTCTTCTGCTTCTCTTTTCTCCTCTTGGACAGTTTTCTCATTCAGCACTCTCCACTGACAGTAGACTATAGTTCAAGAGCCTCTTAACAGTCTCCCTCACCCCACTCCACTCCTAGCCGCCTGCTTTTCTCTGAGTTCCCAAGACAACACTTAACCCAAAGGATGGATGAAAAATCAGAGACAGCAGAATGTTCAATTTTTCCACAGAGGATCTCGTAAATGAGGCAGGATTTGATTTGAGAGTGTTGTGTTGCATTAGATGTATTTGTAACTTTGTTGTGCAAATGGTCAATACAGTATATAGTAATCGCATCCTCTGCGAGACAGACTGAGAAACAATCAGATATAAACAATCAAGTCCTTTTCTCACACTGAACTCCTGATTTATGATGTATAACACGCTAAACTATGGTTGACATTCTATTTATTTTCGTATCGTATAAGCTAATTAAATTAGGAATGTTTTATACCCCCTAGTATGAAGCAGTATGCTGCACAGTCTCACACACTCACACACACCTTTATGAGCACCAAACATCCCCATGCCCCAACTCATTCAGGGCCATAAAAACATATTTATGAGAGCATCAGGCCATTGAGCCACAGCAATGTTTGCCATTTTCTGTGCGCTCTATGATTCCATCCAAGCGTCAAGATTGATTCTGAGAGCGCCTACTGTGTCACCCTCCATAAGGAATATGTATAATTCAACAGCCTGTTTTTTGCCCCTTTCTTTCTTTTTTTTTAATAAACATACACTCATACTATTACCAGCCCTCAGCAACGAAGCCATCCAAGGAAAAAAGAGGATTGTCTGCTTGGGGGACAGAGCGGCGTGGTGGTGGGGGAGTTGCTGGTGTTGCTGGATTGGTGCAGCTTTTTATTTCCCTCAATGCCCAAAGTGCTGCGAACATAAGTCCCACGTTGTTCTTCATGCGGAGACACTAACAGACTGTCACATGGTAGGACAGTGCCAGCTGAACAATCATCAACACCAATCCTGCCTGCCAATTGTCAACCTGTCATTTCTAATGGCCAAGGCGGGCCAGATGCTCACAGAAGAGGCAGGGCAGTCGAACACATGCAGTAGCCGGGGCTTTGTGCCTGGGCCTAGTAGGGCAGCCACTGCTGGACTGTTGTGACTCTGTGTGTAGGCACTGGTTTGCATTGTACCCTTAAGGGGGAACGACTGACTGTGTACAATAAGATTGGTGTTTATTTGTGAAATTGTGTGTGTGCATGCATGAATGATGTACATGCATGGTGTGTGTGTGTGTGTGTATGAATTTGTGGGCCCAGTATGTGTGTGTTTCTGTCAAGCGCCTTCCCAACAACGCAGGGCTCACTGGGCTAGGCTGGACTACAGTCATTACATCCACACTCTCGCACAAGCAGATGGCAAAACAGATGATCCTCGCTCATCTCACTCATGACCATCCATATTTATTTCATGGTTGCTGGCCCACAGACTCCCCATGCCTATCACTTCTCCATGAGTGCCTTGGCAGCGAGAGGGCTGCCGATGCACACAAGTGTTTGGAAAACAAAATAGGCATGAAAAAGGAAGCAAGTGAGAAGGAAATCAAGTGAGAACGAACACAAGAAAAACCTGTGAAAACCTGTGAAAAGGAAAACAATAGTCCTCGCCAATGGTTGCCCATCAAAGCTGTTAAATAACTTCACATTGATCAAAAACAGCAGCAAATCCATGTGTTGTTGTGAGCTACTGTTCATGACTAAGGCCCTGGTCGATGCTGGCTGACGTGATTTATACCACTTCCTGGAGTGGCAATAAATGGAAGGTCTGATTGACCCAGTGTAGAACTGGACAGAATGGCTCTTCATTCACAGCGTTTGATCTCCTGTTACTTACCGGGGAAATGAGCTAGCGAGTCAAAGACAAACTCACAGAAAGACCCATATATTACCTTTCTATCCACTGGGGCTTGGCCAGAGCCAAAAAGCCCAAATTGGTCTGCACCAGTGCTGTTTAATGGAACTTGCTATGAGAAGAGGCCATTTTTAAATCCACTTGACCAACTCAATATAGACTGTGTCATATCAATGCAGTATAGCTTTTGCTGAGGCAGGAAATTTTGACTTTCTACCTGGTATCCTAATTATCTTCATCCTCACTTTTCTGTTTTATGTATAGATGTGCACATTAATTGGTGGATTTATTCTGCCACCATCATCAAATCTTACCTTGGCCCTCAGCTCACCCCTCTTCCTTTCCTCTCCTTGCTCTTTTATTGTGGGTGTCTCAACACATACTTCGTGGCCTTACCAGATCTGGCAGCGGTCCTGGACGATGGATGAAATTTAGGTTAATCATAGGAAGTGACACAGAGGTGTCCCCCAGGGCCAGTGGCTGAGTGAGCAACTCAATTAAGAGCAAACAGTCTCAGACAGGGCCACCCATGCAGGCTTGATCTCCTCAAGCTTCAGGGGAGAGGGAGGGGAGATATCAGCAAAGTCTTGCCTGCCCTCTCTATACTCTCCCTGGGCAGGCGATGGATTCAGCACTGGCAAGGCAGAACCAGGGGGCAGAGTGACCGTGTGCTCCAGTTACTCTGTCGCAGATGATTCACCATAACTGGGGGGGGCTTCGAGCACAACATGTGACACTCACACACAGCTGAGTGGACGGCAGCTTTGTTTCATTATCAGTCAGCCATGGGACTCAGAAAAAGAGGGTGGGAAGCTGAAAAGGACAGCGAGAGCGGGAATTATAGAAACATTATCCAAACCACAATTTCTCTCCCTCCCTTTACCTTCGGTCAGACCCGCAGAGGGGGCTAGGGTGAGGTTAGTGATAAGGGCAGATTCTGGCCATACTGTTAGCAGGGATATAGAAAGAGCCAAGAGGCTCAGACTAGATAGCTACCTCTACCAAGGCTAAGAAAGGGCCCTTGAGTCTAAGTGCCATCATTTCCAATAGCAACAAGCAGATAAAAACAGCTGGTGCCTATGGCATAACTCTGCTGCTGATTTGTTTAACCCAAGGACAGAAGACAGGTGAAATACAAAAAAGCTGTGTTGCCAGAGTAACAGAAAAATATCATGTTAATTTCCATCACTGAAAATATTCATTTAATTTATTAAAGTTGTGGAAACATTGTGCTAAGATTCCCAGATGAACAACTCTTGACAATTAAACTATTCAAGACTGCAAAATGCATTGACAGTGCTAACTATATGTCAGAAACCTATATCATGCCAGTTTAAGTATGAGGACCCAAGACTCTTACAAGAGCTTTGTGTCTCTGGCTGTACACGAGTAACTGGCAAAGTCTATAACATCTAGGTTTACTAAGGAGATGGGGGACATGGCAAGAGGAGCATTGCAAGATTGGCTTCTTCATTGTGATACATGGCATGCAGAATGTCCACCAAAGAACTCAAGGGGCACATGGACAAAGAGTGGTGCAGGACACCTGAGATACAGCGGGGTGTTACTAGAGCACAGTGGGTGCACTTGGAGGTTCGGAGGAGCAGATTCAGAATGGGATTTGGCAGGTGGATTATAAAAACTGTGCAGCATCTCCATTACATCCTATCTTTTCATCATCTGTAAGACCATAATATTAAGTTCTTAGTGCGTGGGCGAGACTCTCGCGAGCATTATCAGGGCTCTCACACCCATTACAGTCATAAACATGCTCACAAAGTAGAGTTCCATAGGGGCACGAATCCTGAAGAAGGATGGAGTCTGGGTCATTTATGTGCATCTTGTAAATCAGTCTGCTTGGGCGCTTTGCTTGGGTCCACATCAACACTGACCATCTGAGCAGACAGATCATGCAAATTGGGAGATTTTCTAACAGTATTTCTAATGGTGTTTTTAAAAGAATCTCTACATTTATACAAGTATGAGGCTCGATTTGATTACAATATACTGTTATTCATCAATCTTGATTTTTCCTACGGACTAAATTTCCATTGAATGCAAGTCCATGTAGCTTTGGGAAATTGCACCAAGTCACGACCTGTAATGGCAACTTTTAAGAGCTTGTGGACTAGTGTTTTCTAAGCAGATTACCACAATCAATCACCCACGCTCTAAGTGACTGGTGACTGCCGCCCCCTCATCTTATCCAACTTATCTCCTGTTGGCTTGGCTGTCTAGCAAATATGATAACAGCAAAAGACAGTAATATGCCATGTAATGTCACCTCTGAGTTATGTGGGTCTTGTTGCTGTGGCGATTGCAGAGGGCAGGTTGTGGTGCTCTGACCTGTGGACTCTCATAAAGGATAATGAGCCTCATGGCTCCCCAAATGAATGGCGTGGGCAGCCAAGGTTCAGTCTGTTTCCCAATAATGAGCTTCCATCCTTTCAACAAATAGCCACAAGGCTTTCTTAGCCTTTTTAATTTCTTTCCCAACCCAAAAAATTCCATAAGAAATAGCTATGGATAGAAAGCAGAGTTCAAATATGAAAAGAGCCTTAAGCATGATCATGCACACCAGTGTGTGAAATTGTGAGAATAAACAATAAGAAATGCAACACCAGCTGACATTTTGAGGTTAGCGTCATTCTGTTCTTCATCTCCGGCTCTTCAGTATTCCTGATTAGCTGTACTGGCTTTGAGGGGGGACATTCTGTTTGTCCATGGAGCTAATTAAGAGCGACACACAAAGCAACAAACAAAACAACATATCAGCTATATTAAATCTCTTCTGAAGGCGCTGAGCAGTACAAACATGTCACTCACTCAACCCCCCTCCACCCCACCCCACCCCACCCTTGGGCTGTGGTGTGCTAGCTGCTGAGGAGACAGGGAAGGTAGACATTGCAGTGATTTTGGCCATCAAACATGTCATCTTCCCTGAGTGGGCAGGGAACAGAGGTGGCCGAGGGAGACAGTTGTTGTAGTACACGATCGTGTGATGGGTGATGAAAAGCAGTGTGTGTGTGTGTGTGGCAGGGGCTGAGGGAAGTAGATAAGGGGACAGGAGAGAGAGGACAGTCGCTCACAGCATAGGGACTGTTAAAGTGTGAGCCTGTCAAGCATGGACCTGTGACAGCCACACTGGACTCCCTGTGAGCTTCTGTTTCGTCTGCCATGGTCAATATTACAACAATCGCTTCCACACTGGACAAAGAAAAACACCCGCTAACATCTGCCCTTTGTCTTTAAGTGTGAAAAGGGTACAATCAATTTCGATCCTACATCCAAATGACCTGCAGTATTGCTAAGCGGTACATCAGTTCATCTTGTATACCGCTATAAATTTCCCATGTGATATGAATTTTTCATATAGGCTACCACCATAGCATAGCTGAAACAACCATGTTGCAAAGGCAGCAAAATATATGATTTTATTCTTTGACTATATCTATTGCAGTGAGAGGGGACAACTATTAATCATGCTTATCCTTGTAGGCTTTCTAATGACTAATGTTATAGCACAATAATTAATGACCCACAGGTGAGTCTCTTTAACTGGCAAAAAACACCATGGCACACATAACAATATTTAACACGAAAAAATGTTAACACTAATAATTGTACTTTAGAAAATCACACCACCAAAGTGCATGCTGGGTACAGCTCAATAGGCTGTCCAGGTAGCACAACAGTGTCTTAACAGCAGGCAGAGGCTTTGTCACTACATTAAATTGAAGCCAGGCATGGCTATGCTAACAGTGCTATCCATGCTAGCTATCTGCTAGCCGCCATGCTTGTGGCTTTAAGAGTGAATGCAGCCCCCAGATAAGTTTTAAAAACACGCGTTTACAGTGTCTCACATGGAGCTTCAGACATTGAAGGAATCAACAGGAGGAGGGAAGATGACAGATCTATTTTTCTGCTCACTCAGGCGGCTCAGGAGGTAGAGCAGTTTATCTGCTGAACAGTGGTGTGGGGTTTCATCCGGACCATTTTTTGTGGGATGGGTGAATGGTAGAAGAAATCCTAGATATATAAGCGCTGTATGATTTACTCTCAGTTGGAACAGAAAGGCAAACTTGTTTACGGGCAATGTGAGGTTACATTTTTTTTAGCAGGTTCACCTATGAAAAGCTGCATTGCCACTTTATTTTTGGTGTAAAAAGAGAAAATAATTGTCCTCAGTGCGAAGGACACCCATATGGTATTGCTAAATGTTTTCTTAAATCAGCATGTGTGAAATCTCCTGGTGAATTTTGCAAGCATGTATTTATAAATTAGAATTTCAGGTCTGTTCATGATTGCACAAAGGCAGAGAGAGAGATAGTATACCAGAAGCGTTCTACTTGAGTATAAAAAAGCGGTTTAACAAGCATCTTTATAGGAAAGGCATATTATTTAATTTTATCTGTGTAAGAAATTATGAGGGTGCCTTGCTAAGAACAGGATATAAAAGCACTAAAGACACCTGTGGAGCGGTGGTTTAAATAACCCCTTTGATACTATCATGAATTCAAAACACCTCCTCTCCTCGCCTTATTGTCTGGTAATTAGTCGCAGAAACAGGTGTGAATTTGGCCGAACAGAATGAATAGTATAAGCAGCGGTTGATGTATTGGTCCCCATAGAGCACTGTGGAATCGAGAGAGATCTGGAACCTGGCCCTGCAGCCTCTCAAACAGCCCTATAATGACAGCTCTCAGCAAGACTCTGATTTCATTGTGGCTTTGATGTGACCGCTAATGGCTGCTGACAGATAGTCTCACACCCCGGTCATCACGATGCTTCTTATTGTATTTCCCCAGCCTGACTTGGACCGAGCTCTGGCCTTACCGAGAATTGATTAAATCTGACCTTTGCCAGAGTTGTGTTAAATCCACATTAACCCATCTAGGATTAATGAAGAGAGAAGAGAAGAGCAAGATTTGTTGAAGTGATCCAACAAAGATGACTCAAACTGGTGACATTAACTGTGGATGTGATATCTCCCCATGTACTATTACATTCCCATGGTTCACATTACTTGTGTCTGTCTCTGGTCAGATTTGCACAGTGCCATGTTTGTTTAAAACGTGCAAATAGATGTTAGGGAACACTCGGCTTCTGACATGTTATATTATGTTTCGTGTCAGCCAAGAAAAAATACAGCCCATTATTTCACGCATGCGTTCATATGTATACAAACACATGCACACATATGCATACTCTGCCAAACATGGACATGCAGTGTCACATACACACACCCTTAATCCCATAGTTGACTGTTTGTTTATATCTCTCCTACCCTACTTGAGCTGAGGCCTGGCCAGCCAACCATAATATTTGCCATGTGGAAGTCACAACAGGTTTGGCTCTTCATTCAGCCCAGTCTGTGCACATTGAGTTAACAGGTTTCAGCTGCAGTGAGGGCATGTCAGCCTAAGAATGCACTAATCAATCATATTTCACTTCAAGCACGCTTCGGCTAAACCGCAGCCCACCATCATCCTCCCTCTCTCCTACAGTTCCTTCATTCTTTGCCTTCTCTGCGTCTCTTGAGCACATAGTGCGGGAAACGCTTAATGAATCAGACAAGTTGTTCACATGTACAATAATGAGCAGGTTTTGGTTGAGGGGAACCACAATTTCTAGTTTCCACCAAGGTACTTGAGCCAGTGTAACAACAATAATGAAGCACCACAGGGATCTCTGTTAATATACTCTTATTAAAAGGTCAGAGCTGCACCAGGCCTGCATAGGGAGAAGTGTATAGCAAAACAATATATGATATGCAATATTTGATGTTACTAACTTGACTTAACTTCATGCTAACTGTCTTAAGAATGTAATTTTCAAAGCTCTGTTTCGAAATTCCTGTCTGCAGACTAAATTGGGTTCTACAATGTAAACAATGAAAAAGCATATCTGTAGTATTAAGCCACTTTAGGAGGCTTTGATGTATTCATGGTTAAATTGCCATATCCCTCACCCCGTGCAGTGGCCCCCAGGACAGCATCCTAACTGATATAAATCAGCTTTACTGCAACTGGTCAAAATGTACTTATTCACATCAGCTTTCAAGTGATCATCTATCAGCAGAACTAATCTATTTTCCTCTCAAAAGGGGGCCTTTTTCATTTCAATTCATGGGTCCACTTAATTTGAGCACGACCTGCTTTAATACAACACGTATTATGTGGAACAGTTGTACCCTTGAGCAGTGTACTTTACCTGCATTTCTCTGGTGCAAAGAAAAGCTTTGCAAATGGGTTCCAGAATTTGTGAGTCACTTGGGATGAAAGTCTTTGCCAAGCCATGAAATAATAACACTAATATTTACATAAGGTCTCAATTCCTCCTACCTCTTTTATTTTGTACCAGGTATAATGGTTGGAACACTGATTGACGACTCATGTAATCTTTATTTAGTTGGCCATTCATTTGTCAGAGCCAACTTACAACCTCCTGTGTAAAATAAAATAAAGTCACAGAGGTAATTGGGGTGTGTCGCTGTGCAATTTGAGCCACGCTGCTTTGGTGGGGCAGGGGCACGATGAACTTTCTCTCAGATCCTTTTTTCTCAAAGCCCGTAATGAAGACCCAATAGAGGAACTGCCAGGGAAAGTACACAACACAAGAACTTGGGATGCAGTTGTGACAGAAATATGCAATCAGGAAATACTGGAAGGAAGGCAACTGCCGAGAGCGAGTGGCCAGCTATTAATAGAGCTGAAAACAGAGCAGAGTAACCCAAACAATACACAGACTAACTGCGCATTTAGTGGAAAATTAGCTCATAATTTTCGCATCTCTACCAGAGTCCAAGACCTGGGTTTGCAGATGAGGATGAGGTAGTCTTGTTTCCTAATTAAAATAGCCTAGAACAAGATGAGAAGATTCACATAACTAATTCAGTTTTACACCATAAAATGATCAGAGATCCATGAAATGCCAGTTGGGTGATTTCAGTGCTGCAAAATCATGTGCCACTTTTGGCAGACAAAAGCAATTTGGTGTTTTACAGTTTTACAATCCTGACTACAACCCTCCAACGCATCTCCAGTGAAAATCATAATTTGTTATCTCTTCCAGTAGGCGAGGTCAGGAGATTAACAGGAAGCCTATGTGGTAAATCACACTTCTTTTTGAGTCAAAACAACCTTTTCCTCACCCTTAAACACAATCTGTTTGGCTGCCCTATCTCCAGAGATGTCCTCGGTAACAGATGCTTATCCTGAGCCTATTGAGAAGAGATGAGGGAATGAGGCGAAAGCAACCCATTCTCCAGATGTGTAAAAACAAAATAAGGGCCATGTTTTCAATAGCGCAGGATCTGACTTTCCCCTCCCGGTCTGTTTCCTATCCAAACTGGAAACAACAAAATCTTTGCTTGTATCTGATGTTACATTGTTGACTTAACGGTAGTTCAGCAAAGAGATGAAGCTGGAATCCAATTTTTGTTTTACTTAGTATTGTCTGGCATAACATTGATTTACCAGTGCTGACCTGTCAATGGCAGAACAGTGAGGGTTGTCGGCTCATTTAGTGGGATGGAAAGGATCTATTGACCCTTGCGACAGCTGAGGTACACTTGTAGATCTTTCGCTCCCTTTCTCGGCCAGTCTTTAGCCCCGAACACAAGGGACCTTTGTGTCTCCCTCTCTCCTTTAGCTGGCAGCTGTGGGCTAAGCACTCATCCATAGATCTGCACATTTGCAATTTTGAAGAGGTAACACCAGTCTATCATTTTCCCTTCTCCTTCATTCTAATCTTGGAAATGAGGCACGCTAAGCACCGCCAGGGGAAGTTGATTATAGTAGCTGTGTATTTGCATGTTTTCCTGGAAAAATACTTCTTTTCCTTTCCAAAGAGAACCAAAACAGCAGGAAGACGGAGAGTAAATGAATGGTGGACAGTAACAAGACAGTCAAATAATCTGCAGAAATCTAATGGATTCACTTTATATTAGTATCTCTAAATATTCATGCTTATGGGGAAGCACCATGAGACGATTACTGCAAATGTGAGTGGTTATGATAATCACAGGAAAAGTAAGATCCATATTTATGCTTACACTGAAAGGAATGTGGTATTGATTTAGAGCATGTGGGTATTAACTTACCGGCTTTTTTGACTTAAGTAGGGGATATAAGTATGCTGTGGTATATTTTGTTTATATCTTCGCTATATTCATGTAGGACCGTGAAGGTATGTTGTATAAGTATGCTAAAGCCATTCCAGATGTTGCATTTTAAATCATGTCATCTCCACTCAGTGTTACAGTCTAGGAACTCCATTTGGAGTAAATGCCCCTTAAACAAGATAGTTTTGCAGGGTATTTGGTGGGATCAGCAGTCTTTGATCCACACTTTTCCTCCCTGCCTCTTGGCTCCCCTGACCTTTTGCAAACCCAATGTGACATCCACCTTTAAGCTTAGACAATTTGACAAATAAGTGATGACCGTTCACATTTTTAATTTAAGAGTATGATGAAAAATTAACCATGGCCAAGTCAAGACCTTGATTTTTAAGCAAGTCACTAACGTCCTGCCTACCTTTCCCACCCTCCTTTTCGTTTCCCTATACCATCTATCACTCGTGCTCAGTCCCTCCTCTGTACCCACCTCTGCTGATCTTTTCCTCCATTCCCCCTCTCCCCTCTCCCCCCTTCCTGCCCCATAACTAATCCTTATTATGCCTCTCACATAAACTGTGGGTCTGGCACCAGACTGCCCGGCCACACAGGCTAAGGAACAGGGTGAGAGAGGAAGCTGGAGGAGGATTCTGAAGTTGCAATAGACCAAGTGGCACAAAAGATGCCCCACAGACCCTGTTTCTTTTCCTCATTTGGGACTTTTTCCATTATATTCCTCTGTCATCCCCTACTCAGCATAATAACTCCTGAAAGGTAGATAACTATTAATAGAGTTCGCACAGCACTGCAGTCATATGGATTGCCCCGCAGCGCTGTGACTAAGTAGAACTGATGTCTCCTGTGACAAGCGCTCGTGTTGCTGTCATCCAGGACGTGCAGACACTCTGCATACATTACTGACTGCTGGCTTCCCCCTCTCCATCCCTCCTTTTGGATGGCACCACAGCTGTCCCAAAGTGAATCCCAAATGAGAGGATCTGTCAGGGTTTGTTTGCTGCAGGCCTTGATTTGATGCTATTACTCTGCAGATGGAGAGAGTGGCTCAGTCTGCGAGAGCCGAGAGCTGCTGGTGGACAACACTTGCCTCAGGCCTGGCCTGGTGGCGCCAAAGCACATTTTGAACAAACAAGGAATTGAAACCAATAACGGGGTGGAAATAGATTTTACTTTCTTAGTGTCGCCCCCTAAAACAACATCCTCCTCTGATTCCTCGACACGCCCTTGTGTTTGTGTTGCACTGGCCAAATGTCTACATCTTTCTCATATCCCCTCCAGCCAGATGTTCCTCATTCATTTTTCTCAGACCCAGCTGCATATGTAAATAATCCATGATTTCTTCGGCTGGATGGGTGGATTGGGGAATATTGTGTGTCTGTTCAAATAAGCAATCTCCTCTTTTGTGCCAGGGGTGTAGACCTGTTTTCAACTTTCAAGCCATGGATCCATGGGCGACAGAATGTCTGTCTCAAGATGATGAGTTCACTCCCTAACCACAGCCCTGGCAGCACCTTAGGATATGATATTCAGGAGACTGATGACATCTTTGGTGAATGTCTAGAGCTACCTGTTCCAGGTCAAGCCAGATTTCATGCTTTTGCTATTCCAGCAGATACTTGCTGTATCACCCATCTTGTTTCAGGCCCCCAAAGCATCTCTTTCTTCTCTGTGGCAACCATCAACTGCTCCAACCCATAGAAAGACTGACAGCCGACCCGCCGAGTAGGTGTGCAGGCAAGTCGACCAGAACAATAACAAAACTGGAGTCAGAGGCAGAAAGGGGAAGAGGATAGACCCTAATAATGGCCAGGCCGTGGCTTGACAAGCTATGAAAAGTGACAGAGGACGAGTCATCCATTATTTATAGCAGTGTAGAGCTGGGTTATTTATTTTTTTCAGCAGCATGAGCAGCAAGGGATCATGGCACAAAACAAGCAGCCAGTCGTGGCCTATTCATGTGATTGTCAGCAGACAGCGAGGCAAGCCCAGTGATGAAGGAAGCTGTGACTGTAGTTCTGTCCCAGTATGGACACTGCACTCGGGATAGGATTCACCTTGACTACTGCCAGTTCTCTGGGCTCCATTTCAACAACCAAAGCTCATGGGCTAAAGCTCACGGTTCAAGTGAATCCAGGGTGTGTCCAAATTCTTCTTCTGCTAATTTAAATGCGGAAAAAGCTGATACCACTCCAGACACATTGTTCAGAAGGATTTTACTCCATCTCTTAACTAATCATGGGTGTGTTTTGGGGCGTAACAATAATCAAACCAGAGTGTCCTCTCATGTCCCTTATAAAAGTAAAAGTAGCAATAGAGAACGCTTCTCTGCAAAGGAAACCGTTTGCGTCCCGCGCACTCTGTCTCTGGCCCTCTCATTGACTCTCTTTATTATTTATTTTCTTAATTGTATTCTTTTATTTGGAGTCACTTAGTGTTAACACTCTGAGCAGCATTGTCTCTCTTTCATTTCATCCACATCCACAGTTGCCAGTGACCTCTAGGAACTGTGGATGTGTCAAAACAATGTGTCTACATCCCTTTAACTTGCATTAACAGTATGATGAGCCTCTAACTGCTGCCTGGTTAAAATTACAATGTTGAAACATAATTATATTCATCAAATTGTTATTGAGCAGAATGCATTAACACGTGGGCAGTTTAATGTGTTGGCTGCTCACTAAATATTTTGTATTACAGTACTACTCCACTATTCCCTTATGTAGTGACTCATAGTAGAATATTCACCGAATAATGATGAACTGTTGATAGAGCCAACTGACACATTCATCAACGAGTGGCAGAATTGCTGATCTCAGTATGAGAGCGCAGTGGCTAAATCTATGAGTATGGATTGGCAGAACTGTTCAATAGTTCTGTCCAGGCAACTGGATCGCTATCGTTGTCTCGATATTTATCGTAGCTGAGTGGAGCAGTGTGTAGTCTGGACATAGCTTAGTACAGCAGAGATGCCACGGACACCATCAGGGCATTTCTGGCACACAGAAACGTGCATGACATCAGGAACAGATGTTGCACATGGAGAGGTCCATCAAGGGACAACAACTCTGCATCAGTGCATGAATATTTTAGACAGCTTACTGCTGTACTTATCAGCAAAGACACAGCTAGGCTCGCCAAGCACCCAGTCAATCTGATCTTAAATTTTGGGGATGCTGTAATCACATTATTGAAGAAGAGGGGGAATATGCACACTGGATGGATGAGATGCTGGCTTGCAAAAAGAACCAGGGGGAGCTGCACTTTCTATTTTTATTAAATGATAACAAAACTGTCTTTATCAGAGCTAAAATTACATCTTCGGCCTGTATCTTCATAAAAAATGCATCAGAGCCACACAGTGTGTGGCTTTACCTTCTTTTTGTAATGATTTCATTGCCACTACAGCCAATACAAGGGATCCACTATAGTCATGACTACTGTAATGTCAGACTGCAGGTCTTTCCTATATATCTGTAGAAACTGCGTTAAACAGAAACATTCCAGTAATCCACACCCATCTCTAAGCACAGCTTGATCCAGAAGCCTCAACCTCTCCTTGACCCCTGAGGAAAAGAATCCCTCAACCAGATCCCCAGAGGGACTTTCATTACAGACAAAAACAGAATCCATGGGTGGCCAGAGTCATATTCTGATATTAGGGCAGAGGACATGGATTTGATATGAGCCTGGAAATAGTCCTATAGACTGCAGAGCGAGCCCCTGGTCCGCGTTGAGCTTTTAATGGCCCTCCTCCTGCTCGTCAATCACACATAAAGAAAATGCTTAATTGCAAATTTTAAACCAGTGCAGTGGACTGACGTCATATTATTGGAATGGGAGAGAGGAGACAGGTTTTGAATTGCTTGCAGGCTGGGCAGATGGATACAGCCCAGCAAAGGTATATGTCCTATGAGTTACGAGCTTGTAGCAGCATTCAGAGTTATAGTTGACACAGATCAGCTCAACATTCAATATCACAATTACAGTAAAAGCTGGTGTAATGTTTCTCGTATGGATAGCAGCATAAACCTTAGACCCCTTGAGGAACCCAAACACAACATGGACATACACTACAGTATACCGAGCAGGGATGTTAATATTCATCACCCTGGCAGGCTATATTTCTAATCTCAAGACCAAGTTTATTAATGATGATACAGATCCCATTAGGGGGGAATTATTAGTGTGTTTTAACATAAAAGCACGATTTCATTCCATATACTTATATAACATGTTTTATAATGTATGTACGATAGGTGTTTTTATTGGAAACTTGAGTTTTCCAACAGCAACAGAAGGCTTTGAAACAAAACAAAACTCACATTCTTCACATTCTAGCTCCTGCGATACCGTGTTTACTTTAGAGCGAGAAATGTCTTCTTTACTGGTGGTAGATAATGATGTTGATTCTGTTCAGTTTAATTTTCACTCAAGCTAAAACACATGGTGTGTATCAGTGTGAAGACATTTTCCTTCTCTTGAGCGTCAGATCTGCTTTTAAACTAGACAAAAGAGAAACCGAGTGATTGTAGTTTTATGGCTCAGCATGCCGCTCACCAGGAATGACATCTCTTTTTTTAATTGACCCCAGGTCAAATAGGGACTGGGATAATATTTTGTTAAATTATTCTCATTTCCCTGCGATTCGCATTTCCATATATCTCCACTTCATGCCTTATTTATTACCTCTTTACAATTACCATGCAAACGACGTCTTAACTGTCACCCCTTTCTCCCTCTGAACAGTTTAGTAAATATCAAACCATATTTATTATTAATAAACCCACTGCTGAAAACCCCCTTTTTATCTATAAATTATTCACATGCTCAAAAGCTTGGGGAGTATGGGCGCCCTCCATTTGATGCCATGGAGGCCAGCATAATTAAGACTATTGGCTCAAACTGATGCTGGTGGTGACGCATGCATCATCTGTTTTGCCCTCTTCTCTCCGTCCATCTGTGTAAGCCATAGGAGATCATACATTTCAATCACTGCGTCGTGCCTGGTGACAGACTCTGCACAATGGATGTTGATTTTATTATCACAGCACCAAGTAGTGGAGGCCCCCTGCTGTTTTACTGCTAACCCATGCCCCCCCGCCTTCAGTCACTCATTGATGGTTTCACACGTGCACACCATAGCCGACACACACACAACAAAACAAAAAGCACTGTTTCTTTTGATTATCCTCGGTCTCTCACATTGAAGTGCCTACACACACACAACCTAAATCACACCCTGACAACAACTTTTTTTCACACACAAACATAGACACACGCTCACACACTCTGATATGCTCATTTACCCATGTGCTCACTCACACTAACCTGGGTTGGCTTCCCAGCTGTGCAAGCTGTTTCTTCCATCAACATGTGTTTACTGGCAGGGGACCCTTATGTTTGCATTACAGGGAGGCAATAAACAGAAAGGCCAGCCCTGGGGTTTGAGAACTACTGTTAGGAGTGTGGGGGGAAGGGGAGGGGAGGGGGGCGCCACATGAGGAGTGAGCCCTAATCATTATGTGGTTCAGCTTTTAATTAATTGCAGCTCAAAATGTCAAAAAGAAAGACTCTTATTATCTCAGATGATGTTTGCTTGAATCCACACTCACTGAAGACCTCAGTGTCCAGACCTACACACTTTGATGAATTTTTCAGACTTATGGAGCGCTAACCATCTGGTTGAGTTAACAGGGTGTGTGTGAGTGTGTGTGTGTGTGTGTGTGTGTGTGTGTGTGTGTGTGTGTGTGTGTGTGTGTGTGTGTGTGTGTGTGTGTGGAGAGAGGGGGTTTTAACATTAAATTAAGTCATTGCTTGGTACAATATACAATTGAAAGACTGATTAACCAGATGACTGCAAGGCCTGGCATTTTGGTTAATCAATAGATCCTTGAATAACTAATGAATGACATCAAAGAACGAGCCTATAAACAGCCACGGGCAAGTGATAGACCGCACTGTTTTTATCTCTTTATGACGGCTTTAGCTTTTGTTGAAATATGATAATGACTTTGTTCTTTTCTGTTCATTTTAGCGCTCACTGTATGACAATGAACAATATGCTCATTTTAGATCAAACTGCACCTGGAAAAAAAGGGTGTTTTGAGTGAACTTCAAAGAAGATAATATTTCCAAAGAACACTCAGTAAATCCATATGAATTTAAACTACATAAACTCTGAAGCTACTTCAGTTCAAGAGCTGACGGAAATAATGATACTTAGGCTTAATAACATTAGTTGTTTTGGTAAATCGGTAACGAAACGACGGGTTCATCAACAAATCCAGTAGAGTTGACAGTTTTACTTGTTGGATACCATCACTGTTAATTTGTTCTTTCACGTGTTGATGTTTTAGAGTGAAGTGATCATTTCACCATTTGGCAAAACATCAGCAGCTGATCGTGCACGAATGCAACTACTTATACGTAATTCGCCTTAATTAATTTCCAAATCTGTTGGGTAATGGAGGACAGGGATTGAATCAGATACCAATTTTCAATTGTTACATTTCTTCGAATGAGAAATTGATCCACGATTGGCAAATGAGACGGTTCTGTGACTTCACTCAGAAGAAGGAAAAGTTATAACTTAAGCAGTTCTGGGAAGTCCTCATAATGTTTTTCAAACCTCCATATATAAGGTTTAGCGAATGATGTAGTTTTGAGTCAGGGTCTCTTTAAATCAGGAAGCTATCATAAGGCGATTAAAGATATAAAATGTCACAATTTTTCATGAAGATATCTAAAAATGAGGGGGCACATATATTTTAGTTTGTTATTTCGGTGTGTATATTTTGCTGATTTGTGGACTTACATAATCCAAAATGTTTTGAACAATGTTCAACAAAATGCCCAATTGTATTGAAGGTAACAGGATATTAAATTTTGGTTACCATGGTGTCATATCTGCTTTACCTGTGGCTTTGTCCATCTCTGCTACAACTCCCAGGCCAAACAACTTATAAAAAAACACATCGCGAGCCAGTTAGCCAGTCGGCTGTTTTTTACTTCCACTGTTTATATCTATAATGCATCACGTTTATTCATTGCTGTTGGTTGTGTGAGTAAAAGCTTAATGCATGACCTCAACTGTAAACATGATTTGCACCTGAGTCGTATCAGGAGGTTTTCATCAGCAATAGCGCTGATGACAACAACTCCTATGATTCCCACGCTGCTGCACAAAGTTGTCAAACCAGGTATTTTGTTATTGTTTTGATTGAGAGACTCCTAGTGGCCGAAGTAACATATTGACATACATTAAGATATAATTGTTAACAATTCTTCAAATTAAGATGTATATTGCGCTAGTGAGTGTTTGACCTCTTTTACACCAAACTAAGCAGGTAGCCTATACGCAGGCTTTTCATACGCACTCAACTCACAGTTTGCCTTTTTTTTATTTTTTCTTGTGCATCACGCTTGACACCACAAACAGCTTCAACAACTGAGGCACTCTCTTCCCCGGCCGTCATGTTTCCATCACTGCCGATCAGAGCCAGAGCCAATTAAAACATGTGTCTACTGCAGAGTCACTTGACCTGGGAGAGACTGCTGATTGAATCAATTCCCATTGCAAACAAAAGCCAGATGTTAGCAGGTGTTGCTGTGTTTTTTGACCAGTGGAAAGGGGGGCTCTATATTCTTTAACATGCCTATTATAGGTGATTAGGTTATTACTACAATATTCTACATTTCCCAACAATCCCTGGTCCGTCTTTGTCTCTCCATCATTAAATATTTTCAATTTGATTTTATTCAAGTCTCCACGTGGGTTTCTCTATCTTAAAATGCAATGACTGTCATTTCACTGGAATAAGTGTTTTAAATACCCTCCTCACGACGCCCGCCCAGCCAATAGCGGGTCCCTGGGGGCGGGGGCCGCTGGGCCCCCCCTGGCAAGCGTCTGAGGCAGAGGGGCTCCTCCGACTCAGCTCCTGCCAGATTCGGGGTATAGGCTACTCCCCCCACCAGATGACTGTCAGTGCGCATTTCCTACTGGAAAGAGGCAGCGAGAAGTAAACGGAGGAGACCGACAGGGGAAGAGAGAGTGTGTGTGAGGGAGAGAAGGAGAGAGAGATAGAGAGAGAGAGGGAGTCCAGCGGAGAGGCAACTTCACCCGGGGGTTTATCACCGCGCGCTGCCGGAGACGAGAGGTCGCTTCCGAGCGCAGCATGAGCGAGCTGGTTAGAAAGTGACCGCGGACCGAGCATCTGACTGAGGCGCCTGTCGGCTGATGGACTGCTGGAGAGCCCAGTGACAGGTGAAGGGAGCCGGAGGGAGAAGACACAGCGGAGGAAAGTTACCAACTATGGAGATGCTCTGTTGACTGACACTTTACGCACTGCTCGGACCATCCAGAATCATTTCCTTGGACTGGATTTTTATTACAGACGAATCCCAGTGCGCTTGTCCGTCCGGTGATACTCCAGTGCCGCGGTGGATCACCACCAGCCCAGTCGCGTATATAGACGGAGCGAGCGGATCCTTCCACGCAACAACAACAACAAAAAAAACAATCAGCGGCCAGAGCAACTAAAATGCCTGCGTTATACCTCATCTTTTGCCTTATGGCCACAGGTAAGAAGCACTTTTTTTGTTTGCATCTCTCATGCGGGGCTGTATTGATGGAGAGGATGGACCAGCGCTCCGTGCTGGCGCGCTGCGTCAAGCCAGCCAGTGCGCTGGTGTACGGGGGGCATCTAATCTGCTGCAGTGCCACACTCCGCTGCTGTTAATTGCCGCTAAATGTTTGATTAGTTTTTAAAAGAGTGATTACATCAGGAGGCTTCAGCGTCTGCGAGTCGACCCGCAGCGCCGCCGAATAATGCGGGGCAGCTGGGATGGTTCCTGGTGCGGGTTCGGACGTGTGACAGAGACGGTCTCTGTTGTAGTGGCTGGGCACGAGGCTACGGATGCACACGGCGCACGAACGGAAAAAGATAACTTATTCAATTTTTTAAAACACACGGGAGTCATTGCTCCGGAGTGCGGCGCGTGTGCGTGTATCCAACCATGTGTCCATCCACAGTAACATTTTATTGTGTTTTACACGAGGATGAAACGCTCGACTATTTAAGCAGCTGTGGGGAGATACAACCACAGCGCGGAGAAATGTGCCAGCGCCGCGCGGAGACCTCGACATCTCCACCCCTCCGAAGTTCAGCGGTCCCCACGTTGATTTCTATCAAACAAGAAAACTAACGCGAGCGGGTTAAGACCGATGAAACGCTGTGGAAATGGGCTGACGTGGTCCGGATCTGAAGCTGCTCTCTTTGAATTGTACTCCGGCACAATCGTGGGCACTGTGAACGGTGCGTAAAATGGATAAAAAAAAGAAGGTGCATGGGGGTGCACGGCTTCGCGGGTACAGGCTGCGTTTGTGATGGAGCAAGGCAGATAGATTGAGCGAGAGTGGGGGAGGACAGAGGGAGAAAGCATTTGTTGTTCCTGGAGACACAACGCACCTGTCTGCCCCCGTTTGCCCCCTCACCCCTTCTGCGTTTTATGTGGAACTCTGAGTTACTCCGTTTGTTAATGAATCTTGTTGCCAAAAAAAACAAAAAACATTCCACATATTTGTACTCAAATTACTGAGTATCTATAGAAATCAAATGTATGAGGAAAAGGACACAAATAATATATATATAAGCAGTTTTGAGAAGTTTTTTCAACTGTCATTCTGTCATAGAGACACAGAAAATAAGATCTATGTTTTTCCCCGTATAAATAAATTCACTATGAACACACAGACGCTCTGAGCAGCTGGTACAATTAACTCTTATAATTTAGTGCTGCAAATGTCTTGAATCCCCCCCCAAAAAAAGAAATCCTCAGCAATTAACACTGAGCAACTGTTAACTTCTCAGCATTTTTTTCTCCCAGAGTTGTTGATAAACCAGTGCGTGGTGTTAACACTCAGCACCCAACAGCCTCGCGCTGACACATCTTCTCAGCCTGCGACAAAGGAGAGAACAATTAAATCTTTTCAGGCTTCTTTAAAAACATTTCTTTTCCTTCTCCAGTCACACTGTGTGAAGCTTCAAGATGGAATCACATGCAGTTTCACATAACTGTAAAGATCACAAATGGCAGGGCGTGCTCAATAGCCATTTGTTGTGAGGACATCTTTACCTTCAGGCTCGGTTCCGCATGGTTTTGTCATTACTCAATGCTCGGGGGGGAGGGATTTGACACCAGTAGAACTCTGCTCCCTGACAGACTAGCAACAGCTGGATGAGAAAAGGCGGTAGCCAGACAGTGGCATATTTCCCCCCCAAACACACACACACACACACACACACACACACACACACACACACACACACACACACACACACACACACACACACACACACACACACTTGCAAATAATAAAAATGGTAACAGCTGCCCTAATTAGAACCTAAGAGACCCTAGACCTCATTTATTGTGCCAGTCCTACAGTCACCAAAGCTCATAATTGGTTGCCCTCATAAATGTCTTTTATAGGATCAAAATTTGGCCACGGCACACGGCTTCCCTTTGAAATCTATAGCATAGTGCATAAGTTTATATGTATGCAGTCTTGTACAACACTGATAATTTACTTTCTCGGAAAGTCCCCTGGCTCCCAGAGGAATTGGATTCCACACTGCATCAGTATTCTGAGTAATCTTCAGTGAGCTCTTCTTTGGAACCTTTTGCTTTGGGTCGCCAGCGTCTCATCGGGCCAAGTTCAAAGGCTGCGAGCTGAGATTACAAGTTTTTCTCTCCCTTCCTCTTAAGTCACGTCGCCACTCATGTCTCACTATAGTGAACCGCCGTGGACATTTTCCACCTTGCCTCCTCTCACAACTCTTTTGCCTGGTTACAGAATATGTGACTATGGAACACGAGCACATGAGAGTGAATCTGTTAAATGGGCCGGAGGCGCCCTGCAGACTTTCACCAAAGGTTGAAAGCTCGACTCACACAAGAGAACTGAAATCCAGCTGAGGAGGTTATAAGCCCTGACTGTGTCCCCGTCTCCCCACCCCATCATCCTTCCCTTCACCATTACCACAGATTTGTCTGTTCCTCATGTAACCCAGATCTGTTTGTGGATGCGGTGGCAACATGGCCCAAGTTGTTTGTTCAGGGGAACTGTGCATATTCTATGAACTGCAGTTCTGTCGCTCTTTGAATTCTTGGGAAAGCAGTGAGGGTAGGCAGAGGGAGACCGAGTTTAAAACCGGGGAGGGGGGTGGGGGGTGGAGGGAGGGGGGTCGTGTTGCAGGGATAAGACTCGGATGTGTCACCAGTGTCTTGATGATTAAGCTGACAAGCAGCGGGGAAACACTGAGGAAGACCGCTGAGCATCGTTAACCTTTTCTCCATCTTGTTACTCTTGTCTCTCTCTGTCACACCAGCGCACAAACTCGCACAAACATGCTCTCTATCACTCCCTTTACTTTTTACTCAGCCTCATTCCCCGCATATACCTCTGTGATACCAAGAGACTGAGAATAGGAGAGGGTAAGGGCTAGAAAGTTTAGAAGCATGAGCCCCAGCCAGCCGATGAGTTAGATACGAGGTGCAAAGTAGTGCAGACGCAGCAGAATTCGAACACAGCAGAGTCTTGAACACAAGTGTCTTGCATTATTTAGGAGACATAGTCATGGCAAAGTTATAGATGAATTTTGGCCTACTTTGATTTCTTGTCTCTGTGTAATGGTTTTTGCTGCCGGCGTGTTGTACTGAACATGAATTTAGATTTACTTGTGGTCACAAATAACGATCCATATATATTTTTTGTAGCTACAGCTCTATGTTAATCTATATCCAAGATGTGTGCGGTAGTTCTCCAAAGCATTTTGAACAAACAGCTATGAAGTTATTTTTTGAATGTGGTCGTGTTACTTGTGGAAAGCGTCTCGATTTTCACCTTCACAAATCATTTGGTCGTGCAGACGCACACTCAAACACACAGACGCAAACAGGCGGTAATGAATGTTGGAGATCTGAAACAATGGCCTGCTGCTTCCTCTCATCCTGAAGACGTGTCATGCACTCTTGCCATTGTCGTTCTGCCCTTCTTCATAAACAGATATCCTCCCTCTCCCCCTTCCCACACACTCACTTGCTATGTGCAGAAAAGGAGAAACTGGAAGGAGAAAGGAAACAATGGAGCTTCATAATGTTGCCTGTCTCTAATCAGCTTCGCCACACGGGTAAACACAGATAAAGAACTTGGCAGTGTGTCCTGAGGCTTTGCTATCAGCTGTTAGCAACCTAACTGGATGTCTACGCCGCTATGGCTCAACACAGGAAGCCCAAGTATAGCCATGCAGGTAGCAAACCATGGATGACACTTGGCCCCTTCCAGTATTATTTTTACCTCTCCCCGCCTATCCTCTTTTTGTCTTCGCTTTCTCCTTGTGTCTGTCTCTGCACATCCTCACCTTGTCTTCCTCGGGGCCAGTCGAAGGATACGGCGAGGAAATGACAGGGAACAGGACAATGGAGGGGCCATGTCAGCTTCCTGCCATTGCCTGGAGTCTTCTTCCCCAGCTTGAGCACTTCAGGCGGTATTAGAAGTGTGCAGACTGGTGGGGAGAGCACAAACTTGTTTACTCTTGTATTCTCCTGTACAAACGCTGTAATGGAAAGAAAAGAGAGAGGGGGAGAAACCGGGATTAATTCTGTGCATGTCATTAAAACAGCCCCTGAGGGAAACAGTCACGTTTATACAGTGGAAGCTATTTTGAGGAAGACTTGGATTGCATTTATCTCCCCCAAATATTCAAGTGTCACTTCCTTCTAGAGAGATATATCACCATTTCAAAAGACCCCAAGCCCAGAATCCAACATACAACAGAAAAATTGCAGACATACTAGACTGCACATTCATTTTTATTTTCTAATCAATTCCTTCCCTGCAAGACAGGAATTTCATATCTCCTGCGGAGACACAGAAACCAACAGCAAATTGAAATTTATCTTCTGCGTTGCAGCAATATCTGTTCCTGTGTTATCTTCACCAGCCGTGTTCCTTAACCTTGTATTGGAGATAGCTCTGTTGGAGAAGGATTCTGGCAGCTGGGGCTTAGGAAAAAGAAAAGTTCAGTTAGGAATACCATCAGTCAAAAATGTATTTAACAATATATGCTGATTTACTTTACATATCTTTCTTTTCTCCTTGTATGAAATTTGACTGTCACTCACTAAACAGAAGATCCGAAGTATTCAGCATAGTGTGCAAGGGCTTGTGGCATGTGCACATCATCCAGAAAATGACTCACAACGAGCTCACGGAAGCAACACCCTTAACACATATGCACACACTCGCAGAGGTCAAGGGCACACACTGGGGCAGAGGATGATAAGCTGAGATGAGTGTTTGGCATCTTCAGGGCTGTGTGCCCTTTCTGGAGCGATTCGTCAAAGTCCAACTGTCTAATTAATGATGCTTCAGTTCTCAGGACATGTCATCTCCTTATCCAACTAGGGGTAAAAACACATTGAGGGAAACAAGAGATTGCCTGCCTGCTGCTCACTGTGTTAGTTATGGAAACAGTGCATATGCTTTTGGGACTACATACCCCAAGTATTCATTCCTTGAAGTCCAGCCCCCTCCTCCTTATTGTTCTTTTCATCTCTCCTTCCCCTCAGTTCAAACTGCCAGAAACGCCAGTGCTAATATTGTGTTAGTGACTCAACCATTAACCAAAATAGAGCACTGCCTGTAGCTTGGTTGCTTCTTCTTCCTCTGCACAGTGAAAGACTGCTCTGTGTTGTTGTAGGAGGCTGGGTGAAGGGTTGGAGAAAGCGTACTCATGTCTTTTATTTCCATTTTATTTTTTCTGGGGGGGGAGCGATGGGGGCCAGATTTCAGACAGAACTGAGAAACTCACCCTGGGAGGTCTGTGAGAGAAGTCAGCCAATTGTTTTTCACCTGAGGGACGTCAGTCAAACTTTATCGATCAAGCTTTTAAATGTGGTTCCCTCAATGGCAAAACATGTTAATGTCATTTAGCCGTGTGGCGACATAAATCACGTTGAGGTGCGTAGGTGGTAGTTGAACCGACCGGAGGGCAAGGTGTGTCTCTCTGCTGTCGCCAGAAACTGCAATGTGCCCAGCAGGAGAAGTGGGGGGGGTGGGGTGGGGGGTGGGGGGGGGGTAGAGAAAGAAAGAAAAAGAAGGCAGAGGGGTCAAAGGGATTTGCTGCCAGGAGCCTAGAATTTCAAGTAATGGATACGCTTGTATTGGTGTAAACCAAACCTGCTGTTTTTCTTACAGCATGGCAGAGGTGAAAAAAACAACAAAGGTGCAACTGACTGCAAGTCTGAGGGGGATTAATAGAAAGCTGATATTTCAACACCTCGGGCTAAACATTAGATCTCAGGTGTACACTTGGACATGCAGAAAGAGGTGTGTGTGTGTGTGTGCATGTGTCAGTGTGTGAGTGTAGTTGTGGATAGGGGGTGTTATGAGGGTGAGATATAAGTAAGGTATATAGTGGGAGCCTTCTCTACTTCTGCCACATTCCTGTGAAGCTGCAGCAAGGAGGGCAAGAACACTTGGCTAAGTGCTTCCCTAGCTGGCTGAGGGGAACCCAACACCCCTGCTGGAGGAGGCACCCAACCATTGTTCCAGCACATTGCACCCATCTGACTGAGGCTTCCTAGTGCTGTGCAGATCCCAGGGGGCTGGAAAGTGAATGAAGCAGAGGAGGAGAGGGACTGATTGTTCCCTGCTCAGACTGTCCACAGATGGGACTACGGCACAGGATGCTGGCTGTTTGCTTTAGAAAGTCCCAGGCGTGGGCTTTGCAGTCGTGGTGTGCAGAATGCTCTGGGGGATAAAGGAGAGGAGAAGAGAGTGCCAGTGGAGACAACAGCAGGGGAAGGGAAAGAGAGAGTGGGGCAGAGAAAGAGAAAGAGAAGGAAAGGGATGGAAAAAGGACCCTGCCTAATATGATGTCAGTGTGAATATAGTGTCAGTGCCAAGAAGGGAAGACAGATGATACAGCCATACAATGATAGGGTAGTTGGGCGAGAGAGTGTGCAAGTCCTCCCCTGTTCCCAAACAGAGACATATAGAGCTGGAGATAATGGAGAAGGGAGGGAGAATAAAGAGAGTAAGTGAGGAAGGGAAAAGGAAGGGATGAGATGCAGGGAACCCAGGCTGCATCCATCATGTGGTTTGGTGCAGAAGCCATTTGTACCTATTGTTCTCCATAATTTGTTTTCTCAGAGCCTGCAACGGGAGGGGTGACGGGCAGAGACAAAGCTACAGAAGCCATTTATTTTTGCACTAATTACATAAGTGAGACAGCATAATTAGATGTATAGCTAAATAGACAATAGGCTGAGAGGGAGATGCACAGAGGGAGATAGACAGGGGAGGTGTAGATGAATTCAAAATGATGAGAGGCATGGACCTCTGCATTTTAACATTCAAGAGTGCAAGAGAACACGTTAAAAGGAGTAAAGGGGATGGAGAAGGATAAAGGGAAAGGAAAAGGGAGAGTAGAGGAGATGGGGCGATGGAAGGGATAAAAGATAAGAGGGAGGGAGAGAAAAGCCCTCTTCACAGACTGCACTTTGAGGTGCGGCCCAATGCTGCTGGAATAGTCACCTCATTTAATACACCTGCTCAGCAGGAGGAGAAAGAGAGATATAAGGAGATGCAGTAAAGAAAAGGAGAAAAGGGCAAAAGAGAAGAGAGGAGACAGGCGACAGATTGCATCTCTGCTTCTTCAGATCAAAAGCAGAGAGTGGGTACAGAAAGCTGTTTGTTGTGGCTTGTTTGGGAGGGTCTCTGTCTGGGCGAGGTCATGGGCTGACCCTTCCTGCTTTTCTGTGCGGGCGGTATTACACTTCAACATGCCAACCCCTCGACGGAATCACAGGCTACTTGGTCTACAGCCTAGACAATTTTTCTAGTGAGAACTTTCATGTTCAAAAGCTACAGGAAAGCCATTCAAATGATAGAGGTAGTCCGGTAAAAGAGAAGTTTATTGACACCAGCACAGTTTTGAAAAAATATAAAAATTATTTTGAATTATCTGGAACCTGAAGCTGTGTGCGCTAATGCAGTTTTGCATCTGCTCAGGTTCACATGTAGCCAGTGCGTGGGTGTGTTTAGCATGTCACCGCTCTTTCAGGACTGTGATACAGGGAAAGATAAATAGGCTCTTAATGAAGCCACTCAATCACAGGCCAGTTAAAACAGCTGACCACAGATTGAGGGTCTGTCAGGCCTGATTGGAGGCCCTATTGAAGAGGGAAGCTCTTGAGCCGTCACACTTTAGATTATCCATTCAGTGCACTAAAGACCCTGGCCTAACTCCCCTTCTTTCTATAAACAGTCCACTGACACACCCTAGTAGCTCAAGTCAACTCTTTGATTGTGCTTGAGAGTTCTTTAAAAGCCAATTTAAGCTCAGTCCTTTGTTTAACTCCCCAGGAACTCAAGCTGGGTCATATTGTATTAGTTGTGTATGTAAGTCTGTGTGGTTCTATTGGCCTAAACTTTGGGTTTTATGTGAGCTGTCATTGAGCATGTGATTTTTTTGTTAAAAAAGAACTGGTTGTATTTAAGAACTGGCACAAACCAGTTTTTTGGGGGGTGGAAAAGAGGGTGCATGAGAGAAATCAATGGCCCAATTCAACCTATTACAGCCATGACTGTTGTTGTAATGGTGTGGAAATGCACAGTGGTCATGTGGATCCCTTTCTTACCTCCAGGCTCGGCTCAGAACTGAAGCTCCGATTCATTTCCAGTTTCCACCCAGCTTTAATTTAGAAAAAAAGTGGTCTCTGAGGATTTCAAAGACTCTCACATGATGGTGACGAGGCAACAGATCTTTCCTTTTTTTGTGAAACGAATGAAACCTCTATTCTGGCTGGTTTTCCAGAGGACAAACATAACACTGGGCTGCAATTTTCCTCAACAAATAATGGCTCCTCTAGTCCTCTCACCTTCCGGCCTTTGCCGCTTTGATCCCAGGTAATGTGTTAACAAGCAACAGGTTCATGGAATACCCATAACATTAGTATGTGTATTCACACTGAGGTGTGAGAGTGTGTGTGTGTGTTTTCTCACCAATTAATGAATTGCTTCACATGCCTACAGAGGCGACGATGACCTGTCTCCAGTGGGGCATTGCTTTTTTTCCCCTCTCTGTGTCAGCCTCAGCCCATGATGGCCATGGCGCTCTCCCACACTAACACGTTAATGAAAACACTCTAATTAGAGCCCGTGGTTCCATACAGGGGACCCTGGAAACCACAGCACCATTGTGAGCCGGGCTAATGAGGGGACAACTCCAAGTATGGAGGACTCACTCCACTCCACCACTAAGAAATACATATACAGAGAAACCTGCCCGGTCTCACAATCAAACTGGCACGGTGGTTAATTGGACAGGAGTTCAAAAACACAAAGAAAAGAACAGGTCGTGTTTTCCGATTTGTGACCACTGCAGGTTCAGCTCTTTGCTCCTTCCCATTTAGCTCCCTCACTCCCTCAGGTAGGGCTCCTCCTGAGGGCGATGCAGAAAAATGATTTTGCTTTCCTTCATCCCTCACACCAGATAATTCAATCTGTTCAATATCAAATAATCTCTCCCTATTTTTCAGCTTATTTTAACCTTATCGCTCAAACAGCTACCTCTAGGGCATGAGCCTCGTTCCATCTTGTTTAAAAAGAGGAGGAGAGAGAAGGGGAGAGGTAGCCCAGGAAAGAAGGATGGCAAATAGCTCTCCAAGGAGCGCTTTTAGAAAGCCTCTGTTTGCCATTCTCTTGGGCCATATGTGAAACAGCCGGCAAATAGATTGAAAGAAAGGAGAATGGTAAAGGATAGAGAGCTACAGGAAGGGATAAAGGAGGAGGACAGAGACTATCTACAAGGAAAGGGGGGGAGTGTTGGTGATGTGAGTTGTGGTACTTGAGATCTGGTGCTCTAACTTGTGTCCCACAGCACTTAACATGCCCCTAGCCATCTCTCCTGGCAGTTAATTAGAATCCAATAAGGTTGCCGCCTGTTGGTCATTGTTCCTCTAGTGTGTTTACCCTTTGCAGAGGCTCCATTCGCTGCTTAATCTGCCGAGAAGCTGAATGTCAATAGGTCAGGCCAAGACTCCTGAGCCCCGAGAGAGAGCGGGAGACAGAGCGAAGGGGGAAGGAGAAAGGATCAGGGGGATGAAGGAAAGGGGTCAGTCCTCTCGCTCCTCTCAATATTTTTCTTTGCCGTTCCTCACTCGTTGTTGTTGTCCAGCCCCCTCCCCTTCTCTCTCTCTCTCTCTCTCTCTCTCTCTCTCTCTCTCTCTCTCTCTCTCTCTCTCTCTCTTGCATCTCCTCTTTTCTTCTTTTCTTCTCACTACTAATCCGTCCTCTTGATTGTTCTAAGCTGCTTTCAGCCAGCCCCTGGGAGGGTGGGGGGTTTTGGAGTCTGTTTTAATTAAGATTTAAAAGAAGACTCCCTCAAGAAGGGAGATTTAAGAGCAGGATGGACTGAGCAGAGTAAACGAGTACAGGTAGGAGAGATTGTGGAGAGGGATCAACAACATCAGAAATCGGTAAAAGGAGAAAGTTAAAAGGCTATTATTTAACACACGTAGATGCGCACGTTGCACACACCCACACATTCACACAAACGCAGCCAGACTCTGAGGCATTCGAGTGGCTAAGCCAAATGGGATTTTTTTTTTTTTTCATTTGTAATCAAGCGGCACAATCTATATAGATTGATCTCAACTTCCTGTGATTCATACCATATCCTGCGAGGGTGATATGGGATCAGTGGTAGCCAGCAGGCAAGCTGAGGGAGTTATCTTCACACTCTGTCTAATGATCGATCATCTCACCAGATGGGCTTAAGAGCCTGTAACGCTCCACTTGTTTATCAGAGCCCCGAACCTGAGGCCTCTCAGTAGATGTGACCTGCAAAGAAAGTCTTGCTTTGCAGATGGAGTGATAAAATGCTTGAAAGAGAGAAAGGGCCTCAAGAGACGTGTTTCAAAAGTTTCAGGTTTGCTAAAAAAGGTTCTTTGTATTTCGACCAGAAGGGTGGATAGCAGCTGAACTCAGCTCCCTGTGTAATGTGGTTCTGTTTTGGAGCCAATGTCACCGTAGCGGATGCTCTAGACGTTCCTGTTAGACACTTAATTAACTGGCTTATCACACCAGGACAAAAGGAGATTTCTCTGTAGAAGCCTGGCCGTCAAAGATACATGCACTGTTACCGTCTAGCATTGCTTTACGTCTACCGTGCAAGCAATGTGTCGCAGACAAAGTGGGTGTCCATTTGTGTGTGTCAGTGGTGCTGCAGAGAAGGCGCGTGTTATGTGTTTGGTAAAACAGTCACATAGTACACATCTGCCCCGGCTGCAGACCACACATTCTAAAGACCCTGAAGAAAGCACACACCCCAAAGACAGAGTGCATAATGAAGTGTTTAAGTTCATCAAGCCACAGACTTTGGTGCAGCCGGTAAATTGTTAAAGGCCACGCACGGGTCAAGAGCCCAACCCATGGTATTCTATGCCGCGATACATCCCAACACACAGCCACCATATGTCCAGGGTTTCATAGTCAATGAGCGGACCCACCCAGCGTGACAAAGACTATTCACACCCAGTCGACTCTGAGGAAATCTGCAATGCCATGGTATGTTGAGGACAGAATGCAGCACCAGTCCTGCCAGTGGTCGTTAGAGAAAAAACAATAGACGACAACGCACAGAGAAGTAAAATGAGTTTCAGGGAAAGACGGTACACAGACAAAGAACTTTACAAAGCACTTTGAGCCGATAAACATTAAAAATGATCTTGCCCTCAGCTTGCTGCAGCTCCATCGTTTGCCTCCATCAAAGCCCCCCGAGACTCTGCCTGCACACTCGGCCCCCGTCACTCACAACTCTGTTAATAAGGCCAGCAGTAAACGCCAGGAAAGATATGCAGGGATGAAAGATCCTTCTCTCATGTTCTCGCTTTGAGGATGTGTTTCCGGGTGTCAGGGGGAGGTGGGGGAAATGCAGCTTTATAGAGTAATGCTGCATTTTAATAGAAACAATAAACCCATCGGCTTATGAAATAATATTTTGTGTCCCATATCCGGATGTGTAGTAGCTCTTGGGACGTTTGGAAGGCACGGAAAACCCCCCACCTCTACTAAGCTGAAGGTATAGAAGAAGCACATGTTAAAGAATAAGATGTGCTGAGCTGCCAGTCCATGGGGTGGTGTACCACACATATATTTTTAACAGCGACGATTAATATGTGGGGAAAAAAGGTCAAACCTGACTTGAAATGGTCCGGTATATCACAGTTACTCTCAGAGCCTTATTTCATACATCAATCCCTGCTGTGATGTCTCATCAGCCTGGTCACACAGCAGAGACCCACGCTGCACATTATCAAAGATTGATGGGGTGTCCTAGTTAAAGACAGGGGGAGGAGAGACGACTGGTTAGGGAAGGGAACTTCATGTCACCCTCAGCCTTTTTCAGAGGTGTTGATCTCGCGTGGCTCGTCGCCGTTCGATGCAAACACCATCGCTGCTGTTGGCAAATCTTATGCCGGGCTTCACTACTTCATAACCTAAGTACCTGACTCCAACATGATGGAACTCGCAAATGCAGCATTTTAAGGGCAGTGCTCTCACACAAGACCGCGCTGGCTGACTCAGGAAGCTCAAGTCAAGGGCTGAGTCTTCCATCTCCTCCCATCCGCCCTCTTCCTCATCCTCCCCTGCAACGGAAGACAAAACAAACTGACAGAACAAACAAGGCAGATTATCCTAAATCCTTTTTTCTCTAACACACACCCTAACCATCTCTTATATCCACTGTTCACCATCACCCTACCCGTTTCTTGTTCAGAGTGCTTGCTTAATAATTAATTGATTAATTAGTTCTCTCATTAATCATTTATTCATTAATCATGGCCTGATTTTTCTAGAGGAAGCAGCGCAATCTGAACAAAAACCCTGACTTCACATTTCACTCTAATTATGCTCCTTTACTAATCAACGCTTAAGAATTGAAGTTTCAGGAAATTAGTTTTCCCCTTCCCTTCTCTTTCTCAGCACAAAGCAGGATGTATTGAGGGTTGGCAGGTAACATTTTTTTCCAGCTCTTTCTTGTGCTCCGGTAGCTCTTAGTCATCAGTAATTTTAAGGGAATCTTTTAGCTTATAGACACTGTGACATTTGATGTTAAATTAATAGTTGTCTTTTCTCCACCTCCCGATGAAAGGGAGCAGAGATTCTGGTCACAGACTAACCACAGACATTGATTAATAAATGGCAATTTGAAGGCCGTTTGTACGAGCAGAGAGGTGGCAGCATTGTGAATCACACACTTATTGTTTTCACAGGATCTATGGCTCTCCTGGGAGTGGAGGTAATTTGTTTAATCGCCAGGAGTTATGTTCCCTGGACAGAGAGATGGGACGATAGGACAGTTCAGAGACGTCTCCGGTAATGTGGAGGAGCAAAGTGAGGAGAAACATTTTAAACAGGTTTAATTAGAAGTGTTTTCGTGCCTTTGTGTTCCTGTTGGATGCAGAGTTCACAACACAGCTCAGCCGCTTTCTCTGAAGAGGCTCTTGTCAGCTGCTGACAAAAAAGAATTATGCATCAAATTAAAGGGAGCTCCAGTGAAATGGAGGCAAGTCGGGCATTAACCTCTAAGCTTTAAAAAGCACACATATTAAGCAACACTAATGAGACACTCATTGAGCTGGCTGTGTTTTATATTCAAACACACACAAAAGCCCAGCTTTGACTTCAGTGTGCCATTGCTGCCCCTGAATGCGTCTCGCTCTTATTCATCTCACCAGCAGCAAACACTGCACAAGTGAACAATAGCGTATGTGGCCCTTTTACTCTAATGAGATGCATACATTTACAACATTACCACCCTCATTAAAAAAATAATAATAAAGGAAAAAAGTATTAATTATGAAACGCACTACTTCCTATCATGAAGAGCCAAGGGGGTCTCCACTGGGCTCAATTAGGAAGAGTAGGCCGCAAATCCCTAGACTAAATTAATTGACACCCCAGGGCATTAGGCCCAGAGTCCCAGTACAGAATCTATGTAGAGAATTCCTTTGTTTTCATTTCCACTGCCTTTTAGAAAAAGCAAGAGATGGAGGCAATTTTACCATTATCTTGTCATTGTTTTATGGATTTTTAATCTGTTATTTATATATATATTTATATGTTAAGCTTACTTGTCGTGTCTACATCAGGGAAAAAGATTTCCCCTTATTTTTATTTTTTTTAATCCTGTCCCATCTTTGAGTTCCCCATGTTGCACACTGTTGCTGTTTTATCCACCATGTCAACTGTTACGCACACACTAAACCAGGGCTTTTGCAAACGGCACAAGAAGTTAATGATTTAAAAGCACAGTAAATTATACTGAAAGCCCTTCCATCCAAACACTGCTGAAAGAGGAGGAGGGAGCCGGAGAGGGAAATTGCGACATAGAGAGGCAAAGGGAAAAAAAGTAGTGTGTGTGTGTGTGGGGGGTGATGAAGACAGAAAAGGGCTGGAACAGTGACACAGATCCAACCAGCAGCTGTCTTGCAATTAAAACACCAGGGGGTAAGCAGGAACGGAATGACAAGACTAGCTCAATCACCATCTTGTCAACACTGCTGGCTGATGTGTACAGACAATTTCATACCGCCACCACTGACTCCCTCCTCTTTTCTCCCCTTTTTTTATTGGCGTTTTTATTTCCTGTCCTCCTGCCAGCCAGCCAGCCAGTCACTTGCTATCTGTCTACCCGGAGTCAGCTCTCAGCTCTTTGGCTCCTGGCTTCAGAGTGGGGGGGAGCTGTTTTAAAAGCTGCGCTAGAATTATACTCGGAGAGATGCCTCTGCCCACTGGAAACCCTAAAGATATGGGACCGCGTGTGTGACAGTGAGCGTGCGTCTGTGTGCGGCGAGTGCGAGAAGACAGTGCAAGAACGGGTGTATTTATGGCACATTGTCGGGCACTGCAGCACAGTGAGTGCGCAAACCATTCACATACACTCACACACAGACTATGTCACATCAGCACTCTTGCCCCCCCTTCACCCCCTCCCTCCTTTTCTCCTTCCCTTCTTCCTCTCCCTGTATGCATACCACTCTATTACTCTATCCACTGCATCTGTTGTAGCAGGTACCCAGGGAGAAACTCTGCCGCTGCTTGCCCATGCGATCAGCCTCGCTGCTGCCCTGATGTGTGTAGTGCCCTATTCCAGCAGAGAAAAACCTCGTGGTGACAGCCTCGGAGACAGACTGATTACAGCGTTCCATCAGTCCCCTCTCAGGCCGGCTCCTTTTGCAATTGGAAGCTGACAGGAGCCCACTTTTTCCATTTTTACTTTACCTCAGTTTTCCTGTCTTTTCTAACGTGCAGCAGCTCTTTTTTTTTTATCCTGTTGTTCCCCCTGCCCCGCTTTCTTGAGTGTTGTGTTGACAAGCTGACACAAACCCCTTTGATTTTCGCACCGGGGATGCAGAGAGCGAGAGAAGGGGACATGGGATACAGGAAAGAGGAGAGGAAGAGGTGCGCAGAGAAAGTGCAAGGGAGAGGCTGGCAAGAGATGACAGCTGACATGGAGTCTGGGAAAGCAGAGTGATGGCAGAAAGGGCCATGGAGAAAGCAAATCAACAATTAGTAACACCTTATATAACTCTCAAAGGGTCCCTGCTAGGCATTGATTTCAAGGATCATGGCTCACTGACTGTAGACATATGAGTGCTTAACAGAGGAATGAGAGGATGGGGCTGGATTGCAGAGGCATGCAGGAATTTAAGAGAATGCCCTGGGTGGGGGTATCATCAGTGCAGCAAGGGGGGCAGGGTGGATGAGCGGGTTCACTCTCTAAAAAGGGTCTAGGTCTGAGCCAAGATTTTCCACAATGGAATAAAGGCTGAAAGGGGAGGCTAGGAGGATTAAACTCCAGCAAAACAGCTCTTAAAAAGCTGTTAGACTGCAATTTGGGCACAAAAACGCAGAATGGGAGAAAAGATAGTGAGAGTTGGAGGGAGGGAGGGCAGCTGGAATGCAACGTGGTAGGGAAAGGATTGAAAAGAGTCCCGGCCGCATGAAGGTAAGAAAGCGGAGGCCATCTGCACGGGCACAAACTGAAGCTTGCAACGATCCAAGTCGAAGAATAACACAGACGTGCCGCTCCCACATGTTGTGCATGTGTTGGGTGCCACAAGTTAGTGGGTGGTATCTGCTGTTAGCCCCCCCTTCAAGCCCTCAGAAGTTCTGTAGGACTCATGTTAATGAGCTTAGTAGCCAAATCAAACATGAGATGGGTGCAGGGTGCCCTTTGGGACATAATCTTTGGTTCAGCTACCTCAGCAATACTGTCTATGTGTATGCACATGCATACACAAGCACACACGCAGGAAGAGGAAGACAAAAGAGCCTGACTCAAAACAAAGGGATAATAATTCCATACAGAGAGAAATGGAGCTTGCATTTTCCAGCCCGATTTAGAAGCCTTATCTAGACAAGGCACAATGGATGGCATTTGGGGAAAAGGGTTGTTTATTCCAAGCTTGACACTTTTTTGCCAATTGCCCTGTTATTTTTCTTCGTCTGTTTCTCCTCCTCGTTTTCTCCTCTCTGGCTCTTATTGTGGAATACTCACACCAGCCAGGCTCCGAATTTTGCCTCCACCTCTGGGGCAAGAATGCAAGTAGATATTGGGCGCTATTTTTTAACATTTTGAATTATTACTGCAGGGAGCAAATTGTCCAGTCAAGTTGAGAGCACTTATATTTATAGAGCCCACAGGACTGGATGTTGCACTCTTTGCACTGGATGGGAATGAGGACATGGAATAAAATCAGGACTAAAATAGAGACTCTGCGAACGCAGCTTGGAGCCTCTTAAGAGTAAATGAACATATGCAGTTGAGTGTCATTGTAAAAGCACGGTGAAATGGACAGAGTGCATCGCCTGAGCTGTTACAAACAAGAGAGTCTGATGTTATTTTATGTTTTATTTGAAGGACCAGACTTTTTGAATGCTGCGTTAAATTGACTTATGGCCTGGAATCAAGTGGAATGGGTTTTGTGTGCGTGTGTGTGCGTGTGTGTGCGTGTGTGTGTGTGTGTGTGTGTGTGTGTGTGTGTGTGTGTGTGTGTGTGTGTGTGTGTGTGTGTGTGTGTGTGTGTGTGTGTGTGTGTGTGAGATTACTAAAATGCCGTAACAGATTATGACTGCGGTGACTTGGTGGTAAATGCACTGTGCTGTGTATGTTAGTGCCACATTTTATCTAAAGGTCATCTGTTGTGCCATTATCTTTCCCAGTCTTTAGCATCATGGCCAGCACTTACCCATGCACATTTTCAGTGCACACAAACACACACACACACACACAGTGACTGACTGGTTCAATCTAATTCTATCAAGGCAGATGCCCAGCGGTGGACGGATCATTGCTGACATCTGTCCATCTCTTCCTGATCCTTCCTGATGTGAATGTATCTCTTATCAGTTCAGATGAAGCAGAGCGAGTGCAGGCAGTGCCAGGGTCAACGTAAAGCTCTTTAACAGGTTGTGTCCAAGTCTGAGAGGCTGTTTTGCACTTAACTCCGACCATGTGACAGAAAACAGCAAAGTCACTGTGTCAAAGTAACTGCTAAATGTGCCCTCCAGTGCCTGACAAGTTGCTTTCCCTATTAACACTGCCCCACCCTCATTCACACATTCAGACACACACACACACACACTGACATAAACATACATAGCACATTTTCAGATAGGCAAACACACACACACACACACACTGGGCTCACACACAGTCAGGCAGAAATGCACACACACATAAACTTAGCCCCATGTGCATCCAGCGGCGTGAAATGATATTCCATTTTGAGAAATCCGGATTAAAATGTATCAGGCCAAATGTGTTTTGACCTTGTTACTGGGGGATGGAAAAGCGCGCACGCACACACACACACACACACACACACACACACACACACACACACACACACACACACACACACACACACACACACACACACACACACACACACACACACACACACACACACACAAGGTAAAAAAACAGAGTAAATGTTGTATTTCTGTGACAGAGACTGAAATTTTAACTGCTTTTAAAGCAGCATTAAGCTCAACACATGTGGCAGAACTAATTCACATTGTACACATTTACCTGCATAACATTTACGACAACGTGCCAAATAAAAAGCACATCCACTGTAGAAACGTTGGGATTTCAAAGGGGATTCAAATCTTGCTTTTTTGGAACATGATTCAGATGCAGCCAACAATCCAGCTCCTCAATTTGAGTCTGGCGGGAACACGAGTAGCTGTGGTGCGTGTTTGTGTATGTGCACGAGTCTCGATGACACTAAAGCACATCAGGAACAAGCCTCTTCACACCCACAGCTCAATACTTCTTCTGACGGCCTCTCCTCCACTGTTTCTTTGTCTGGTTCTGTTCCTCCCTCTCTCCCGTTCAGAAATGTATTCATGTAATTAAGCTGCTAATACACCGTCAAAGAATTGTCTAATTCAGCAAGGAGGAATTAAAGGAATCTGGCATGAGTCATTAGCCAGTCGAGATGTTCTGCTGAGCATTTTCAATAAGGGATCTGGAGAGCAATGAATCACTCATACGGTGTGAAGACATTCGCTATAGTGCATACTCTGTACTCTATATTTATACGGCTGCATATGTGTGTGTGTGCATAGTGTTAATTGCCATATGTGAGCATGAGAAATTGTATGTGGGAGGGGTAAAGAAAAACAATTCACTGCATGTAATCCTTCTAAACAATCCACCAATGCAGTGAATTATTACCCATTGTAAACATTTAGATACTCTGGGCAAGATACTTAATTGCAATCAATGTTTGTACTGTTGCAAGTACAAAGAGGAAAATCCCTACCTCGCTCTGCAAAGGGGAGGCGGATGAAAATGCTCAATGGCTCATAAATGGCAGAATGCTGGGGACATGCAGGCAGACTTAATAAAAAAATCATTTTTGAAGGTATGACGAGAAAATGCCAGCCTTCGCTAAACGCCTAATAGCCTGAGCAAGAAGACGTTTCATTTCTCATTGACGCTCTCAAATTGGCCCCTTTTGATCCACAGTGTTTGACACACATACAGTCTACCTGCACCCACGGCTCAATAATCTTTTCAAACTCATTGAAAAAATGGTGTGCGGGGAGACATTATTGATGGGCTAAAACGCATTGTTCCCTGATCCCTTTTTCGGTCCAGCTGTCTATTAACAGCTATTATGGCTACATGTGAAAATGGATTTTGGAGGCAGTTGTCAGCAACCACAACGGCCTGCGTCGCGGAGAGCTCACGTTCCTGATGAGCTCACTGTTTGGCGGCTGTAATTGTGCTGTTGGGTGACAGAGGCAGGGGGCTGCGAGGGGAGATGGGGTGGGGGGGCAATGGGCAAGGTTCAGTCCATGGTGCAGCCCGAGATGAAGTGGATAATTGAGTGCGGAATAAACACTGCCAACAAGCCTCGGAAGCCCCCCTTTGAAAAAGAAATTTAGAGAATGGAGTGAGAAAGAGGGGGAAGAGCCGTGGAAAGAGAAAAGGGGGTGAGAGAGAGAGAAAATCCCAGCTACCCTCTGGGGGGGAAAAGCTGCTATTGAAAAGCTATTAAACTTGCATTTAGCAGGATTGATTGGAAATGAAGAGGCCTATTAAAAGAGAGGGACAAGAGGACAATAGCGCGTCTCTGGCCGCCGTATGTTGCCCTCCTTTCAGCAGCTTTCTTTGCCGGGAGAGGGGGGGGCAACCCTGTCTGTTTAAGCGCTCCCACCAAGAGAAGCAGTTTGGGGGGGGGGGGGGGGGGGGGGGGCTTAGCACTGCCTGAATAGAACCCTCTTTATCTTTCTCTGTCCCCCTTCCCATCCTTTCTCCACTGAGCAACAAAGAGGGAGAGAAGGAGAATGAGGGAAGGTTTTTTCTAAGTCCTTTTCCAGACTCACACAGACACCCCACTTAGATAACTAACCAACTGCCTCTCTCCCCCTCTCCTCCCACCTTCTCCCGAGGATTAGTTACCTCTGGAGTGTTGCCATCATCTCCTACCAGTAGGGTATGTAATACTCAATCTTTAGCATAGTGCCACGAACAGTTGGAGCCGTGGATTCGTATACACGCTGTTTCTGTATGCCTGTGAAGGCAGGCCAGCCAATCCGGTGAGACTATGTGCCGTACTTAAACACTGCAGCGAAACAGTGGCAGGTGTCTTCGCTGACTTTCAGCAGTCTCTAAACGGATGGGTCCCCTGGGAGCTTTAATGGAGTTTTGATTGTTTAACATCTATTTTTACAAAAAGCACGCTGAAATAATGGCAGATTTTCCCTCCCCAGAAGTGTGTTTGCTTCATGTCAGCGAGCATATAACCATATGGTCTTGGGAAAGAGTTAAATAAGTTATGAGGTGCAGCTGACTCTTCCTCTTAGAAGCTACATTTCTAGGGGGGGGGGGGGAATATTTTCGCACGTCAGCTTTGTCAACTCTCTCAGCGAGCACCATGAGAACAGTAGAGTGAGCAGACCAGTTCACAGGAGTCTGCTCTCCTGCAGTCGTCGGTTTTTTTTTTTCACACCACTTACAGTGCAAGTTTTCCTCTTGCTTCATCTCTGCTGGCACTGCAGAAACCTACTGCCATTACACTCTCTGAAATGCCATTAGCAGGGTGCTGCCTTCAGTATAAATTGTCCATCTACCATAATGAAAAATATTAATCGAAGAGATGCGATATTCACACCATTTCCCCCCCCTCTTCTCTCTCTCCCAGCAGCCACCCAAGCAGCCTACTTCTCCCAGCAGCCCCAGGACCAGGTGGTTGTGTCCGGTCAGTCAGTGACTCTGCCTTGTGTGATCGTGGGTTACCGGGGAATGGTACAGTGGACCAAAGATGGCCTTGCACTGGGAGGAGAAAGAGACCTTCCAGGTATTATCACCGACCTCTTATTTCTGCCTCCCTCTTTTCTCCACCGCTTTCTGTGTGTTTATTGCTCTCTCTGTCTCTGTCTGTCTTACCGCGATCAATGCCAGGTCTCATTAGAGACCGAGTCTCTCTCTGTCAACCGCTGAGGTTTTACACAAATGAATGGTGAGAGAACAATGTACTGCAGACAGGCCGGCTACTGCTGCACACACCAAACTTTAATTTGTTGTTTAGCATTTTAAGGGTCTTGTAGGAAGGTGGATAATCAATTGGCTTTTGTCACACGCTGACATTTAAATGTGTGGTAGAGTCGAGAGAAGGTAGAGAAGCTTCCTCTCGACCTCAGCCACCCCATCTTTATTGTGTCTGTGCTTAAAGGACAGACTCCTCATACAGCAGCCCTCTCACGTGTTGCATTCCCAGCCCCACGCTGCTCCGCTAACCCCACGGCTCAATGCCTGGCGCAGTGAGGTGCTGCTTGCTTTCGTTTGTGTCTTAAAGAGCCGCACCACGTTGTCCTGTCTTTGTTCGAGACACAAGTCTGTTCATTTTATAGTCCTTTTCATGATGTGTTTGTTGCTGGTTGTTTGTTTATCTCTGACTCTGTTCTCTGTTCTGGCTTCACGCAGGTTGGATGCGCTATTCCTTAATGGGCGACCCGCTATCAGGCGAGCACAGCTTGCTGATCGATTCGGCAGAGTTGGCGGATGACGCGGTGTATGAGTGTCAGGCTACACAGGCAGGACTGCGCTCCCACCGTGCCAAGCTCACTGTACTAGGTAAGATACACAGCTCATACATGATCCTCACCGCCAGCCCTCGCGCCAAGGCCTGCAGGCTGGCAGCGCTTGGGAACAACCAGGGGAGTGTCTTCATCACAAGATAGAGACGTGTGGAGACAAACGTTCCAATGTTCAACTTACAAAAAAGATAATCTTTCAAAACAACAACTTAACATTTGACAAATAAAAAATTCATTGAAACGTACTTCCAAGTGATTTGCAATTCACAGAGTCATTTCTTATCATCCCTCAAAGATAACCCCGTTGTAAATCTAGTTTCCTGGTTAAAAAATCATGTCCTGCAAGCATAATTCAAACCAAGCAAAGCTCAGCCATGAGATCCAACCGGGGAAAAAAAAAGGAAACCCCTCTGAAGCGATAATCAAGGCTGTGGACGTCTTGGATAATGTGATTGCTGCAGTCACAAATGACTTGCGTAGTCGCTTGAAAGTCAGGGTCTGCACAGTTAGCACATTTTACAGTGAGCCACAACATTTGTCAACCGCAAGGCGCTTTTTACATTAACGTGATGTGAGTGATCTACTTCTTTACACAGACGTTCGGAGGTGGGGGTGGGGGGGGGGGGGTTGGTGAGGAGAAGGAGCAGGGGGTGGGGGGGGCAGGTCTTGGGGGAATTGGAATCGCCAAAGCACTGCTGGCATCTGGTGGCATGTAAAGGAATATCACTCCATTAATTAGTCCTGTCATTTGTCCATACTGTGTATTCAACCACAAGTACACAGACTGAGGGGGGGGGGGGGGGGGGGGGGACTCATAGGGAACAAGTGCAGGCATGATGCTCAACCCAGTGCAGCGCTTTCACCACAGAGGCTGCTGTAGAATCTTCAGTATCTGTTGCTGCCAAGGTGTGTATTCTGCGTGTATCACAGCGGCAGGGTGAAGAGCGCTACACACAGGGCGCCGTGAAAAGGAAAAAGCACATCGAGCTCACAAGCAGAATGTGGCAGCGTTTCAACCAAACGATTTGATTCCGACAGCTCGGCCCTGTCCGTCAGCTCGCCTCTCTGCGTCGTAACTGTCAAAACCGCACAGAGCAGCACAAAGCAGCGCGGCCATCACATGCCCACACACAGCCACACGCATGTTTGTGCGGAGGCTGCAGAGAAAGTTGATAAAACTGTCACTTCTACATGAAATGCACTCAGAAGGACTGGTGGTTTGGAAACATTATCTGCATTTGATGGAGCATTTTTGGCATAAAGATAAATGAACTTGAAAAAAATGTTATCAGGTGCATAACCTGCAATTTATGTTTATGTTTGGACATAAGGAATGTTAAAGAGAGACATGTTTTTTTTTCTTTCTGTGAATTCTTTATGTGTGCACATGCCTGTGTGTGTGTGTGTAAATCATTGTGGCCAGATGAGACCAAAGCAATCCTGCACAGTCAAAGGAGTCAACGGCGGGAGTGCAGTCAGGGGAATCGGCATGGAAATTAAAATCACCTAGCACTCGGATTCCATTAGTGTCCGTGCCGCGGCAGCGGAAGGACCTCTGACAATTCAGATACACACAGTGAAATTGGTTCGGTGGAGGGAGCGAGAAAGGCCAGCACAAACCCCATGTTTATGCCTTCTCTTATTGGTTGGGGAGATAGACGCCTTCATCAGGGGTGGCACGCTTGGCTTGCCAGTGGTGCGTGCAAAACCATGCAAATAAATGAACAAATAAGCAATTCAGTTGAAACATCACTCTGCAACAGTAAGAGCAAATAGAGTAATAATGCTAGTCCCAGGAAAGGCAATAAATAAGGTTGAGTGTGTTTTTGTTTCTTGTTTTTTTTTTTTCTGCCTCTAACTCCACCTTGTTAAAACAGGCACTCGGTCATGAGAAGATATTGTGTGTCTCTTTTGTTGTTATGTCTTATTGATGCTGAACTAAGAGCAACACATGCTGACTATCAGTGTGACCTCTCTGTGGCTCTGTGCTGGCCTGGAGTTTTGTTTTTGTCTTTGTTTTAAGGGTTATGTTTGTTCTGGTTTACAGTTCCTCCTTCAGACCCCTTGGTGGAGGGTGGCCCCATTGTGCGTCTTAAAGCCTACACGCCATACAACCTCACCTGCAGAGCCTCGGGAGCCAAACCTGCTGCGGAGATCACCTGGTACAGAGATGGGGAGGTCATGGACACTGCGATTTATTCCAAGGTACAGTGAGAACAGATCTTTGCCTGGCGTTATCATTCAATCTGTAACACCCACGCGATATTGCAAAGTGTAACAGCGGGCAGAAAGAAGTGCAGAGCTGTTCAAAACAGAAATGTTTTCTCTGAGGGTATAATACCCCCTCTCCTTTTCTTTCACTCGTCTTTTATTTTCTCATCCTTCTTCTGTGGTCGCTCAGGTTTTTTTTTCACCCATCACCACCCTTCTCTCACAAGATTTGTTCCCTCATTCCCTGCAGTCCCCCTCCCATTTTCACTCACGCCTGACACCCCCCAACTCCCTCCCCCCAGCTTGCCACCCCTCCTCCTCTGCCTCAGCCCCCTCACACGCTAACCCCCGCCCCCCACCCCCCTCCTTGCTCGCTAATGCCGCGACACTAGAGCATAACTGGAGCATGCTAAAGCTCAGACAGGCATGAGTGTTTCATACAGTAGAGTTTCTGCAGAGAAGAAATCACCCACAACAATGCAGAAACACAATCGGGATGAGCCGGAGCGTAAGCCAGCCACGGCTGGGAAAGTGTCACATTTTTCATGCTCTCTGACCACGCTAAATGACGCTAAACGCCACATTTAAGGGGGCGACAGGCTGCAGTGAGAAGGGGGGAGGAGAGGAGAGGAGAGGAGAGGAGAGGAGAGGAGAGGAGAGGAGAGGAGAGGAGAGGAGAGGACTAACAGAGATGAATGAGTGTGGAGTTAATTGGTGAGATCGTTTTGTGAAAAAAAAAGAATTACTAACCTTAAGGAGTGAGGCTGTGGGCAGAGGAAGCTTTGGCCGAGTGAGGGGTGGTGACAGGGAGTGATGTGATTTGAGCATGAAAACACTTTTTGTGTGTCTGGCTGAGGAAGTGGAAGGCCTGGTCCATTGATTCGACTGTCCAGGGAAAAGGCTCAGCTTGTCCTTGCTCCTTCTCAAAGACGTGTGACACTTCTTCTTCACTGTCACCACCAACCCCCCACCCCCCCAAAAAAAACAAAAGACACACAGGCTCCTTCACCATCACAGTGTTTTTTCCTTGTGTGTGTGTGTGTGTGTGAGGAAGAGAGGAAGAACGTGAGAGAGCAGTGAGCCATATCCTCAGAATCTACACCTTTCCTCACTTAGGCGTATTGATTTCTGTGAGCAGTAAATAGATTTAAAAGATGATGACAAATAAGGAGCGCTGACAGGGAACACTCTCAGAAATGTGGGAACAGCACAATATCCCCTGCTGCATCATAAAATATATGATTTAACTGCCATGCCAAAGAACAGGATGGCAATTTAAATGGCTCACACATGAAAAAATAAGACCCGCCGTGTCACAGCGATATTCCTAAGTTGTGCGATCACAAATGGAAAGTGACTTACTTTTTGTGACACTGAGCTGATTTTAAGCACTCCCCCTACTGTAATGGAGTCTCTTTTGAAAATATAGTGTGTACGCTGTTGCTAGGACGTGAAGCAAACATCATCTAACATTGTTGCCCCGACTCTGCAGACGCCGATGGAGGATGGGAAGAGGGAGACGGCTGTCAGTATGCTTCCAATCATCCCAGAGGATAGCGACTCCGGCCGCACCTACACCTGCAGGGTTCTGAACGCAGCTGCTCCCGCTGGACGACAAACATCGATCACCATCAATGTCCAGCGTGAGTGTCCAGCTTGCTTATGAAAATGCCCGTCACAGAATTGCAGCAGAGTGCATGCTATTTGCACATTCAAAATCCAACGAAGTCGCACATACATGTCATTAAAATGAATGTTGTCCTGCGCACAGACCCCCCCTCCGTGACGCTGTCGGTCCAGCCTCAGACCGTGACCGAGGGAGCCAAGGTTCTCTTCATCTGCTCCGCTTCGGCCAATCCTGAAATCACTGGCTACAGGTACACATCCTTTGCTTTAATCTAAATATTTCACTCTGATTGGAAACCTGCGCGCAGAGCCAGCAGATATTCACATCTAAAAGGTCACCGCACAATTGGTTAACTATTCCAAGACGTGATCAGCTGCAAACACGCCGTCTAAGTGGAGAAGACACCAAGCAACGTGTTAAGTAGATACGTGACTACACTGAGCTAAATGGGCCGCTTGATTGGCAGCGTTTGATTGTGATTGGCACCGGCCATTAATCAACTAATAGCTACGCTGACACGCCAGGCTAAGTACCTCCCCTGAACTAATGTGACTGTAAAATGTGATTATTCATCCGTCCCAGATGGTCGAAAGGAGGAGTTCCCATCTCGGAGGCAAATGGGGACAGCCTGGAGGTGACGGTGGACTACTCTTACTTCACAGACCCCGTCTCCTGTGAGGTGTCCAACTCTGTGGGCAGCACCAACGTCAGCACCCTGGTCGATGTCCAATGTGAGTTTAACTTGAGGCAAACATAGTGGACACTGTGGCCAGACGGAGTATTTTGAGATTTTCTAGAAGTGTATGTTTTTGTTAAAGCAGCCTCTCATTGATTGTAACTGGCTGTCGGTGTTGCTTTATCCTAGTTGGCCCCAGACTGCTGTCGGAGCCAAAGCCAATGACAGTGGATATCGGGATGGATGCATCTTTTACTTGTGCGTGGACTGGAAACCCTCCTCTGACCCTGGCGTGGACCAAGCAGGGCTCCAGCGTGGTAAGGGAACAAACACTCGCCAACACCTCATCTTGGTGGTAAAGCTTCAACACCATCCCTCCAGAGAGAAACACTCACGCATGGCCTTGAGGCATGAATCCCTCACACATTTCCCCCACACATTCTTTTTCAGGCTGAATCTTCAACAACTCCTCTCACCACGCTCCCTACGGGCTAAAGCCTCTGGCAGAAAACTGTCTGTCCACTGACAGATTCATTCAGCATTGTGACATGCTGTCATAACTCTAAGTCAATCAATCGATCAATCAACCAGTCAACAAGTGTCTCAAGGTGTGGCCCGAACTAACCGAAATTGCAACATACGCGGCAACTTTTCGAGTGGCGTTTCTGCTTTTCTGACACTAAAACGGCCCCGACTTTTTTTGAGTACCCATTTCCTCAAAGTCAATTTCGTAGGTGGAACAAATGGGACATTTCCACCTTCAATTTATTTCATCCTGGTAAAAGTCCTTTAGCGTACACACCATCAGTGATGACATCCCATAGGAGCGTCTCTCCTGGCAACTAATATAATTTCTGAGGTGAAGCTGGAGAAAACTCCCCCAGTAAAGAATGCTGCGGGATGGTGTAAGCGATGCTGTCATCTCAAAGAGTGAACGCTCTCAGCCCCTCGGAGGGAAAACGCGCAGACATTTTTCTAATCCACCCACTGCCACTGTTCCTCACACAGCCACGAGTAATGGATTAATTGGGTTACTCTGTAAGTGTGTTGAAATAAAAAATTGGTGAGAGGAGGAGGTGGAGGGGGCGCGCGGGGGGGGGGGGACGGAGAGTGGGGGTAAATGGATTAATCACAGCTTGATGGAATGACAGGATCAATGAGCTAAGCAGTGAGTGAGCGTAGCGGCTCCAAAGGCTAGGGCCCACTCACACCGTAGTACGCCGCGCTCTGTCCCCACTGTTTAATTACAACAATCTCCCCAGCAGCACGGCCACTCAGCGGTGGCTGGAGTGCCTAATGTTGTGATTAAAGCTCTTCACAATGGAATTAAACTCAAACCGCCAGCATTTGTTACAATGGTCAGCCCACCTCTGCGCCGCTTCTGCAATGAGCGGGGCCACTGATAAAGGTCCCGGTCGCCTTTGTCCGCCTCTTCTCCCCCAGCGCCTCGCTCCTTTCTCTCGCTCTCTCTCTCTCTGTAACACATTTCTCCCTTTTCTCTCTGGATGTCTCACTAGGTGCTCAGTAATGGTAACACCTTGCAGCTGAAGGATGTTACCCAGGAAGATGCTGGAACATACACCTGCAAGGCCATCGTACCCCGGATTGGAGTTGCTGAAAGAGACGTCACTTTAACTGTGAATGGTGAGTGGCTGGTGTCCCGCTACTTGCTTTGATGTTTGGAGGGATCTGCTGAATAAGCAGCATTAAAATTGATATCTGACAATTTATTATTAGAATTTTAAAATCTCTCTTTTTTAAATGTATTTCTCTGCCCTCTTTGACTGGTCTTCCAGGTCCACCTATCATCACAGCGGACGCCACGCAGCACGCTGTGAAGCACTCCAAGGGCAAGCTGGAGTGCCGGGTGGAGAGCAGCCCCCCGCCTGAAAAGATTGTAAGCGAGCTGCTTATTTGTGTTGTGCGTCATTCACTTCTCTTCAAGAGCTTCCATGTTCATTTTAGCCACACCCACATGAGAGCAAACACTCGGTGGAGCTTTACCCCTGACCCCACCTTCACACCTCTGCACCAGCCTCATCTCCACCTCACACGCTCACAAATTGCATTCACACACATATTCACAACTGTAATTGCAGAGACATTGACTGGAGAGATTGTCGAGTTTGGGGGGAGCTGTAGGAGGCCGGCTTCCTGCAGGTTTCAGCAAAACCACATTCAATTAGCGGCCCAAGAGGCATCACTCGGCTGACCCCGTTGAACTGCTGAACGTACGCTGGGCTGAGAGAGGATAATTAGGGTGTGAGGAGGAGTGAGAGACAGGTGCCCCGCTGGCCCCGCGCTGGAGACGGCAGAGAGCAGCCTTATTTCACAGTGCAGCTACCTAACCCTCCTTAGGCCTCACCTGCAGGGCAGACGTGGGAGGCAGCTTAAACATGAGCCTGTGAGCTATGTCAGCCATGGAGCACGGTAGAGGTCGGCAGAGAGAAAGCAGAACAGAGGGAGAGACCGGTGTTCAGTCGGCCACAGGCAGGGATCTGAGGATAAACAGCTGAGCCGGACTCTGCTTTGCTCACAGATGAGGAATTCTTCACAGAAAAGTGACTTACTCCCTGTTGTCCGTCCTCTTGCTCCTCTCCGCAGGTGTGGACCTTTGGAGACATGGACCTGTCCTCCGGTTCCTCCGGTCGTTACTCAGTGCAGACGGTTACCAGCGACCACGGCGTCCTGTCTTCTCTGGTGCTGTCTGAGATTCTGGCGCAGGACTTCCAGCTGCGCTACAACTGCACTGCTTGGAACCGCTTCGGCACCGGCACCGCCCTGGTCACACTGAAGGAACAAGGTACGCACCGACTGAAGTATCAATGCCCATCATAGCCCCTGTGCAGAAGTTAGAGGGATTCGCTCAATCTGAGGAAGGGGGCCAGATTAGGTGAAAGCAGTGCGCCTGCCTTGTGCTTATCTTAATTATACTCCCTCAATCGATGTGATTTAATCAGCAGATGGTTCCTTTAATGAATATGTTTGCCCCATAACATAGATATTGATCGGGGGACAAAAGTCAATTAGAGGAAGCCACATGTGTTTGTGGTTGGACTCATATCCTCTGTCACTGTCGAAGCGCCGAGCTCAGCGTTTCAGGCTGCAGCCCCTTAAAGTGAACTTAAAATTAGGCAGTAGTACTACTACACTGATGCCAGTGGAAGCCTTTGTTGCAGCAGACACCAAATATAAGGTCCTCGCCAGTAATTTACATCAACGAAGCAGAGTGGGGTCTCCAGAGATATGGGCAGCGGTATCTCCTGGAATCTCTAATTAGATTACTGTCTATTGCTTCATTGCATGTCAGGCCTTGTTACCCTTCCTTCTGAGAGATTAGAGACAATGGCCCGGCTGCGGGATGTCGGATTGCCCGCGTGAGCATACGCTCGCTGTGAGCAGGTCAGGGCTCACTGTGGATGAATTTATACGGGCGCTGACGTTCCTGGGATTAGCAGAACAAATGAAGGGATCTCTTTCTTTCTTTTGCTCTGATCTGTTTGTTCTTGATGCTGACACTATCTTTCATTTCATCCCTTCCCCCACATCTCCCGCCTCTATTACTGTCCTCGTTACAGAAGCCTTGCCTATGTTGATAATTGTTGGTGGAGCAGTGGGTGGAGGCTGTGTCCTGCTCATCTGTGTCATCACCCTGGTCTCCCTCTGCTGCAGGCACACAGGCAAAGGTGAGCTCAACGGTCAGTATGGGCAAGAGAATCCTTCGCCAATTCTTCTACTCAAACACATTCTCAATTTTTTGGCTATTTTGATCATTTTTAACATAGATTTTGATACATTTTTTAAACACTTTTCAATCCCCGCAGGTAAAAGATGCACTCGTCTTTCCAAGAGTGACATCAGAGTTCAAATCGTTCACAGTGATCACAACGCTACACGTGGCAACGATGACGAGGAGGATGTCAAAGAGCCAATGGTAAATTTCATTTGTCCACTTCCTCTGTATATCAGATGTCTCTATTCATGATTACGGAAAATTCACATTAATACTGTGATATAATGCTCATTTTTCGATTTGAACTTTTTCAAGTGAGGTCTTGTTCGTCCTAGTAAATCTTCAGAAATGCTTGGTCTTCCCTCAGGCTCCAAACAGCAGCGAGTCTCCCGGGACGTCGCGAACAGAACACAGCGACCTTCTGGAGGAGGAGGAGGATGAACGATCGGACATCAAGGTAAAACTTAAAACACTTACCTGAGGAAATGCTCTCAAAATAGCAACCATGCATTATTTTCATCATACATGTTACAGTAATGATTTATTCTCACCATCACTCTTACAGGACCCCACCAACGGCTACTACAATGTCCGCGGCCATGAAGACCGCAACATCCGTGGCAGTGGCTTCTCTGAGTTTGTGCCCAACACTCGCCCAGTCTACACTCCATCGCAGCTGCCCTCCCCCAGCCCCATGTATGGTCAGCATGGCACACAGCCTCGAGTCTACGACTTCTCCCACCGATACGCAACCACCACTGCAGGCAGAACCTCATATGAACAGCAGCAAGCTGCCCAGCAGCAGCCTGCGCAGGCGACCAGCATTTATCCCACTGACCCGCTCTACAGTGGCTCTGCCTACTTACCCGCTACCTATGGTCGCGCCTTCACCAGCTACGTCAAACCTGCTTCCTATGAGAAGGTGGATGCGTATGACCAATCAGATCAGGCCAGCAAGGTGTCCAGCTCGTCTCGCTTCTCTTATGCCTCGTCACAAGTGTCCTCCCAGCAGTCCGACTATGGCCGGCCCTCACAACGTATGCAGACTCATGTCTGACGGACAAAAAAGAAAAACGAAGAAAAGAAGATTACGGGAGCAGCGAGTAGATAACTATTGTCACCTCCACATAATGTATGTGTGTGGCAGGACTAACATGAACAGACACTTTCTTTACTTGGACGGTCCTTGAAGGACGTGTTTGGACAGTATTTTTGGAGGCAGTTGTGTGATTTCGGTTATGGGATAACCAACCTGTTGTGACTGATGGCAGGATCTACAATAATGCAAACTGTAGAGCTGCTGAGCTGGAGAATTCAGCAGATTGTGGTGTTCCAGTCAAACTTCTGATTCCAGTGTGATACCTCGACAGGTTATCTGTGTGACAACTCAAACCTGTGGAGATATTCAGTCAGTGCGAGGGCCAACTAGAAAATAAATCAAATGAATATGGGTGGCCAAAACGACTGGGGTAGCCGGTTACCTGCATTCCAGAGTTTACTTTGTGTCAACACAAAAACAGGACCTCGAAAATACTTTGAACGAAGATATGACCATCTAAGACATATTTGAAGAAAAAACAGATACGAACAAGCTATTTTTGTCTCTCATTCAGTGTTTTGTTGGCATGCGATAGGAGTTCTAAGCACATTTGTGTCTCGATCATCAACAAAAGACTGAGCTGTACACAGAGACAGACAAACTATTCTGCACAACAGGCTAGCTCTACTGACCAACAAGTGCTACAGGCACTGTACGAAAGAAGAGTCGAATCATCGGTGGAATACTTCTGACCTGAGCTGTATTCCTGGAGCTTCCTCCGATGATAACCCCTAACAAGTCGTGTTGCTTACCGGTGGATAGAAGGAGATGTGATGAGAATGTGTATTTTAGCCTTCGTTCTCATGAAGGACTTTATGTTAACTGTGTGTTGTACCAAGATGGACAAGGTTAGGCCATGAAAACCCAAAGATGGTGATAACTGTACAGAGGGGGAAACGGGGGTGGGGGGCAGAAAACCGCTGTCCGACTCCGAATACTGTTTTCTGCTGTATTTTTCGATTGTAAAATGATGAGTCGGCTTTTACCAGAACAATCAAAAGCGGCGGTTTTGAAAATGGCGGCAATCTTGAACTTGAAATAAGCTTGAAAATAAATGCAGCGTCTTCGGCAGGCTCAGGTGGAGGGGGGGGGTAAGACGTGCAAGGCAGTCCTGGTGTGGACCACACACTCTCAAAAGTTTTACAACTCAATCAAATTGTCTCAAGATGTTTACAAGAAACAGTACTACCCTGAAACATGAAGTATCTGTACAAATGGCTGAGCCCATACTTTCTCTCTGTTGCATGCAAATGATGTGTCTAGTGAAAATCTTCAGCGTTAATATTCATGTCCATTTCATGTTTGACACATTGGTTTGTGCACCTGGCCCAGTTGCATTCCTCTTCCTGGATGTTTCAGTATGAATGCCTGTACTGCCATTTGTCGACAAAGCTGTTACCAGGCAGCCTGATGAGAGAGCAAATGTCTACTTCAGAGTGAAGAGGCAAACATCATCGCTTGTCTTTATTTTTATATTTTATATAAGCCTTAATGTACAGCGTGTAAGCTGCTCTATTGTAAAGTATCTTTATATACATGTCTTTATCTTGGTTGATTTATTTGGCACCATGGATTTTCTTCTCCGAGTTGTTCATCAATCATTGAATGCAGTTACTATGCTTTTTCTTGGAACACGACTAATTGCCATTTGTTTGTTTATTCTTTTAATAATGTATTCAGAATTTTATTTGCTAAAAAGGAGCTATCGTTGCTTGTACCTTTGTACACATATTTATATTTAAATAAAACCATTTCCGATAAAGAGTTGGCTGGTGTGAATCCTGAGAGTTAATCAGCCTCGTGAGCGGCGTCGTTGGGCACGGGGAACAGTGACAAACAAAGCTTCCCATGTAGCAACAATGATGAATACATAAATTAGCGGCACTGTCTATGTTGATTTTCCTATTCCCCCAGTGGTGCGCTGCTTTTAATGAAGACAGATGAGAAAGCGGAACCCCCACTGTATGTGTATCCACCTCCTGAAGCCGACGTGCCCATCTTGTAGGGTAATAGGATAGAGCTGTAACAAAGGTAGGTATTATCTGACAATATGAGTTTGTCTTGTCACCTGTTCCCCAGGTAGGCCCGCTGCTCACGACGGGGAGGAGAGGTACATGCTCATTACAATTCTACTGCGGGAAGGGACAAGGTCTCACAAGACAAACATTTAATATGCACAACACAAGACAAAACGAGACTCCGTCAAAGACAAATTGTTCAGGTAACGCTATGAGATAAATGATCTTTATTATCCTCAATCTTTTGTATAAAACCATATAAAAACACAAACAAAAGGCAGGGTATGAAGTACAGTGAGTCCATGTCGGTGCACAGTGCTCATGGAAATATCAAGTTGTGTTTACTCTCTACTTTCTGGAGAATACACATTCACACGAACCGTGAGGCTCTGGAGTTAGTGGAGATCCACTGAGCCATGTTCCCCGCTAAACTTTCTTCTGAATTGCACAACAATACTTCTGCATATCTTTGGTTTGCTTATCCAGGATCTGACTAAAATACCCCCCCCCCCCAGTTAAATCTTACATTTAAGAACCCTCGCAGGGATAAAATCTCATTGCATTGCTCTGGCATCTAGTGACGACCCCGTGGGTTTGCTGTGGCCCTCGTGTGAGTGAAGACGTCAATCACCCTGAGCAAATGTATCTGTAAAGGTGTAAAATTTTAAATACTGATCCCTGGCCCCAGACAGATTCGGATTCAGATCCTAAGGCAACTTAAGGCAAATTAAAACAACTCGAGCCTCATCTCTCCAGTCTCAGATCAGAATCCCCCCCCCCAGGGACCCTGCTGGAGTTGTTGCCTGTTTTAGCCCACCAGCTACAAACCTGATGTACTTAACATCGCTGCCGACCACTTTCCACAGCAAACTGTGGGCTTTAAGATTGATTAATGCATCTTCTCCCCTCCGGGCAGCTTCTGACTTTCATTTACTTCAGTATAATATGAAAATGCCCCTTAATGGATTTAAGCATGTTTTTTTTCCTCTCCTTTTTTGTATTTGGTTAAACTTCTGTTATCACCACATGGTACATACAACTGTCTCTGCAGCTTGATATTTATACTTTAAAAAAGATACAAACAGACTAATGGCTACCTGGCAGAAAAAAAATAACCTATGCTGTTCTCTTAAAAATGTTTGGGGATGATGCTAAGAGTGTTGCAGCAGAAAGATTGAAGGACACATTACGATCCTTTAAGATATAGGATTAAGAAAAACCCGAATGATTAAAGCCATCAACAGCATGAGCCCAGTGGCAAAAGGTGCAAAATTCGCCGCAGCCAAAGAGAATGAAAGCATTGCACCTTTTTAGATATTATATAATACTAAGTTTTAAAATGATATTTTAGGTTTCAGAAGTATTCAGAAGCTTAAGTAAAATGTAAAAATGCTGCCATAATCTTAAAATGTTGCATTTTATAAATACTAGGAAAATGATTCCCAGAATATATATATATTAGATTTTTTGGTACGTGACGTGATTGATGTGGGCAAAAGGCACTTCACAGATTTACACCTTTATAATCTATATACAAAGTGTGGGTTGCTGTGGTTTATGTTTGTTTATGTGTGTGTGTGGGAAAAAGGGGGTTGGCAACCAAATAAAGTGCTCTGAGTCACTGATGTGAGTCGCTGGGTCCATGCAACAGTCTCCGGATTCTGCTGCTGAATGAAAACATCTTGGAGAGACTCGGAGTCCTGAATCAGACTCAAATGTTCCCTCTCCATTATTTTTAGCACTCTGACGTTGTTCCCCTCTCTGCATCTCTCCCTCTTCATCACAGCAGCGTCAAACTCCCGTCTCCTTCTTGATCCACTGCCTCAGCTTGGTGACGCGCGAGTACACGCCGGGCTTGTTCCGACGAGCGCAGCCCTCGCCCCAGCTCACGATGCCGGCCTGGAACCACTTCCCACTCTCCTCGAAGCACACCAGGGGGCCGCCGGAGTCTCCCTGGGGAGCACATTCAGGGGAGACTGGTTATTAGATTGGGGTTTGGAAGTGAGAGCACAATAATTATATGGGTGTGAGAACCCATCTATATCAGCCCTGTGGTCCCGTCTTTCTACTCTGGGAACATGTTGCACTGGTCTCACCTGGCATGCGTCAACTCCTCCTGCCAAGAATCCGCTGCAGAGCATCCTGGAGGTGACTTGGCCCTCCGTGACCACGTTGCACACCGTGTCATTGATGATTTTCACCGACGCCTTCTGCAGCAGCTGTGCCTTTTGACCTGCAAGAGCACCGCAATGGGGTCAGCGCTCTGCCACGTGACCCCCCCTGTGTTTGTCTCTAACATCAAAAGGTGTTAACGGGCTGGATTACTGCAAGCTAATGAAGGTTTAAGAGGCTTCGCAGGAGAGCCGACATGGTCTTGATATATGGATATGGATATCGGCTTAATGGAAAAGAGCAGATTACAATGAGATGAGATATGAGAGAACTGGGAGGGAGGGTTGAGCGGAAGAGAAGTATGTCATGACAAGAGAGATAAAGAAATGGTGGGGACATTAAAGGAGAGGAAGAAGACAGGAAGGGATGAGAAAGAGAATAAGAGTAGAAGAGTAGCAGACAGGAAAAGAAGATGAAGAACGGAGATGAAGAGCTCATTGTTAAAAAGAACTGGGGGGGGGGTGAGTGGGACGTCTTAATTTTGATGCCAATTGAATACGCCAAAAAGAGAAACCCAATTTTAGAGTGGGTGAACTTTGATTCAGCAAAAACAGAAAAATATATGAATATATATAAAAATATTCACATTATAATGATAATACGTTACAGAGAAAAACAACAAAATAAACTAGAGCAGCTCTAAGCAGAAGCACCAATTCATGCATAATACCTCCTTCTCGGAGCGCGCCCCAGCCTGTGACCCAGCAGGCCATGCCCGCTGGGAAGATGTGGGAGGAAGACGGGAGGCAGATGGGTTGGAGGGTGTTAGTGAACTGCAGCGGCTCGCTGAGCTCCAGCAGTGCAACGTCGTAGTCAAAGGTCATCTGGTTGTAATCTGGGTGGGAGATGATCCTCTTCAGCGGGCGGCGCTGTACGCCATCCTGCTTGTACTGGTCCCGCATGCCACTGTAGGTCAGCCAGTTGGAGGCCATATGGTTCCTGGGGTAGGGTGCAGAGTGTCACGGGGCAGAGGTTAGGTTTTCTTTACATGCATGAGGCGGCACGGGTGGATGCAGCACGTGTAGCGTCGGACACAATCCAGCGTAACGTGGTACTTTTAAGGTTACATGGTTTACTCACTGTTGAGTCTCAAATGCGACCAAAACCTCTCAACTAAAGCTGAACGTCACGAGCCTCACAACAGTTTGGTTTGGATTCATTAACCATGTACAAAAACATGCAAAGTGACACAGTGCATATGAAGATATATATAATTATAAAGAAAACCTTTGCAGTGGCTCCAATATGTAATCTGGAAAATGCTCAGAGATTAAATGAAAAGCCATGATATAAATTAAAGGTCCCTCGGTTTGTATAACAAACAGCAGCCGTGTGAAAACGAACACGTTTCCCTGCTCAGTCACTACAGAAGTGGCTCAGGTCGAACAGCATGGTTAGTGCTCCACCTACAGGACACTATCTTGAATGCAGCTGCATGCTTTCATGGTTGAGTTGTATTTTCAGCCCACTCATCTAAAAAATATTCATTAACTTGATGAATAATAAAGTAGTGGAAATAATTAAAGTTTAGAGAATGTAATATATGAAAGGGAATCTGTTTCATGGTAAATACAACACATTCCTGATGTTTATGTGTGTGGATGTTTCCGCTGTGACTCACGCTGGATCGCTGGTGACAAAGCAGTGGGACGCTGTAAGGAGCCACCTGTCTGAGATGATAGAGGCGCCACACGTGTGTCCGTAGGTCAGGAAGTGAAGGCTGACCTGCCAGGGCCACTCCCCCATCTCGGCGTTCTGCCCTCCCACGATCCGGTTCAGCTTATAAGGCCTGGTGCCACAATCTGGCATGTAACAGAGAATATACAGAGGGAGGATGCAGCGCTGAATGTGTGAGTGCAAAAGTTCTAGGTGAGACTGGCTTGACTGATGAGGGAGGAAAATCAGAAAATGAGATTAAGTTGACTTGAAGCCATCATATAGCATATTAGCTGATCAAAAAAAAGGGGAAAATACAGAAATACCCTGAGGCTCAAATGGGAGGAAAAAAAACAAAAACTTCAGCGATGACAAGAGCAGCTTTCAAAGAAAAATAAAATAAATAAAGCAGTCAGGGCCTGGGGCTTTTTTCTAATAGACAGCCCAGCGCGCAGCAGCACTCGGCTCCACTATAATCTGGTTTGAATGACACTTAAGAGATAAGATCCACTTTCAGCCGTTTTTAAAAAATTCAGAAAGCTGAGAACTACGAGGGGGAAATAACTTTTACTTACCACAGTGGTCCTCGTCGGAGTTGTCGGAGCAGTCTTTGACGCGGTCGCATTCGGCATTCACCTTATTGACACATTCACTGTTCTTGCACTTGAAGCTGAAGTCAGAGCAGATACCCGGGGCTACAAGTGGAGTGGAGACAGGTCGCCAAAATCAAAACACTGTGTATTTCAGTCCAAGTTTAACCAGTAAAATACCGAGCAATCAGCAAAGCTTCACAGTGAGGCTTGAACGCTCCATGCCTACCGACTGAGGAGCAGATGGCATTGATTGGTCGTATTGATCGGAGTTCAGGGTTTAATATTCGTCTTTACTCACAGAAGTGACAATCAAAAAGGGAATGCAAGATTGCCCTCTCTGCATGTTTGCATGAGAATGTGTGTGCAATTGTGGGAGTGAGGGAGGTTGAGAGTTGGGGAAAGAGAGAGCTGTGGTTCTATGCCTCCAATAACCACAGCAGTTTCAGTCTACTTTTTTTCCGGACTCATGAGGTCACAGTGACGTCTGACCACTGAAATTTTATCGTTAATTTTTGAGTCCACGTGACAACTGGTCAAAATCTAAAGAAATTCAATGAGATATCACGTTCAACAGGCCAGAAACATGTTTTGTGAGGCAACCATAGATCAAATCAGTTAACCTGCGAGTCTTAGTGAACATTTGCACCATATTTAAAAGTATTCGCTCAGGGGGTTCTTAAGATAACATGCGTACAAGGCAAAGAAAGGGAATTGCATGATCACGTGACCTTTGACCTTCAACCACCAAAATTGAATCAGTTCTTCTTTGAGTCCAAGCGAATGTTTGATCCAGATTTGAAGAAATTGCTTTTGTGTGTTTCTGAGATATTGTGTTCACAAGAGCACAGTATCTTCGCCCCTGGCTGTTGCTGAAGCATAAAAATGCCTGATCTAAACGCATCTAAAACTCTGATTATCCACTGGGCTGCGGACGAAGGTTATTTGTTTAATGGTTAGTGTAACATAAATGACCGTGGAGGAATTTTCAAATGCACGACTGGTGAGGACGACGATAACCCGGCTACTTACAGGATTTACAAGAGGCCTCGTCGCTTCCATCCGTACAGTCCTTCTTACTGTCGCACATGACATCATTGGGCATACACTCCCCGTTCCCACAGCGGAACTCGCTCTCCTCACAACCTGCAGGCGAAGAGACACAGTAACGAGGATATTATGATAAGATAAAGATGAAAACTTGAACAAGGCGACATGGCAATAAGCTTCAGAGCGACATTAGTGGTACAGCCATGGTGGACATTTGCATCCGTCTCCATTCTTCTTGCGTGTATTACACATGATTAAGAGCCTGGACAGATGCTGGGCAAATTGGGCAAGGCTTCAAACAAACTCCATTACTGATAGAATAATGAGTGCACACGGCCCAGCAGTCAGTGACCAGAGCATTAGCACTGATGTTTCTTTAATGTTAGCACAATTAGCATAGCATTAGATGGGCTTTGTATCCCCTGAAGAGTACTTTAAAAGAGAGACGGGAATACTCACTGCAGCTTTTCTCATCGCTCCAGTCTCCGCAGTCGTTGACACTGTCGCACACCCAGAGGTTGGGTTTGCACAAAGTGTTGTCACAAGAAAACTGGTCCTTGCCACAACCTGACGGGACAGAAAAGTCACGTGTTTAATCGTGCAAAAGAAGAAGGTGTTAATACGAGAGGAACACAAATCAGTGATAAAAATATAATTACAGAAAGATAATGGCTGGAAAGAAATTGTTTAACAGTTATTGGGGGGGGGAGTTTATATGTATTCTGAGAGTTGGATGAGAAGTTTGGGAACGATCTCATGTCTGCACATTAAATATGAAGCTACAGACAAAGAAAATAAATAAAATCAATTGATTTTTCAGGGGCTGTGTCTGTGGGGCTGTTCACAGAGAAGCTGCTTTCACACATGCACTGAACTACGGACATTTTCCTGAAATTATGTGGAGGGGCTGTATGTGAGGACACCAACATTTCCAACTTTTCCTGACAGCCCCCCTTGTATAATGTAATATCCTGAAAATGTCAGTGATGACGACGTTTGTAAACACGTGACGGACACAAAACCGAAGAAAGCACAAAGAACACAAAAAGAGGATAAAAACAGATGGATAGACAAGCTTGTGGCGATAAGGTTGGTGTTGATGTGCCGTAAACAAAACATGTGATTTTCATAGTGGAGTTTATACGTCATGTCCGGCCTCCTGCACGCTCTACACAGACGCCATCCCTCGCCTGAATGTTCTGGACAGTTTCCCGTTGTTGTGAACGTGTCTGATCGGAACCTAGTGTTAAACCAGCAGATGTGAGAGTGATATCGATCTTGTCATCCAACTCTAAGCAAGAAAACTAACTTTCAAAGTATTTCCCAAATTGTCTTCCCCTTCACGGAGCTGAGAAGAGGGAATAGTAAAGAGAAAAAAAAAAAACGTTGAGGAAAGACAGGAAAGGTGTGGTTGGGTCAACTTACGGCAGTTCACCTCGTCGCTCATATCGCCACAGTCATTCCAGCCATCGCACTTCAGCTCTTTACCGATGCAAATGCCAGAGTTACAAGTCAACTGGTCAGGACAAGCTGCAAAACAGTGAAAAGATGGAGAGAAAGCAGAGGGAAAAAAAAGAGAGAAAGAGGACGGTGACAAATTGAGCGAGGGGGAGCGACAGTGTAGTTTCACAACATCCGTCATGTGGCCAATGCTTGTCCCTGTTGATCGGAGCAATTATAAATCTATTTCAGTCAAACTGGGAGACAACATAAAGAGCGGAGGGTATTGAAAGTGGAGTGCTCGTGACTGACAGTGGCAAATAAAATGGACCCAATAAACAAGCTCTCTGGTGATTAGTCTGGCTCTTGAGTTTCACCGCAGCAGTTTCTAAAGCCACTGAAACAGCTCCATTCCACTGTCAGTCAGCTGCCGTCTCGTGGCCTCTCAGACGGCACAGTTACTCCCTCTGTGCTGCTCCGTAATGGCAGGCTATGAGTGTCACTGTCACGCCACAACATTTCACCCTCCAAGTGTTGTGTCAACGTGGGCGCCAGACGAGACTTTTAACTCACGGTTTTTCGGATCGTATGCGCTGTACTCGGCGCTGAAGCCTTTATCGGTGTAGGACTCGTCGGAGTGGAAGTGGACTTCCAGGACGTTGCTGGAGCTGGTCACAGCCAAGGAGGACGTTTCTCCACAGTACCTGCGACACAAAACCAATGTTTACAGGTATATTATGACAGGTGTGATTTGATGATGATGTTATCACTGAATGAATTCTATTGGGAACAGGCACTACAAACTCAAATGTCACTCACAATAGAGTGCACACCTCCACCAAGGCCCAACAGTCCCCTTATGAAATCACATTTAAATTCATTAGATCCAGATTTTTATGTGGATCTGCACCAAAGTGCACACTCGTAAATATCAGTCCTAAATGGGCCTGATTGTTTTTTTAATCAATGCAAGAGCTATTATCATGAAAATGCACACAAAAAAAACACCCTGTATCACAATTTTTCATCCTGGATCCACCAACAAACAGACAAAAACACAACCTCCTTGGCAAAGGTAAAAATTCTAATGGGGCAAGAAATATGAACAGTCAGCGGAGTTGGAAACAAACCAACAGTTTAGTTTAGTTTAAAATATTTTATTTGGAGGTAAAACTGAAAGTAAATGTCAGGAACTGGAGAGGAAAATACAGCAGGTCAAAGTTGAACTAAGAAGTTTGTCTGTAAAACATTCTCTTATCCGTCACCTTTGTTTTCTCTTCCTGATAAGTCTGACCAACCAGTGGGTTTGTTAAAAACCGGCCCGACTGCTCATGTTTCAGTTGAACTACTTTTAAGCCATTTAACCTGAGAACAATGGTTTTATTTACTGGTGAGTGGAACGATGCCAAAACTTCCTAAAAAAGGAGCCAGTGGACATAAAACTGGAATTTTCCAACGTATCACACTCTTATAGACGTGTAAAACATTTATTAATTTACAGACTTCAGTCTTACTTGGTTCCCATAATCTCCACATAGTCTTTGTTACACACACGGATGTCCACGTCAGGCTCCTTCATGCGGAAAATGGTGAACTTCACCCGCACCTTGATCCCAGCAGGGACCTGCAGCACACAGGAAGAGGTGATTGGTTCATAACAACCTTGTTTACCATGCATGCATGTCACTCCCCCCGCCTACACCCAAAGACATGTATCTGAAGTCCATCTGAAGGCACTGCATACAAGCAACACACACACACACACACACACACACACACACACACACACACACACACACACACACACACACACACACACACACACACACACACACACACACACACACACACACACACACACACACACACACACACACACACAGACAGGCAGCGAGCACACTTACGCACTTGTGCACGTGCTCACACACACACAGTGCTACATGCACACCAGCAAACAAAACCAACGCAAAATGCCGCAGCTCAGCCAGAGCTGCAACAGCACCCTGACAGATGAAGATAGAAGAGGTACTGAACAGCTTGGCTTCTATAGTGCTGCCTCAGCATTCCTCTCGTGGCAAGCTAAGGATGATGGAGGAGGAGGTGGGCGGAGGGGGTTATGGGTAGGGGAGGGGGCCAGGAGGAGGAGGAGCAGTGTTGCAAACCTTGATGGTCCACTTGCAGTCGACGGCAGGAGGATAGAAGCTGGGGTGAAGTGGGGAGGTGAAGACTCCTTTGTCTTCAGAGAGGAGACCACCGCAGGTTTTCACTGGAGAGAACATGACAGATATTCTCTCATGGCACATTATCATTTGCATTGTAGAATTATAATAATAAAAAAAAACATCAAATTTGTATTATAAACGAGGTGAACTTATGGCAGATATCATAGACAATACAGATGACACATGGATGACTCATTACCTTCAGACTTGGGGATGGCTCTGTACTCTGCCTCAAAGCCCGGCCTCTGTACGACGGTGTCAGTGATCAAGTTAATCAGCATAATGTTGCCGGATGACACCACCTGCAGCGGGTTGGAGGGAGGCCTCTGACCACACTGCCTGTGAGAAGCAGTGCACACATCAGGTCCCATTACAGAATTAGAAATGAAAAAAAAAAAAGGTGTTTGCAATAACCGTGTAGCACAGGCTGAACGTCTGATGCTTTTAGTAAATGGAGTTTTACAGTTTCTGAGGATGTGCCACGCTTTGGAAAATCAAATACAGATGTGATTCTTTTTGGTCAGAAGCACTAAAACATCAACGCGGCAAACAAGTTTAAAATGCTAGGGAAATAATTTTGAAAAAAACAACAAAATCCATATATGAGCAGAGAGAGGTAGAGAAAGAGATAAATAAAGCGAGATGTGCCAACGCTAAATAGAAATTGCTTAGGCGCAGTTTCAAAGTCAGACATTATAGGAACATTAGAAAAAAGTTTCAGCACTGCTGGCGGCAGAGCCATGGAGCTGTGAATGACACTGCAAGAACAGCAATACATCTAGCTCCAGTACAATAATGTCATTATAGAGTATTATATTATGGCTCTCATAAACCCCATGTCACCTTGGATAAAGCTGATCGCTCAATAGCATTATAAAAATGTTATGCATCACTTGGTAACGCACATTTGTTTGGCAATGGTTCCCGAGTTTGAAAATGCCTGCAGCTACAACTGATGTTGCATTCAAGAGCCCGCAGTCTCAGAATTTCACCACTCTCCCGAACACAAAGTAAGATTACACACAGTGGTGTAGCGGCACTCAGGTTTGCCCCCTTCGCAGATTTGAAAGGAGAGGTCTCTTTGAGCCAACTCAATCTCACTGAGGTCTCAAAAAGTTAACAATAAAACGGGACATGTAGCACGAAAGGCTTCAGAGCCAAGAAGGGGGGGGGGGAAACGGTTGTAATCACAAATGCTGTGAAAGGAATGAAGTGGAACATGTTTTCCACCCACATCAAAACAGCTTTTGCTCCTAAATCCCTCTGCAACATTTCAGTCAAATACAAAGTGATTCCTGGTGCTTGTCCTCTGGGAATCATGTCGAGCTATATCCCCCCCCCCCTCTCTCTCTCTCTGATCTTCAAGGCGTAATAAATGAGACAAATGTTGGTTGAGCCCTATCAAACAAACCCTGCTACCGAGGTTCAAGGCGAAGACAGAATGTGATTTGTGTCACAATTTGAAGATGACTGAATTTACTGGTTTTCTTTCAAATGAAATGCCTCTCAGGTGGAGGCATTAGTGCAAAGAATACTGCACACTGTGAGCAAATTATATGATAACTGATCCATCCATGACGGAGTTAACCTTTAAAGAGCACCAGTATGACTTCTAACTGACATGTTTCCCAAACCCTGCGGACATCCGCAGCCCTATGACTTACTTCGTGATGGCCTGAGATTCGTCGGGACTCAGAGAGTCATAGATGAAGACAAAGTCGTCCGAGCAGTCGTCCTCGACGTGGAAAAAAGGGAAAGTGACGGATATGGCTTTGTTCTCCGACGCTCGGATTTGCCACTGACACCTTGACTTGGGGGGGTAGGCCTTGGGGTACCCCGGAGACGAGAACTTTTTCACTTTGTCTTCAGCCTCCAGGCGGAAGAAACACTCCGCTGGAAACGACAACACGGGTTAGACATTTTGTCAACAGATAAATGGAAGAAGGCAACAGTGGTGTGAAGCTGATTAATTAAAATCTGATCATCTTCCACTTCACTGTTGACATTGCATCATAAATAATACTCTTGAAGAAATTATCCATTATGTTTCCTACAGCCAAGCCGAGTGCAGTTATTACTTCCACATTGGTCTTGTTTGTAGTTTTATTACAGACATTACAAACTATTCATGCTGCCAAAACATTTATCTTAATTTTTAAAGCGCAACAGAAGTAGCATTAAAATTAACATTATAATTAGGCCCTACTCGCCATTACACAGTCCCGACTCCTTATCCTGTTTTACATCTCGCTTAAAGATTCATTCTTATAGATGTGCTTTCACCCAGTTCTGATACGGTCTATTAGAATCGTTTTATAATGTTTTATTTCATCTTGTTTTTACTCTTCTCATCTGTAAATGTTTTTATCTCTATATCCGAGCTGCTGTGTGATGCTTTTAATTGTTTCTCATCGTTTGCTTTTGAACTGTTTCCTATTGTTTGCCTTCAACTTTTCATTTTTTAACTTGTAAAGCACCTTTGTTTTGAAAGATGTAATGTCAATATAGTTGATATATTGAATAATAATAATAATAATAATAATAAAAAATAAGACCTACCTAAAAGTATTTAAGATGTTTTAAAGGCCTAAAGTTAAAATAATTGAATTTTTAGGCTTTTCTAAGATGCTGCAGAAACCTTGGTTATGCAACAAATGTATGTAAAGACAGATTCATGTTGAGACAGTACACCTGCTATTGTGACATAATGTAATACCGTCAAATTCTGCCGAGGCTATAAATCAGCAGGCGGTGACAAAGAAAAGTGCCGGACATAGTGACTGGCTCGGCCCGGCCTGATGCAGGCTTCTCGAGCTACGACTCGCGCGGCACATGTACAGTACAGGCCAGCCATTCGTTACACGCTGGCAGGAGGGTGAACATGTAGCCAGCTGGAAAATTACAGCTGCGAGTGATTGAAATGGGAAGCACCGTACTCACTGGCTGTGGGTGTCCTGGCCATGCGATGATCTGTGACTGGAGACGGAGAGAGAGGGAGGGAGGGAGAGAGAAACAGGAGGTAAAGGTAAGAATGGGTCACTAAAGTCGGGAGGCTGATAGACTTTGATGCATGAGCCTAAAATATTTGGGTTGCACATTTTCTGTTCCATTTCCCGTCGGTTAAGAGAACCGGCGATGGCGTGTAGCTCTTTCTGCTCCATCTCACCTTGCCCTACAGCAGCAAGCCATACATCTCTGTCTAACTATCTGGGACAGCACCATCAAATCATACCCACAGAAATCATTTTAAAAGGGGACCAAAAACCACTGAGTCATAGGGGCCGGTGCTTGGATGGTGGCCAGGAAATGGACAAATGCAACGTGAATGCTGAGAAGACAGAAGGAAGAGAAATGGCTGTCTCGAGCCAGGCCAGGGCCCAGCTAATATCATTAGAGGATCCAAACAGCATAAAATGTGCAATCTCAGATGCAGCACAAGCCGAGAGGTCTGGCTTATCTATTATCATCTTATCAGCACAAATCAGAGCAAGCTCCTATAATACAAATGGAAAGCATACAGAATAGCAATGCTGATAGGAGATGACAATGACCTTATTCAAATCTGTATTCACTGCGCTTTATCTTCTATCTCTGTTAAATGTCACATTCTGGAGCCAGCTGTAGTAAACACCAAGTTGTCCCCCGTCTCTTTGCCCCTCGATGTGACCCCCGCCTCCCCCGGCCTGTGTGGTACAAACCCGAGGTGGTGATTTCTGTGATCTTAATGTTCCCCATGGTGCGCTGCCCGTTCAGGCTGCTCTCCAGTGCGTCCAACACCCGCTCCTCTGAGAACTCGGGTGCCATCTCCTGCTCTTCGGGCGGGATATCAAACTGGGACCAGTAATAGGCTATCACACCCTCACTGGTGCAAGACAGAGAAAGAGCACAGAAAGCACAACATTTAAATTGGAGTAAGATTCGTGCAACATGGGGGATTTGGGGATTTTCTGCAAAAATCACAACAAAAAAAAAAGACAATTCCAGCCGTACCTGCATCCTCTGTCCACATCCTGCGTACTGCAGGGTTTGAACTGTTATAATTCACTGCCACTGTTAGCACAGAACTTCATAATTCACTACACACAAGTCAAGAGTGAACAGACTTTTTTACGTGCTGAAAAATGCAGTGGACTTCAAACTAAGAACCCTCACAGGTCAGCGCAACAAAGCTTTTCCTTCATACAAGATTTAGTGTGACGTCCTCTGAAGCATAACAACGGACTGTTGAGCAGCATAAAAAAATTAGACGGAGCTCGAGATCTCAACGGTACCTGAACGCAGTGACCACCGTTTTAGTGTGGTGTTCCCCCAGCAATGGATCTTTCTTGTAGTTTTCCCCCAGCTGTGGAGAGGAAAAAAATGTGTTTTACTCAACTGTACAAGGTTTCTGCTTGTCTGCCTAAAGACAAAGTACAAATGAGCATGTTAACATAAAAAAAACTGCCTCCACGCAAAGCACACAACAGTGGGATTCTCAATTAACTGTCTTGCCTTCAGCTGCACTGAGCTACGAACTGAATCAGACAAGGATACAGACGGTTGGTGGGTGTGAATGCAGGTCACTACCATACACAGTATTCCTTACCATATATACTATGCATGTACAGTAATAAAAAATAAAAAAAGCATTGTTTTCATTTGTAAGGTTTGTGATAAAAGTGAAACGGAGGGAGAGGAGGAGTTCACAGGATAAAAAAAAATTAATAACAGCGAGTAATTAACATGAAATAAAAAATATCATGTCCAGTTTAAAAATGTACATTCGGGTCATTCCGTGTCAAATCATCCCAATTTTGTTTCACAGTGTCACAGATCGGAATTAAAAGATTTTTTCATATGGGAAAACATATAGAACCGAAAATTTCTTAGGTCTCAGATCCTAATTAAGGGGGATATGGTCGAATGAATGTGGTTCAGGAGTTAGAGCCGGTCATCCACAGACAGGCGGTGCTATCGAGTGTCAGAGTGAAGTTGTGGGATAACTGGTTAAACATGCTCAGCGTTGTTTACTTGAGGCCAAACACCCACAAGTCGTACCTGCCGTGTAAACAGCATCCGAGATCAGCAGCGATCTGAAAATCCTCTTTGTTTTAATGCGAGAACAAATGTAGAACAGCATAAAGCTCTTCCCCAGTCGTCTCATCATCTAAAATTCCCCCCCCCCACCCTTCCACTCTAACTCTCAGCCGACACCCTCACTTCAGTGGCTCTTCACTGAGGAAGCGAGCGCCTGATGGGTTTTCAGCAAGGTTTTTTTTTCTCCTTTTTGTTATCAACATGCTTCCTAAGTGGTGCTACAAACATCTCCACTGTCTCCAATAATAGGAGATGCTGTTGAGGGAATTACTGAGGGAATGTACAGCCTTTTATTTCCACCCACACAACTGTGCTTTCAGCAGTCTCAGTGCACTGCGAGGGGCATATTTAAAAAGCATTTCCACATTGCCAAACAAAACCCACAGCTAATCCTTAACTGGGTGTAATACTCTACTCAAAATAGTTAACAATAAACAATACAGAGGATAAACAAACTCACAATTGCCTCCAGCTTTTGCGCCAAGTTCTTGAATTCCTTGCTGTCGGCGTCCTCCAGTTTCTGAGCATATGGTACACCAGTCAGCTTCATGTGCCCACTGAAGAGCTGCGGTGGCACGCCGCTGTGTCTGCTGAGGGTGCTTTCTGAATTCGCATCTTTAACTTATAGGAGGAGAGAGGCAGATGAGAGTTCAGTGTTTGATCAACAAAATGTTATAAGATGGCTGCCTCTGATGAAAGAGGAGACTTTGGGGCCTTGAAGCCCTTTTTTAAAAGTTGCATAGCGTGGTCTGATATCGAGAAGACAGTTTGGCTCTCGGAGCAATTAAAACCGCCAGTTGAATCAAGACGCTGTTTATCAAGACTTCAGAGGCCTTTTCATCAGACCCCGTGTGTGTAAACGACAGGGAAGCTGCGCCCGTGGACTCTGTGACATTCGTCTCCTTTCCATTATTAAAGGAGAAAGGCAGAGCTGTCAAAAAGGCGAACACTAATGGGAAATTACAAAGTCCAAACAAGCCACTCTTAAACTCATATCAAAGAGCTGTGCCTTCACAGCCAGTGGAAATGATCCACTTTACAGAGGCTGCTGTTAGTGATGTAAACACTTTGAGCTCCTCATTTAATTCTATTTACAATAACGTTGTTTAATACTGAAAAATGTCCAGAGGACGCCAAACATCTCATGGTTTTTATGATTTTTTAAAAATGTATCCAAATATATAAAAGCACAGTTCCTCAAAGTTTCTAATGCGGATGATATAACAGAGGGAAGCTTCTTTTTTTATACTCACAGACAAACCGCCAAATGAGGAACGCTGCAACAGCTGCAAGGACGAGAACAGCCAGAAGAACCCCGACGATGACGCCGGTTTTCCGCTTTGCCGACGCCTTCTCTTTGTTGGTCAAGAAGTCGATCCGCTCATGGCGACCATTGTGGCCCTGATCGAGAAAACAGAGTCAACAAACGTACTGTAAGTATGTTCAGTGTGGAAATTACATTACACTGTAAAGTACAATGAGAGCTGTATCCAAACAGAGTGTAGTGTACATTAATGTGAATAACTAATTTCTTTTTTTAAACAAAAAACGTCAAATAGATCTCCAAATGATGCATCATAGCTTGGACCATTGGTAACAGTTTTTGACAGAACAAATTACAATTCATCCCAATTCAATGAAGATAAATAACACAGGCTCTTTACCTTAAAACCTCCATTAGCCCAAGCGATTTATTGGTTGGCTGATAATAATGTAACTGTTAAATAAATAAACAGATTTAAAGGGATCTGCGTTTATATTTGTAGATATGCAACGATGTGAAAACTTAAATTTGACAGAATAAAAAATGCAAGAAGATGTGGATTTATGTTTATTTTCTTTATTCACGTTCTATATATATGGTTGTATTTTGGGTTCTCTTTGTATTACAGTGTAAACACTGTAAACACCCTAATTCTACAACTGAAACAACAAATTCAAATCTAGACTTTTATATAGTTTTTTTTAATAGTAAAAAATGTTTGACAAGTTTGTACAAGAAGCAGATTTGTTAAACGATGTAAAACAATTAACATTAACGGTCGAACTATGACATGTATTTAAAAAAAACTGATGTGAAACGCCTCACACTGTTTTCCAAGAGCGACATGTTCAAACAGGCAGGTTGTATACGTTTGCAAAACCGGTCAAACACGTTCAGTAAATGTGACAGAGCTCCCACACTCATACCCTACACACACACACACACTTTTCTAGTCTTACATGCATCCAGAATATTGCTTCATAACTGAGGGGTAACCTTGTGGAGAACATGGGCACGGTGCTTTAGGCTGCGTGCGTCCTCTGGCTGTCGATACTGTAAGTGTGTCTGTTGCTGAGCTCACTCAAGTGGGCGGACGGAGAGAAAAGGTTTGGGACCGCTTCAGCAATCAACACACAATGAATTCAGCGAGTGTAGCCCATGAGTGAAGAAGCCCGAGTGCCATTAGGGATGAAGAATCACTTTGGTATTAAATCAATTTGTCAGATGTGCTGCCCCTTAAGATGGGGGCTCAATTACACGAGTCTAGATGATAACTCATGGCAATTAAGGCCTATTCTTACCCAAGCCGGGCTTCCACACATGCTTTCTAATTGGAATCTTGAACAGCAATCATGGGCCAGAATGAGGCGAATCATTAGAGACGGGGTCAGCCAGTGCTCCAGGGTCTCTCTCTATCAGTCAGCCTGATCACAGCTTAATAAAACCATTACATGCTCTTCATCATATCCCATTCTTCACCCCTACAAAGAAATACCACCCATTTTTAAACTCTGTGGAGCTTTTTTTAAACACCAGCGCCGCGTGCTAATCCATATTAAAGAGGAAGCAGTGTCTGTCTGTTTCTCAACACAGAATCGCGAGGAAACGCCACAAAACGCTGATGCAAACTGTTGAAAAACGTGATGTTTTACTAGAAAACCATCTGAGTTGTGTAACAGGCCATGAGTTTGGTGAAGTAAAACTAGTCGACAGAGAGATTTCCCGAGCAGAATAACTGGTCTAGAAAAGACGCTGCTAACGCTGGGAGGTGTGGTTCAGGAAAAAAAAGTCTCACAGCTCAGTCTCCAGCAGGATTTGCTTCTTCCACACGAGTCCTTATTAAAAAACGATTTATCACATTCATTCAAAACTTTAGTTAGAATAATGTAGAGATTGAATGTATTGTAAGTACAACTTTGAAAAACTCACATATATTTTTGAAACAAAATCAAACAAAATACTAACACTGTAGGAGAAGTCATTTTCAAGTCAACATTTAAGTACGTTACTTCTGCCAGGTTTTACATGCAACATTCAACTTAGTGCCCACTTAGACTTGATTGTCTCTCAATCAAATCAATAATAAAAGACCTAGTGTGATGATGTCCTGAAGCAGCGTGGGATCATGGGAGTTGTCCTCACCACTGTTCGCAAATCGTGTTCATGGATGAAGAAATGTTTTCTTCATGTTACGCAGCAAAGAGCAATGAATAAATCCATTACAAGGGAACAATACAAGGAGTGGAACTGACTAACTGACTAACATGTTTTCTTACTTTGTCATTTGCCCCAGAAGTTAAAGCAAAGACAGACAAAACAACAGGTAAAGTTGACATGACTAAATAAAAGGCAACGGAAATGAAACGTCCCAATAACTTGAATAAAATTTCTCTGGGTTTGAACATTGTTGGAAACATTTTGTATAATGTTAGTCCTCAAGTCAACAGCATGGTCTCGTGGTTTTTTGACATTAAAATTAAGAGTTGTTGCATATTATAAATTAAATGCATCAATAACAGGACTATTTTTCAGTTTTTCTTTTTTGAAACTTGAATGAATGAATATATATATATATATATATATATATATATACATATATATACGCACATGTTACATGTACTTTACAAATTAGAAATGAAACATTTACAACAAATAATAGGAAAGACTTCTTACAGCAATGGAGCGCAGATGCAGAAATAAAAAAGGTTATAGATTAGAAAAGAGAAAACATTCAATTAAAATAAATTATCAAATTATCAAAAGAAAAGCACATGGCAAAAGTAAGATGAATGATTAATGGTCTATTTTCATTAATCTGCTCCAGTTTCAGCGTCACGTGACTCGTTGTCACAGTGTTATGTCTTCTCACGTAAACTGGGTTAGTCATTAATGTCCTGCCTCCATTAAAAGCAGCAGCACCACTGTAGCTCATGGTCATACTGGGGGTGAACTTCATGTATGCACCTCCCTATCCGTTTCATATAGGTGCAGCTTAACAGTCTTTCTCCGATATGATGATTATTCTGCACCATGTTTGTCATCAATATTATAAAATAATACAAGATACAGGAAAAAAATGCAGCCGTGACATTTATAAAACTGGATCCCACCGTCTATTTCTTTCTGTGGATTGCCAACACACCTTGTGCATTTTCTAAGAGTTGGCTCTGGGCTACAGCTTGAAAGACTGCTCCACCCTTTCACAATTCCTCCTTGTCAAAACCTGGCACCTACATTACCCACAATGCAACTCGACCACTGGCAGTTCAGTCAAAGTTTGCCAGAGGTCGGGGTGTGTTTTGCTAGCTGTGGAGAATTTAGCTCCAAGCTGTTCCCCCTGAAGCAGAGATGAGGAGCCGGCTGCAGACGTCTGGTAACCTCACGTCTTTCTAACTCCACCCCCCCGTCCCCAGAGATGTTATAAACTACAAACTTCTCTTCGAGTCCTCAGTCCCACGAGGTAGATTCGGGTTGGGGAAATTAGGATTGGGTTGGGAGATATGGCGAAAGATATTATATACAAAAAAAATGTTGTAGTTTTAAACTTTTCTTTATTAGCAGAGAATGACATTTTACTAATCTGAGGTAGATCAATTGTGTTACACGTCCTCACTGTGCTTGCACAATTTATAAGCTTTACATCGAGATATATATATATATATATAGAAACTTTTAAATATTGCTATTGATGAAAATTATATTGGAATAATTATTTATAGTGTTTTATTGTTGCCTCAAACTCATATCAGCTTCATCTAGAGCCACAAAAGACTTCATACAACTTTTTTCACACGTGTCAGCAGTACTTGAACTATGAACAAGCCTTGATGTGTAAAATTGGTGAACTTCTTTCAAAAGTTCTCATGCCTTCTCCACACTCACCAGCACTGATGTATCCAAACCAGCCCGCAGACCAAAAGGTCCGATCAAATACGACAGCCAATCAATGCTGGCTTTATTTATTTATCCTTTATTTAACCAGGACGGCCCCATTGAAGGTGCAATATCTCTTCTGCCGGCGAGTCCTGGTCAAACCGGGCAGCAAATGAAATAATAATTTAGGCTTCAGCAGCCTTACATTTCCTTTCAGTAAACAAAGGCTGACACACACATCTCCTCCCTGGCAGTAGCCCCGAGCAGACGTTAGCAGTTAGCCTTTTATAGGCCATACTGCAGCATCAGCCAGGAAGTGTCAGGAAGCCTCAGCCTCAAGACATAAGCTATGATACGACCACCTGGCAGAAGGTTGTCAACTAATAATCCTCACTGCATTTTCCATGCTGAAGAACTGAAGAAGACTAAAGGAAGAGTAATTTTGTTGCTTCCCATACATGGAGGCAAACTCCATCACCGATAATAATTTTACACAAGATGGCCACAGGTGCAGCTAAAAGGCAAACAACGGCCGTGTTAAATATTAAACTCGCCCTCTTGCAGTTTTGTTAGCGTTTCTGAATGCATCATTCAGTGGAGTCGATAAGAGGTGCGACATCAGGGCCGCGTTCAAATTGACTTCTGTTGCTCACTTTCAACACGACTGCCCTTGAAATGTGGGCTGAGAAGAAAGAGAGTGCGGCCTTGCCTGAAGAAGCGTTGAGTGATTTCACCACCAAACAGCATTAATCACAGTGTTCCCATTTGATCCTCCATCTATCATTGTCTGTGTGTAATCAAATATCAACAGAGAAAGAAACGTTCATTTATCAACACTTTCACTAATGTCATTTAAAACAAGTGTCTCAGCTTTCAGAAAAGGGATGATCAGAGTTCTGTTATGCCAACTTTGTGTTTGTTTTAGATTTATCTTTAAATGTACATCATTTTGAAACTAGCTCAATAGCAGCGTTTTGTGTGGTTTATCCATGTAAATTGAAAATCTGTGAATAAATATAAAATCCATCCTTTTCCACATAGATACATTTATTCAGTCATTCACATACATCTTAGCCACAATGAATTTCTTACACAAAAGACAGAACTTAATAATTATTTAAATTTTAATTCAATATTCAGCTCATCCTTTTTTGTTATCTTACACACTTCTTTCTAAAGATTAAACTACATAATTTTGAAGTAAGAAAAATGCAGCACGTGAGTTTTGCTGTCTCCCCACCCCCCCCCCCCCCACCCCACCCCCACCCCACCCCCCCCCCCCACCCCGCTACATCTTAACAAAACAAGGTCAAGCGAGGACATGCTTGGCTGTTCACGTGTAAATACCTCGCATTGTGAGCATCGCGTTCTCTCTGAGATGGCACTTGGAGATATTTCAACAATATGCCACTGATTCTTGTAAGTTCTTGTTAAAGTCGCTCCATAGTCAGGGAGAAAGGGCGTTTTCTTTGCTAAACCTTGTTATTGTTTGCTCACATTCACAGCAGTACACATACAGATGAACTGCAGTTTGTGTTTCGACAGTTTTCAGGAAGCTGTCAGACAAAGGTTGTGGTGAGCAGGTGAGTGTGAGCAGAACTGATCAAAGCCTTGTAACCATTAATGAATCCCTTTAAAAAGAGAAGTTAACCTTCGGTCGTCGTTCACAATTTTTTGTCCATCTCCCTGGAATTTAACAAGATGGAATTATGTTGAAATAAGAACTATAACGGGTTTTATACAAGGTTTTCATGTTCCAGGAGAATTTTACATTAAGGACAGGGGGGGGAAGCTTTTAGAAGATTTTCACAGCCCTTCATTACTAAGAAAATACAAGCCTGCTTAAATATTACACTCCAAGGGCCAAACCTGTTCTAAACTCAAACAAATCTGTTTTATAATCAGACAAATGTTTTATAAATCAGACAAACCTGTTCTAAACTCAAACAAATCTTTTATAAATCAGACAAATCTTTTCTAAAATCATACAAATATGTTCTAAAATCATAAAAATATGTTCTAAAATTATACAAAACTACTCAAATCAAACAAAAACAGTTCTAAAAAGCTGTTCAAAAATCAGACCAAACTGTCCTGAAGTCAGTCTAAATCACTGTGGTAGTCATAGCCTTGTTTTCCTAAAAATAATTATATACCTTTTAACAAAAAAAAATGTTTTTTACTCAATAGTCATTCAACAAGTTTCATCAAGAAGTACACATTTATCTGTTGTTGAGAACATTAAGGCGCCAACTAGCTGAATGTTGCTACCTGCTGGCAACTTTGCTACTGATGCCTCACCGCACCTTTGCCTGGTGGTGCAGTGGAAAGAAATACTTACACAAACTGATTCTTAAAAAATTCAGGAATGGTTTGAAAGTCACTCAGAAAAACGAATACTATGCACGTCTTCGTGTGTTGAGTAATTCTATTTTTGTCATGCTCTGGCTTCTACCACAGTAAATGACATTCAACAAGTATTAATCAGAAACAAATTATTTTCATAAACTCAGCAGAAACATAAAAGAGAACTAGCTGTTTAAATATATTAATACTGACACAGTACAATTGACTGATGCTTTGTAAGCCTCTAGCTCTCTTTGGGGATGGGGAACAGCACAGATCGACCCTTCTTAATATCTAAACAGAACCACATCAAACACTTCATAATGTTGAGGGATGGATTGTAGAAATGGTTCATCCAACTTTAATACATTTCTCTATATCTGAAGCTTCAAACAATTATCTTTTAAAAAGGTAAATGTCAAGTCAGAAAATGATGTGGCACCTAGGACTTCACTTAACTGCTTGGTAAAGGACATAGATGAAACATTACTTGAGTGTGATAAAGGATTCTGCGAAATCTATAATTTAATCACCCACATTTCAAACAATTACTTAATATTTAATTGAGTTATATTGTATAATTTATCACAGCATCTTCCTTTTTCTTTCTATCTGAAGGCAAAGACGATGTAAATAAACAATCATTCCCTTTTCAAATGCTCATGTTGACATCAGATTCAAACCTTCTTTTGCTTCAGTGTGACAGAAACTCCAAAAGAAAAACACCACGAGAGGACTGGTTTTTTGAAGTGGCCCTAGTTTAATCATTCACTCCTATGTCTATGATGGAGGGAAAACTTGCTTAGTGTGGAACCTGGAGGCCACAAACAAACTGCTGGTTAAATGAAGTTAACTTTAAGTGAGCGCTGTCAAGGATTGAAGGTATGAGGAGCATGTGTTGGACATACCAGTCACTTCATATAGGCCACACACACACACACACACACACACACACACATCCTAATGAGGACACTTATTGACATAATACATTCCCTAGCTCCTTAGCCTAACATTAACCATCCAAACGAAATGCCTAACCCTTACCCTAACCCTAATCTAAACATAATTCTAACCCTAAAACCAAGTCTTAAACCTCAAACAGCCCATTGAAAAAGTGAGGACTGGTCAAAATGTCCTCACTTTCCAAAAATGTGCTGACTCTGTAGGGCCTATGCTTAAAATGGTCCTCAAAGACATAAGTACAGGAACACACACACACACACACACAGATAATTTGTGCAGCTATTCTTGTAAGGACACACCATTGAATTCCATTCATTGTTGACCGCCAAACCAAAACCATGTCCCCAGCCAAGTCAGGTCTGACCCTCACCAGGACCTAAGTAATTAACCTCTGGTCCCCATGAGGTCTGCTGGTCCTGACAAGGTCAGTGTTTATACTGGAGAAGGTCCCACAGAAGTCACAAAAAGACACACACACACACACACGCACACGCGCGCGCACGCACACACACACACACACACGCACGCACGCACACACACACACACCAAGCCAAACAAACTGTGTGTTCGTGCTAAATCTATCGTGTGAACCCCAGGAATGAGGTGAAAATACGTGAGTGACACTCACCTCGTATTCGTATTTTGCAGACATGTCAGGATGTGAGCGGCTGGAGTCCAACAGGATCCAACACTTGTCTGTTTCCTCTGTGAAACCGTATCAATGTGTCGTGTTCAGAGCGGAAAGTGGCTCTGTTGTGTTCGGTGGCTCCAGGTGACAGAGTCACTTCCTGGGTCGTCGAGCACGGAGACACACCTGGGCAGCCTCTTCCTCACACACCTAGGAGACTAACCACACCCACTGCTGCCTCCGCTGACCTGAAAGCAACTCAACACCACCAGCAACTGGTCTGACTTCATCATCAGCCAGTGACAAAAAGCAAACACAAAATATACATTATAACCTTTAAATATGTTTATTATTGTATAGAAAATACACACTGCAGTACATTAGGACAACATACATAATCACAATATGAGTTTCATCAATAGCAATAAAACAGAAGACCAATATATCGATATCTACATAATGCTTATTTACCTCAGATTTAAAAAAGATTTTGCTGTTTATTAAGTGTTTTTAATTTTCTGCTCATAAAGAGTTTAAGTCTACAACCTTCACTAAGGATAAATCATCAGTCTTTGAATAACAATATGACATTTATTGTGATAGCTATAGATCTTGGCTGTTATAATTGTTCTTTTAATCTCGGTATGATGGTCGGTAATATCGTCCGGCTTATAGTAACATTATGGATTTTACATTGTGATAGAAAACTAGTGTTTCTAAATGCTTCTTGATGCTTTCTCAATATATGAGGCCTGCAGTGTTTGATCCAGGCACTGGTTGATTGATTTGTGTCTATTTAACGATTCATTGTGATGTTGTATTGATTGCAGTGTCTGGAGGATTCTACGTGTGCAGTTAATACAGACTGCATTTCTTGGACTTTTGCATTAGACGTCAGGAGAAACACGTGTCCATGAGCTGCATGAGTCATGAAAGTGTGATTCTTGATGACACAACCATGCAGGAGAAAACCCACCCCCCCCAAAAAAAAAATCACACACCGACACTGACTCATCATCAGTAACAACAACAACGTGGACTCGTTGTTTGGGATTCTCCTCCTTTGACGCACAGAATCAGCTGGTGAGCCGCCACCACTCCACCTACACCACCAGATGTCGCTCCATACCAAGACAGCACCAGGAAGGCCATGAAAAAAAAAAAAGAGTGTGTGATGAATACCCGCAGAAACAGGGCTTGGTTCTGTCAAGCTTCATCCACACACAATCCCAGCTGGCGAGAGGGAGCAGGACGCAGGAGATAAAGGCAGGGAAGAGGCCGCGGAGCGCACCGTCCACCACTGCAGCCGATGTAACCCGGCCGCGTATGTTGGAGTCAGTTGTTCCATAAGAGCAAGTTCGTCATAAAAAGAGACAAAAGAAGGAGAGAAAATGGGACATACCGCATTACCCATGCTGATGGCTGTATTGTCCTATTGCGTGTGGGAGAGCGTCGAGGTAAGAGCGAAACCAGCTGAATCATATGTAACGATGGCGCATTTCTTTTTTTTTTCCCTTTCTGCATCTTTCTCTGCATGTCAATGTGACTTTTGGGTAAAAAAAATCCTGCACCCACGCACACTGATACATATTTGTAATCATGTCGACATGCCACGCATACAGCTGCTCTCCCATCTCCACATTGCTGACACGCACCCCCATCCAGGGCAGGTTTAATTTTGCAAATGCATCCTCCAGCACCGTCCTGTGTCAACAAGAGCGTGGACTCACAGCCTCCACTAACACGCAGTGGGGGGTAGAAGGGGTTTTGAAAATGCTAAATTGTGCATTATCACATGTGAATGGCAACTCATAGTCATGGGATTTAAAAGATAAAAGGGGCTGCGTAAATGTGTGGTTTGACGTTTGGCTCCAGCCCTGGGCCTGTGCATCTGACGTGACGCACGGCGTTAAAAGACCCTTTTTTTTGCTCCGTGGAGGGATGGAGATCCGATCCTGTCTCGCTTCATCCCATCTGGCCCTGCGAGGAGGAGGAAGCCTGCAGCTCTGCAAATCCGTCCTTTTAGTGGAGTGATGCAGATCTCGAGCAGGATGGAGTCATGCATATTCAATGTTCTGTGTCACATTTGGTTTTCGTGGAAGAACACTGAAGGGTTTGAAACGTGCAAAGAGAAAGAGGAGCCCAATTCAGTCTTGCATTGAGACTCTGGTGCACGGCTGCTGTGTGATCTTTCATATTATTCTATATGTGTCGCCTGGAGAATGTATGTGCACCCGCCAGCAGGGGATGACTTTGATGTATCATTGGACATAGATTGTGCAGAGTGTGACACAGGGCGCACTAATGAGAGATATGGGGTCATCCTGTTGGCATCTGTCTCCATCAATAGCTTGAGAGGAGATTGTGAAAGCCCCTGGTACGGGGACAGATCAGTGGGCCACCAGCTGCTCCTGCTTCCCCCCCCCCCCCCCGCTGTAGGTCCCTCATCACGACCTGTACAGCGTCCAGGCCCAAAGCTCGATACACTCAACCTCTATTTCTCAGTTTCTCCTCAGTCACCCTGCCACCTCTCACTGCAACCCAACTGTGCCACAAATTCAGGTTGGAGCATGTGTGCACTTGTGCGTAGCAGCGGGGAAGGTGTTGGAGGTGTGTGTGAATGTGGAGAAGGGGAGGAGGAGGAGGGAGGATGAGTCATGATGTCCCTGCTGGAGCTGTGGTTCAGGTCAAACGCACTTTTCCACCTGGAAGAACGAAGAGGGAACAAAGCTGCTCCTGATGTCTGAGATGAAGCGTGCCAGCATCTCCGCTGCTGGTTTCTCAGACGCCCCCCCAAAAAGTTCCCATAAGAGGATTTGTGAGATGTTTATTTATTAGCCATCTTCCACAGTGAGTGTGTACCCGTCATAAAGCCTCTCCTTTCATTCTGAAATTATTTCACTTCTCTAAGAGCCTTAGTGGGATTACTGCTATGCTGAGAAACAGGCTTTAGCTTCCTACAAGGAGACCTGCCCATGAAGGTTTACACTGAAGATTACACCGTGAGAGGGTTGGCTGCATGGCTGGATTACACTGTGGTATTAGTCCTAATGAAACTGTCAGCTTCCCTTTAATTTGCTCAACTTCCATTCAATTGAAATGTGGGAATTGGGCAAATTTATTTTTGATCTCTTTTTTATTGCGTAATACTTAATATTGTCGGCACAGTGAGTTCATTTTCTCAGAGCGTAATCACACTTGTAAATTAAATTTTCAGACAGTGCTCCGGATTAGAGAAGCCACGGTGATTTTTTTTTTTTAGCTGAAATACAAACTCAGTATCATCTTGTGTCGTTTTTTGCTGTGACAGACAGATTGTTGCCAGGCTGCCACATACGTCAAGTCCACCGCTGGCATCCCAGGTATCCCAGCTTTAATAGCACTTACCTTTAGCTGCACTCAAAGCATTTGGCTACAGTAATTGACTCACTGTACGGTTCTCGTCCTGACACAAAAGGTCATCCGCTGACAGATAACCACAGTGTAGCCTGGCATTAAATGGGAGCAGAAGGAATTAACTTTAATTAAATTTATTCTTTAGTGTTTCCGTGGCATTTATGTGGGTTGCATTAGTTTTCCCCCTTTTTACTCATCTAATAATATAGAGGTGGGTATGGGTGATTTAACAATATACTGAGAGATTTCACATATATAAGTATAAAAGTATATATAGGTTGAGAGATTTTGCCATAACATTTATCTAGTGTTAGCTATCCCCCAAACATATTTGGCTGTAGTTTGCCGGTTGTTGCTGGAACTGCTTTATTAGATTTATATAAGGTTTTCGGATGTATTACATTTCCGATAAGGTTTTCCATTCACACTTTGTCATATATCACAATATATACTGTGATGAGCTACAACCATGATGTGCAAATGACACAAACCATTGTAAAGGATTATATCCACAGCCCTGAAATTACTTTTCGGAGGAAATCAATGGAGAAAATGACCAGACAACAAAGGCCTAGTTTTGACTAATTCAGGAAATGAAATAATCTAATGAATTCAGATGTCCTCACCACATTGATGCAAAACGTATTAATAACAAAAATAGATAAATGTAATATTGTAACTTTGCAGTCCTTTTTAGCACCACTGTTTGCAATGGGTTTAACAGTCAGAGATACTGAAGAAGCAGCTGCTACTGTAGAAATGATTCTGTCTGTTGAATTTTAATTCATATTATTCTGCAGTATCTGTCGTCAAAGAACACATTGATGTTTTGATTCCTCGCACGTCAGCAAAACGTAAAGCCAGAGTGCAGTGAGTCAGTTTTTGCTACAGCGAAAAACCTCCTGCAGGAAAATGTGATTGAAGAAAGCAATCATACAGTGATTGCACTTGTGTGTGGCTTTATTTGATTAAAAAAGGGGGACTACAGGTAATGTGCTCAGCTTTAGTCAACCAGCTCTGTATTCATCATGATAAATGGTCAGTGGACAGTGCAAACCAGAGCACTACGGTCTATAGAGAGGCTGCAGAACAACAGCAGAAAACAAACCTACTGCGTCTCTGCACTGTATCTACCGGCTCCAGGAAACACCCGAGGTCTGAGAAAACATGAAGCACAAAGGGAGGAAATAAGGAGAGAACAGAGGAGGGAGGAGTGTGAGGATAGGAAGCAGATTTAACTGTGGCTGACAATTACATTAAAAGTCATGAAGTCGCTGTATAGTCAAACTCTCCCCACTACCACCATCACCACCACCAGCACCACCACCACCAGCACCAAGTGCAGTTTCAAGCTTGCTAGAAATACAGCCGTACAGATTCATGCACCTCCCACCCCCATCTGCCTTTCAGTGCAGTCACAAACAAGGATTTGTTTGTTTTTTTAAAAGAAGAAGAGAAAAGATACGGACAACCAGATCCCCCCCCCCGCCTCTCTCTCTCTCTCACACACACACACACACACACACACACACACACACACACACACACACACACACACACACACACTGCCCTACACTCACTTAATTAATTTTAGAGCCAAGAGATAATCAGGTTCCACTAATGGATTCCCGTGTGCTTGCTGTTCTCCACTATATCTGTGTGCCAGTGGGCATAAAACATACCATTTTATTGTATCACATGTTTTTCATCCCTGTTCTCTGCATCTGGCTTCCTTTCCAAGTTTTTGAACCATAGCACACACACACACACAAACACACACACACACACACAAACACACACACACACACACACACACACACACACACACACATACAGAGGGACTGGATTAAATCCTGCAGAGTCACTGTGAAATGAGAGCTACACTCTACTAAAGGAAAGGAGTGCTGTAAATGCGCTTTAGCAATTGAGCCGTGGAGGTGACTAACTAATAAATGACAGTAATATACCCTTTGGGCCGCTGTTGCAATCGTCAACATCCAAACAGAGCCTCGTGGAGGGGGTTTATTTTTCACCGTGGCTGCTCGTCGTTTAGAGATCCTGGGTGGAAATGAGGAGTGTTGGTGTTATCTCCAGACGCAGAGTTCATCCAGCTTTTCTGCAGAAAATAAAATGACATTAATTGCACATTAGCATCATGTCCTCCCGGTAGATTTGGGGAAAGCTCTGCCAAACACTTGATTGAGATGATTCAATCACATCCTCTGGCCTTGTTGCAATGTTTTGAACGTTGGGTCTCTGTTGGTAACAGAGTTATTCCCAATACAGAGTTTAATGATATTTGCTTGCGAGGCTCATCACTTTCTGTCATCTCTATAGTCTGTCATGCATAAAACTGATGCACTACATTTGATTAGTTAATTTTCTTCAGCCTCCCAGACTGCACGGCTGCGTCTAGGTCTTTAAAACGAATTTAGAATAAAGCTGCTCCCAGTTGTGCAAAGATTGCTTTACCTTTCATCATCCACTAAGTGAATGTCAGATATAACATACATGTAGATTCATGTGGTAATTCCAGGTCTCGAGTGTGTGCAGATCAAACATATATGCTGGCACCTGTTCCTTTCGAAGCTAAAGCCCAGATGGGACTGTGGGATTTAGTGATGTGCAAGTGTCGTCTGTGTTTGTTTGCACTTGTCAAACCTTTGTCTAGTGTCACTTGGAACAGTGCATGGTTCCCAACCTTTTTCTCGCCATGAAAAAAAAAGGTTTGACATTTGTTTATTCTCACCACATAAATCATATTTATTCAGCTTAGTTTCACTCCATGTTTCCCCCTGGTCATTCATGCACCCCCGCTGCACTGGCTCTATGCCTCCCTCCCAGTTTGAGAACAAACTGACCTCCAGGGATTGAGTGGCTAGCACGGCCATCTTGATCACGTCCAGCCCTGGCTCCTCTCTGGAGTCGTGCAGGACAGAGATATCACCGGAGCACGAGGTCTTCAGTCGACACACAAACTGCCGCACTAAGCCTAATGGGTTGGATTTCTACAGGGGAAAGTTTTTAATGCCAGATGTTTAGTCCTGCCGATGAGATGTGCTTCTGAGGAAAAACATCTGCAGTGTGGCGATAACACTGGTGCTGCGTGTCCAGGAGGAAAGAGAGAGAGAGAGAGAGTGCAGTGAAAGAGATTGAGGGCTGGTGGAGAGAAAGAGAGGTTTCCCAGGCACAGTGGAGGATTTGAAAAACGGATGAGGGCGAAGGAGGAGAGAGAGTGTAAGTGATGTAGTGCATGCAGAATGTTGTGTGGGTTTGCAGGGTGGAGTGCATGATAATGGAGGGGTCCGGCCCTTTTTCTGCTGCTCTGGTCTGGCTGGTGGAGCAGAGAGATCCATGTATTCACAGGTGGTCTGGAAATGAGATGGGGTGGTGCTGGTGGTGGTGGTGGTGGTGGTGGGGGCAGGACAGAGGAAAGAAAAACCCTGTGGCCAGAGTGGAACGCTGAGTTGTACGAAAAGCAGGAGGTCTGCGAAATCTAATTTCCTTAACGGCCTTGGCTGCTTGGATTGAGAGACTGCGGGGTCGTTGGGTGCACAGAGACTCATCAGGCCAGTTATTAATATTCTACTGTAGAACATTAGAAGCTGTTATAGAGGGAAATGGATGCACTATTTGGCAGGAAGTTCCTCTTTTCCACTGGCTGCAAAACACATTTCCTGCAAAAGGATAAAAAATGAACTTGTATAACATTAATCTAAATTTAACAAAGGCACAGCGGCATTGATGGATAGAAATCTGTCACAATTATGCCGCATACCATTAAACCTCGGAATTACTCACCCGCGAGTGGAAGTTGCAACTGGAACTCCCCCTCAAGTCAGAATTTCGACACAGAAGGTTGAAGGAACGTATCAACAGTAGTGAAAGTAGTTTTGACTGTTTATTAGAACTTCTGTCATTAAAGTTGTTGGACACATAGAGCTGCCCAATTACAATCTGTGGACATGCTACTTTTTGCGAACAATGGCTAGCTGCCTAACGTAAACATCGTCCCCGTGCAACTGGACCGCTGTCAACTCGGGTTATTCGGGTGTGACGTCATTCCGAGGGCCGAGCTCGGAGGTGTAGTGGAACACGGCATTAGGTCTCACAGTCCCACTCGAAGGAGAACTCTGAGGCACGTTCACCGCACACTTGCTGCTTCACAAAGATGGCGCCGCAGAGACCGCATCAATTATTGAAGCGATGGAAAGGTCTGGACTCTCGCTTGTTGACGGGGCTTTGGCACTTGTCACGCACCCTGTCAACGCGCCAGCCCCTCTGTCTTCATACCTGTTTGTTTTTTTTAGCCCCACCCCTCCTCTGGCCTCCAGGTCCACGCCCAAGCATCACTCTGGAGAGCACAAAAGAAAATCCCCACGCCTGTCCTTTCAGATCCCCCCCCCCATTCATCTCTGTCTCTGCCCCAGCCTCCTCTGTTCTCCTGCCACAGCCCAAAGGCACTCCCTCCCTCCCTCACTCCCTCCCTCCTCCTCCTCCTCCTCCTCCCCTCCTCCTCCACCCTGTCTTCCAGACGCTGCTCCTCGGTCTGTCTCAGCATCTCCAGTGGCCAGTGACATCCTTTCACTTTCCCTGTGTACACTTTGATTGTGCTTGAATAATTCATCATATAAACTCACCCTTCATTTGATTTTTTTCCTGTACTTTGCCTTTTTCTTCATTCCTGTCATTTTAGGAGATCTGACTCCGCCTCTGTGTAGCTCTCTGTTATCACTACACCGAACTAATGCACTCACAATGTTTGACCATCATGTTTTCTACCATCACTCTTCCAATTATACAATGCAGCCAGATTCAATACTTGTCGTCAAGTTTCCTTCTATTTCTAACCTTCCAGCCATTTTCTGGAATTTCCCCTTTCACATATGAAGAACACAGCAGGAGATTGTTCGTGTCAGAGTCGTTCACAACAACAGGAATATTTCCCAATCATCCAGACGAGGGGTGGAGGCGCCTTGGTAGGGTATACAGGAGGCAGGACATGATGTACATTTTGCTGCGTACATTTGTTTAGAGCACGTCGGCCTCTGCCCCAGGTTGACATCTTAGTCGGCATCGTCTACATGTACGGCTCCTCTTTTTCATCCTGAGATAATTGTACTCTTTCACTTTTGCATCTGTCTAGTGTTAGAAAAGCCATTAACATGCTTACTGGCTCCCTATGACTTTTCCATGGATGGATCGACAGACTAACAGACTTTAGATATATAGATAAACTCTATTGTTTGTCCCAAGTGACAAAAAGTCTCCTTTAACAAGGCTCAACAAAACACACAATTTACATTTAAAACACATGGCACACGTCTCAACCAAATTCCAAAATAGCCACATAAACATAGACTGTTAAAAACAGCAACTGAGAAAAACAGGTTAAAGTGCAGTGTCTATTTAAAATTTTTTGAGGTTGGTAATTCTAGAGGGAATGAAGGATTTCTCATGTTTTTCTGGCCTAGTGGGACCTGGTAACGTCTGGCTGATGGCAGTAACTGTAAGGACTGGTGGAGGGGGGGGGGGGGGGGGGGGGGTGGGCCCTCTTTGATGAGGGTGGCTTTCCTGATCCCTGACCGGGTGCACAGTTCAGATAGGGGATAGGGGGTCGAACCAATTATTTTTGCTGGCCTGATTAGTGATACGGGGGAGTTTTGTTTCGTGTTTGGTGCTGAGGTGATATTCAGTGCATGCCTCTTTTTGACATCAGCAGCTTTAGGCATCAATGAGTTTCGTAACCAAATCTTTCCCTGCAGATGTTTATTTGCCAGCGTTAATGCGTTTCAGGATGGAATTTATTGCAAAAGAGGGAAGGTTTCCAGCGGGGGAGTCTCAAACACTCTGTCCCATGAGACAAAATGTTCCCACAGCATTTGACTCGATGTTCAGTATTCAGCAACCCCAGCACAGATTCTCCAGAAAGATGCCTGCAGCTGACTCTGCCTGCATTTTATACAGAGGACACAGATGGCATGCTTACTATAAAGTAGTGGTCCAACGATATGGGTTTGCAATGGTCGATGCTGATATTTAGAGCGCAGGGCGTCCGATGGTCTGTATCTGTCCACAGGTAATAAAACATGTCTGTAAAGAGATTTTTAACCTAAAGGTAGGGTTGGTAATTTGTTTCTGAAACACCTTTTATCTTATCTGTCGAAATCATCGCTGAAGCAGAGACGAGAGCCAGACGTTAGCAACCGAGTCACGAAACGACGGCTTCTAGCTGTCAGGCAGTGTGCGTTCATATAGTTTAGGGGGCATAGCTTAGGCGAGAGGGCTGATGGGAGGGGGGGATGTTTCAGTTGCAGTTTTTCAAAGTGTAGCCTGCTCTCATTAGCTTTTCCAGGATTACCAACTCTTAAGCTTTAAATGTCTGCAAACGTGTCATTTTTTGTAAATCAGCCAATGCTCATCATCAATTGTCCGCTATTGGCCGGGATTGGTCGGCCTATCACTACTGTATAAAGAGCCTGTGTGGTGGTGCACTGAGCTACAGACGACAAAGAGACTCAGGTGCTGCCGTGGCTTCTGTTAATCATCAACAATAACATTCAGCCGGCGATGGGGACAGACAAACAACGTTTCATTCTCCTCTCAGCTCAGGGTCATTGTGCTCGCCAAGGCCAAGCTGTGCCAGTTAACAGCTCAGCTCACCAGATTGGATACTTCACATGAGTCTGGAGCTGCGGCTTTGAAGAGAACAAAGCACAAATGGAGGTTTCCGGATGGTGGTTAGAGTTTTTGTTTTTTTTGTCTCAACGATTAAACCATTTTCCTTAATTTGGACTGTCTGTGGAGACTCTGTGGCCTAAGGAAATGAGATAACACTAATATTTAATCTACTGAGTGATTCTGCACATCAAGCATTATCTCACGAGAGTGGCCCGATATAAAATAACACTGAGAGAGCGAGAGCAAGACAGGACATGTCGGCCTGACATGATCCCACTTAGCATTATTCTGTTTTTATCAGACGCTTTATCACACTGTGCTCTCCAGTCTCTAGGTCTTGTGTTGAATGAAGTGAATACAGACACTTGGGCTTTTAGAAAAATGATAAGAAGAAGTTCAAATATTCAAAAACGATTTATTACTGTGCCTTTAGGTTTAGCATGAGTGAAAAACTCAAGATGGAAGCAGTTACAGCTTCCAACTGCTCAAGTGATTTTTCACGTCCAGCTCGGTCAATGGATTATAATTTGTACATATCCCGACTTTTGTAATATTTGATGTTGGCATAGTTGAAGCAAAGAGGAAAAAATAGTTGTTGAAACCGAGTCAAGTAAAATGGCAAGATAATCATTTGTGTATAAACCATGAAGCGTGACCCTGGAGCAGAGGAATCATGTGAGGATTTATTAAGTGAGCTAATGATTCATCACACTGAGAGTCAGCAAGAGTCATTCTATCCTTTTATATTCTATTTAAGTGTGAATAAGAAACATTTTCTTTCTAATTCAATACGGAATAATTCTTCTGACAAAGAGTCTTATCAAAAATATTCAATTCACCGTTTCATGAAATATATAGGAAAATGGCAAATCTTAATATTTTTGTCAAATTATAATGATATTGTATTTATTTTTAGATTTTGATAATGTGACTAATTACATCCCTGTCTTGGAGTTAGACATGTACTCCTGAAGCTCAGATAACACCAGGGCATTCTTGTTGTCACTGTTTATCTTTATATACGCAATTAGAAATTATTAGCATAGTAGAAATATTTGTATGATACTACAGCCGAAACATTTATGTTTTTGATCTCTCTGAAGAGAGAGTAGTTTCCTGTCTTCAGAACGAACACCAGACACGATTGGCCCGACTCAGCAGGGCCCAGTGCTGCATACGAAATTTAAGTGGCGTGCAAACAACCAACAGGCAGTGATAAGGAAAGCTAACCAACCATTAAGCCAGCGATCAGCGACCTGCCGAGGGTAGAAAGTCGAACGAAACACATGGGGACTCTTTCATGTGAGAAAGAAAGAGAGAGACTTGCTTAAAATTCTGTAGGGAACCAGTTGCTACGGTAACAGGGAAGGTAGCCGGCTCCTGTGGGTGGTGTTACCATGGCAACCACCCTTAGTGGCCAAGTGATGCTGAGAGGGAGAACGAAGAGGAGAGGGCTAAAAAAAAAAAGTGTGTGTGTTTACGGGTTTGATGGGAACAACAGAGGCAGATGAGGAGGACGAGTGAGAGGACGCTGATGTACGTCAAATGTGGGAGAGCAACACCTGCTGTGCCGCACACTGTCTCATCTACTCCGCCTTCAGCAGAGCCTCCTTTTTTTTTTTTCTTTGCTTTTGAGTCAGTGGTGAGCTGGTCCCAGTGGAGCCAGCATTAGCGCTTTATCCCGCCGTTCATTAACAGAGCACCTCATTACCGCAAGTAGTCGGCCAAATACGCTGTGCGGGGCAACACTCTCACTGAGAGACCTACGAAGAGGTTATCCCCTCGATAAACTGATGGGTTAGAGCACTGGACTCTTTTATGAGTGATGGTGTCCTCTGTGAACTCTCACCAGGAGTTAAAGACCAGTTTGTTCCCACTGTGGTGACACCACATGCCTCTGAATAAAAGCCTTGCACCAACCTGCTGTGGCATAGAGTTGAAATGTTATATATTTACTTTTATATATAATGCGGTATATAGTGTATAGTGTCTGGTATGGATCTGGAGTCTCTGTCACAAACAAAAGGATGTTATTGCTTTTAGCTTTCTGCCTACACGTCCACCTCCACAATTACATATAATAATAATATTAACACACTGCGCCTCAACGATAACCTCAAAGCTTCATTTCCATAAGATGCATCTGCTAGACAGGCTCCCAGGGGCATGGCGGTGTGATCAGAATTGTATATGTGCATAAATAAGAGACAGAAGGAAAGAGATATATGAATTTTTTCAGCTCTGCATCTCCCCCCTGCTTTGTCACCAGCCTCTGCTGAGAGTCTCTACTTGTTTTATTGCTCTGCTACTATAATGTATACAAACAGTAAATTCAGCTCTGCACCAATTTATTTATTTAGATTATCAGACTTGCTGCAATTTGAAAGAAGCAATTAATTACAATAGTATAAATTAAATTAAATACTGATGCAGCAGAGACAGAACCGGAGATCGCCAGATTGTTGTGTCAAAAGTGTTGGATATATGTATGATATGCATCCATTTCCCTAAAGACTAAAATAAATAAATTACTCCATAAATTACTAAAAAGAATATGAATTAAACATATTTTTAATTGTTAAAACCATTTTATGTGTTTCTAATAATATTCTTGAATCCAAGCGTCTGTTCGCTTTAGAAAAACCCTCCAAATGAATGTAGCGGGGACAGATACAGAAGAAGTATCATGTACCAGCTATGTGCTCAACTCAAAAGTGCATGAAGTGACAGGAAAAGAATAATCAGAAGTGTGAGAGAGAGACGACAAACGGATCCAAAGAAGAAACCCCAGAAAGAAACAAACACAACAGCATCAAAGACAGAGTGAGGGACTCGAGAGGCAGCGGAGGCCCAGAGTGTGAGATGAGAAGAAGGCAAGAAGATGCCGGTAATCTGCTGTTTGTCAGAGCGACCATAGAAAGACAGTCTGTCTTTAAGTGGATCAGTTATTAGAGTCTTTTAACCTAAACATGACCTCATTAAAGCTTTGAGATTCGCTTAATCTACTTAAAACATGCTCAATGGCATTATGTCGCTGCATTAAGGCCTTCAGCCGTCTCTCCCTGTGCACAGAATACACACTTGTCTGATACCCACTCACTCAAAGGGTAAATAGAGTTATCATCTATATTAATGTCCGAGGCCTGAAATTGAAAATCATGTTGTTTCTTGATCTCTATTGACCTGCAAAATTCAGGATTTGGTTTCAGGGTTTAAACGAATGAATGAATCTCATAAATCCAGCTCAGATTCTTTCCGGTTCTTGTTGTGATCTCAGATAATTTGATGTATTTACCATCCAAGTATTCTGTTATGCATATCAGAGCAAAAGCGTTTTTGAATTATGTGGGAGAAAAGGCAACAGTAACCTTTTAGAAAATAATTGATTCATGCATTTCATTGGTGTCAATGCACATAAAGCACTCGGTAATAGAAATGTGAACCTCTGAGTCGCGGCTGTGACTCAAGCCTTTTGAGTGTGTTTACCATATAAATACAGATTTGGAGAGCTTGTTTGCATTGTGTCAATCTCAATCTGCCTGCGTAAAATCCCTGATTCAGTGGCAATTGTGTTGACATTAGGATGTTTCAGATGGACCTGCAGTGCTCAAATCTCCGCTAAGCCGTTGATTCCTTCAATCCCCCTGAGGTAGCACGGCTCTTCAGCTTGAAATCACATCTACAGGCTCACAGTGTCTGGCATTAAAATGCTGGCATTCCCAGGCCGTGTTGCTTAACTGTGAAGGAGGTTCAGCGGTGTTACGTAACAGCAGAAATTCATCAACGATTGTACCAGAAGGTGAAATCGTTTCATTTGGCTGTGTTGAGGAGAGACCGACTCTTGCCTGGCCTTTAACGTTTTTTTTGGACTCTTTGTTTTTCTCATTGGATTCATGAAACGCTGTTACGCAGTCGTCTGTCTCCCACATATCTGCAGGAGGCGGTTGCACACAGAGGCTTGTGAAATTGCCCAACTACGCTTTTGTGTTTTTTCTCTTTTCTGGAGAGAGATGAAAAACGCACTGTGTGGCGCCATTATGGTGCATGACTCAGAAGAGGCAGTTGTTGAAGTGTGGGTGGAACAAAAACAGGCAGACATGCGTATAAGTTCAGCCTTACTCAATTGCAACACAAGTATCACAATCACTTGTCTCATTCTTGAAAAATTCTCAGTACACCTTTCCATGGAACTGGGAAAACCACACATGAAATCAGTTTGGGGGAGTTTCCTGTTTTGCTCGTCTGATTGTATTGGACAGGTTTTACCACGGATGCTGCTGAAAGGCAGGATGTTTAAAAAAAAAAGAACCCCCACAGGAAACGTTACTGTATTGCCTGCACAGTGGAAGTGGAGTTCAGGTGTGTGAGGTATGAGTGTATTAAATAAAGAGCAATAGAGAAGCAGGATATGTGTGTGAACCATGATACTTATGATTCATATGAGCTCCAGATGGGCAAGTCTCTGCTCCCGTGCTTCACAGTCTAATCCCATAGTGCTATAATACATCAGGGAAGACTGTATCATGTGAATCCATGAGGAGACGGTGACCTTTATAGATGAAGTCCTGTTCCCATGCAGCAGCCTGTCGAGTGCTGGTTAGGATGATATAAACAAAAGCCCTGATTTTTATATTTTATATATAAACAGACCCCAGTGCAACCCTGAGTAAACACACTCCAAAATAACAATAATGGTGAAATGGTTAGCACTGCCAATCCCCAGATCTATGGAGTCTCTTGCAGTGACGCCATCTGACATGTCCTCTATTTTAAGCTATACTTGAAATGAAATCAAATATTTGGAGCTGGTTTTGGCTGCTGTTTGAGGACGAGATGAACCCTGGTGATTATGGGGCCATCTGCTTCCAGTGTGCCCAGCTGGGGGCTGGAGCGCTGTAATCTGGACTGATGAAGGCTGACTTAGAGGAGGCCATGATCTTTGTACATCCCAGCAACCGAAAGTCAAAATGTTTGGTTACAAAGAATTGAGATGAGATAGATTCAGTCGAGTATTCAGTAGGTAACTTTACTTTGTGATCAACTGTAAGAAGCAAAAGAACGATACATAAAACACGGTGCAATATTTTCCACTCTGCCCATCAGCCTCCTCCTGAATAGAAAATTAATGGCTTCAATTAGCCATTAGTTAGAGATGTATAATAATGAGTGTCAGTGTACATAGCTAACCTGCTTTATCCTCCTTTGTCCCCTCTGCACCGTGAGAGTCTGGCAGACTAATGTTGCTACTCTCTAATAAGTACACGCCACACCAGGAAGAGGCCTGATGGAGCCTATGAATAATTAAGCAACGTGATTACAGTGATGAATGCTCCTAAATCTATTTGGCCATTTAGCACTGGCCTGGGGGGAGGCAGGCCGAGCAGCAGAGTGTCAGGCGTTGTGTGAAAGCTGTTGGGGAGGGAGAGGAGAGAGGGATTTCAAGGATGGGGCGGCCGAGGTGCATCGGCCTTGAGAGGAGGTGGAGGGAGAGAAGGAGGGTGTAGGAGGGGCCCAGAGAGCAGGAAGACACCCACTATTCAGCCATCTGTGCTGCGGAGAAGCACAAAGGACGTGCGCAGGACGGCCTGGTGTGTGGTGTGTGTGTGTGTGTGTGTGTGTGTATTTCATGCATGTTTGGGTTATGGATCTATGAGGCCTATTCGTCGTGGGTGTGTTATCTACATGAGTAATGGTAACTGGCCGGGTTGCCACTGTTATTCTAACGAGGAACAATTCCAGTAAATTTCCACAGCTCACTGCAGATACGCGATGTTGTTTTAATTGTACTGCCAACATAACCTATTGGGACATTTTTGTTTGACGTTGTAAACTCTGTGAATAATTCTGATCCCGCCTGGTTCCTGCCTCCCTGCTCTTCCCTGCTATCATGACTCTCCACCTGTAGTAGCTAGGTCCTATTTTATGACATTTATATTATGTCAAATCGTCATAAAATAGAGAGCGAAGAAAACTCGGAGAAAACAAACAGGAATAATAAGTTGTTTTTGAATTGGTAATGTGTGGCTTTTTAGTCATATTGTCACTACATTTTGTTACTATGGATACCCCAGATCCCTGTTGCTAAGCAGAGATAAGCTCCTCGGGGATATGACGTACCAAGCTAGTCTATTTTCTAATATTTTACTTTGGTTTATCTGGCATGCACATACCATCGAAATATGTAGCATCCTTTATGAATGTGGCTGTATATGGCACATGACATGGCGCTCCCGGCCACGGCATTATTAAAGGACTCTGCATCCACTCAAGGCCTCTGATGCATTTATGTCATTCTGCTCCAATGTGCAGTCTGGCAGCGACTTGTAAAAAGGTGACAAATGATGGGTGGCTCCTCCCTTCCGCCCCTGCCTCTCTGGCTTGCCTGCCAGGGCCTGGAGATGCATCATTACAGAGGATTCGAAGTCATCCTGCAACATAAGGGCGGAACAGGTGCTGAAAATTTAATTAGAGGAGGGTGGAAGATGCTGGAGGAACATGAAATGCACTGGCTGGCCCAAACCCAGCCCTGAATGACAGTGGTATTCCCTGCCGCACGATCACCTCAATTGTTGACTCTTATTTCCGATGCTCCACACGAAGCATAATTCTCAATACTAGAGGGAGATCTGTGAAACTATTATTATTTCTGCAGCAGCTGTTCCCATACTTCTGGTCCAGTGCACATTGAATTCTTGTCTCCGTGGGATCACTTTGTTTCCTTGTGATTCTCATTGCTATGGAGACTGTGGAAGCACACGTGACTGTGAAGTTAGGCACCGTAGCTGGTGTGGAGAGAGAGAAAAGGAAAAGCCGAGCAGAGGAAAAAAGAAATTGAAGAGAGTTAACAGACGCAAAGAAGCTGGTGAAAAGGCAGAAAGCCAATCGATGCCTCCGTGTCTCTGGCTTTATATCGCCATGTCGTTATTAATGATGCAGCGCTCTCTGCAGTGGGGAGCTGTCAGGCTTCTGGGCTGTCTGCCTGTTCAGCCTCATCAGCACTAGGACATGATATGTGGGACTCGGGTTGTGGTGTTTGCACCCGCCACTCTACGGAGATGTTTTAGTATTTCCTCACTGGGACATGCACGGCAGCTCTGCTCAGCCCGACCTTCAGCATAGAAGAAGCACAGTTGTTGACAGATTGTGGAGCATTACTGTGGATCCACATGGATCAGTGTGCCTCAGCTCCTGATGGAGACAGGGAGCATTCAGAGACACTGCCGTGCTCCCATCCCAACAGTCTCAACTCTCCATAGCCTAATTGGATTCAAAATGGACATTGTGTGTTACACTAAGACACCGTGTTGCATTTCTGTTAATGAAAATTAAATTGCAGCTGTAATTTGTAAATAAAAAACCTGAACAGAACAGATTCATGCAAACACAGGAATATGATTCATTCACTGTAGCCAAAGCTATATTAAAATGTGAAGAGCTTATTTTAGGACTATTGTCTGTATCCAATCTCGTGACTGAAGACCCCAACAGCATTATGGGAAAAAGCATATTTCACTCTTTGAATATTTACAAGTAAAAACATGTTTTTAAATATTGCTCAGTAATGATTGAAATATGTATGTATTTAAATGAATAATAGTGGTACTAATCATAATAGAGATAAAAGACCAATAATAGCCTGGCACCCCAAGTAAATTAAGAATATGTTTTCCAAATAAAAACACAATTTTAGTTGAGACTTAAAGGAAAACACCGTCTCAGACAGTATCATTTCCTCAGGCAACTCATTCCGGAGCCTTGGGGCCCTGATGGCAAACGCCCTGTCCACCCTAGTTTATTTTTGCACTCCATAGACCCATGCTGCTAGCATTACTAAAAAAGTATCAGTAGTTATTAGATGTGTCCCAAATCCTTCGGAGGACTCAGTCTGACTGAGCAGGCTGCGAAGGCCAAACTGAAATGAGAGGGTGTATTGTTCTATTTACGTCACCAGCTCTTCCTCTTGCATCGTTAGCTATTTTGAGCCGCTGCCCTTACTGCAGCTCGGCCACACACAGGCAGATATTTACATTTGACCAAGACGGATCCACCCATTGGATCTCTGATTGCTTGGGAACGGAAGAACGCATCCGTCAGTCACGTTTGAAGGAGCCTTTGGAATGGGACGGCCTAGTAGCGTCACAGTGAAACACTCAGTCTTCAAATGCAGCCTCTGAATTGCGACACAGTTATGTACTATTCTGAACGGATACAATAGACTTGCTGTGGATCTGTTTGGTCCAATGACCCAGAGCACAGAAAACGTTTCTCCAGACCTTCTTTTCCAACGTATGGTCTTCAGTAGGTAGACTTTGTTCTTGGTTGACAGTCCTGTTGGACCTTGCACAGACATACAGTAAATAATGCATTTCTGCTCTGTCTGGGCTTCAATTTGGATACTGCTGTCAAAGTATCAATTATAAGTGAACTAGGGCTATGATTCTATTTATTATAGATATCGAACTGAGTGGAATGCACTTTAAAATGTCTGGATAACTCAAATTTCACACTCAAAGTGTAAAACTGTACAATTTGGTGTGATACATGTGAATTAACCCTGATCAAATAAACAAAGCAAACAAAACCATGCATGATCTCCAAACAGGAAACAACCACACGCATTGGAATGAAATCAGACTTCTCTCATGCTCATGTTCAAGTACAGTCTTGCCTGATGTTTCCCACAATCCTTGAATTGCATAAACAGAAGTCAGTGGTTAATTAAGAGAACAAAAAAGGTCCATGATATGATCCTAATGAAGTCCTTTCAAATAACAAAGTCAAATACCATATAGAGCTTTTCTATCCGGCAACTACATCTCACCAAGATTAAAAAGGACTAACTCACACAAAGGCAGTGCCTATTGTTGCTGTGAAATACAAAAACACAATGTAGTGCGTCTATGTGACGTCAGCCCCTGGGTGATGTTTATGTGATGCCTGTGGTCTGTACTGGGAACCAGTGTGTGGTGAAGCAGTGATTATTCTCCAAACTGGGTCAAAAACAAGCAGGAGGTTCTCTGCTGCCAAGGAGGAACAGGCTGACAGAAGTGTGCATCTAGAAATGGTATTTCTTATTATGGGTTATCACCAGAGGGAGATCTAATCTGGTCCCAGATCAGGCTGGAGATTGGGTGTGCAGCCTTGCCGTGCCGGAGGTCAGAACCCCAAGGCTCCTGATGGACTGCTATTGATTGGGGGGGAACGCAGTGATACAGTTGCAGTCGCTCAGCATTGATTTTCTGCAAGTGCAGTAGTGGAGAGGAGGCAGAATGAGAGAGCCGGACCAGGGGGAGCTGCCAGGTTATCTTCTCAAATATCCGGAAGTTTTTTTCTCTCTCTTTCTTTGTGGCACTGACCTTCCCTGAGTCAAGAAGATATATCCTATTTAGACATTAGCTCAGCAGCTTGTTCAGCAGCTTCAGCAGTGTTTTCCTGTGCTTATCCAGCAATACACTTAACCAATACAAAGCTCCAATTCAGCACTGTCAAAAACGAACACACGCAGTTTTGTTTCCCACGAGAATCCAACATTTCATACTGTGAAGATGAGGTTAAAGGTTCAGTGTGTAGAATTTAGTGACATCTAGGTGGTGAAGTTGCATTTTGCAGCTTAAATACCCCTTTACCTCACCTTCCCCTTCCAAACATGAAGGAGAACCTGTGGTAGCCTTCAGTCATCATACAAACTCAAAAGGTGTTTAGTTTGTCCACTTTGGGCTACTGTAAAAAACATTGCGGCCTCCATAGAGAGGACCCGCTCCAGATGTAAATATAAAGTATTTAAATATAAAGGGCTCATTCTAGGGTGAAGAAAACAACAATTTGTGTAATTTAGATGAAACACACTAGTTAAAACATCACTGGGTTATGTCATACTCAATTTCTGCCAATGGAGCCCTTTCACCTAAATCTTACACACTGAAACTTTAAACTGTGAACTTAAAAATCCCCAACCCAACCACTCTCTAAAGCTATACTGCAGTAATGTTAGATTTTGAGGCTCTCTATATCTTTGCAGTATCAATTTTTTTTTCCATTCGTTGAATTATGTGGTGATCCTTAACTTGCAGGGACTTGAAACTTGTTTGAGATGAGTAATCCGTCACAGTGGAGATGACAAGGTGCTGACGGCTGAAGCTTTAGACTTTAGCATTAAAAACCTGAGAAGACAAACAAGGATAAATATTCAGAACAAGAAATGTAAAGGTCAAATGGGGCATTTAAAAAGATGAATTATGTTAAAGAAGAGAAAAGTTATTAAATGTTTCATCTACAACCAGCACGTAATGATACGTTTTGTAATGCATAGAGAAAAACAGTGGCTGATAAAGTAGGAAAAAGTCCATTCATAAATCAAAATTCTGGTTTGCTTTTGGAAACGGTCAGCAGTAATGGAAAAGCAGAGACGTAATTTGTAAGAAATCTGCAAAGACATGCAGAAACACAAACTCCTCTTAGCGTAATTATAATGCACAGACTGCTCTGAGCTCATTATATTTATTGTACTTTACTCAAAGGGGTTCATATATTTATTTTATTCTGGATGAATTTTAATCAGGACTTCAAACGCTCGCGCTCCGGTCGGGCCAGAGAAGGGCTTCCCTTTGATCAGGCGTCACTCGAACTGTATTTCTTTTCCCTGCAGTTTCTTCCCTTTGGGCAATTTCCTTCTAATTGGCTCAGCATCGCTCATCTCGTCTGTCGTCAGTAGATCTATCTCTCTGTCTGTCAGCGCACATGAAAGGAGATGCGATATACATGGGCTCCGGGGTGCGGGATGCCTTTTTGAAGAGGTTCAGGGTTGGACATGTAAACATTATCACATGTTCTCCCTCATGAATGTTACTGTCAAGTGATGCCATGAAGAAGTGACATCTCGTGCTGGAGCTGTGTGACCTGCCGTGTGATTGTCTTTGGGAAACAGCTCGTTTTTCTTACACCAGCGATGACTCAGACCTCTAGTGGAACACGTATGCTTTTTTACTCTCCCGTGATTCTCGAGGGCTCGCTGCCGTCATGTCTTCGGTCTGTGAAGGTAGATGAAGTCCTTGTTTGTGCCGTTTACAAAGCTTTTTCCCTCTCTGCCTAACCCCTCCCCTCCTTTATTCCTCCCTGGGCCCTCTGTGCTGTGTGTTAATGTAGTGAAGAAGCCAGTCGGTCAATGAGCTTGTATTAACACCTGACTCCCAGCCCTGGCTGCTGTTTGTTCCTCTGTGGGGTCCCCCGGGCCCGGCCCAGGCAGAGGCAACATGTCCAATGATCAATAACAACATCCTAGAAAGACACTGGAGGAGGGGAACCAGGAGGGAGAAATCTTTACATACTCGTGCATAATTTTGCTGTACATCTTGAACACATTTATTCTTGTGTCTCTCAGCTGTCGGCGAACAGGAAGCATTGGCCTCGAGTCAATAAGTCAGGGTTTTTTATTGGCTCTATTCCTCATTACGTTCAGGGTTATATCAACTGGTAGTATTCTATGGATCTTTCCTGAGTTTTAGCTCTACCAATATTCTCTTACTGCTCGCAGTGTGCACAAGTTCTCCTGTGCATTAGCTTCCTGTTCCTTCCTCAATCTTCGATCCTGACTCACTCTCAGTCTTTGCACCCTGGCCTACACTCTCGGCCCTAATGTTGGATAGTGCTGGAGTGCATTTAGGAATTATCTGTGGTGTACTCGCCCTGGATCGTCTTCAAACACAATATTATCTGCCACTGTGTTTGTATCGACGTCTCTTCACCTCACCTCTCTCGCTCTCTTTCTCTCTGTCTAGGCTCTGGCCGTGCCCAAGGTCATGGCCCAGCCGCAGATTGCCATGTTCTGTGGCCGTCAGCTCCTGCACATGAACCTACAGACTGGCCAGTGGGAACCGGATTCTTGGGGCCAACAGGGCTGCTTCAAAGACCCCAGCGAAATCCTGGCCTACTGTCAGAAGGTAGGGTCCTGAACTACATAAGGCTGCAGCAGCCCTAATGAACATCAGTCTGGATCAATACATCTCAACAGCAGCATTATCAAAATCAGAATCTTAATGGCAAAGGAAAGAAAGAATGAAACAAGAAATCAATAAGAAGAAATTATTTCACGTTATTTTTCTCTAATTTGGTTTGTCTAACTCCTGCCCTATTAAATCTATATATTAACCATATATAGTAGAGAGATAGTGCCTGTTGAAATATTGCATATTTCAATTTCGCCACCATCCACTTATCTCCTCTTGTTACCCGATATGTTTGCTCTTCTGCGTAAGGTTAATTACAGGCACACATACTCTCCACAAACCCCCCTTTGTAAATATTCATTCCAAGTGCAACTGTAGGGGCATACCAAGCGCCACCTGGAAGCCAAAAGTACACATAGCATGAGCCTGATGGACTGTGATGAGATTAGCTGGCACATAATGCGCCTGTGTATACAAATATTTTTTTTGTCTCTGGATTTGGGGCAAAAGCATTTTAGATTCATGCATTCAGTCTGTGGGCCCTCTCACCATTCATCCTCATTATAAGTTTGTGCTCAAATTATTGGCCTCGACTTAAAGCAACACTACGCAACTTTTTGAAACCTTAAAACAGCAGCTTCAAAATAGGTTTGATCGTACACTCACTTATAATTGGGAGAATAGTGAAGCTTTAATTCCGACTTCTCGCCCTGAACACCTGTACAGGTAAATTCCTGGGATAAGTGTGTAAATGACTGATAGTCACAGCTTAAATTGCCAGAATCAATTCCAGAGAAATCACGAACTGTAGATCAGTTAAAAAGATGTGGAAGGAATTAAAAAACAGCGTTTATCGCCGATATTTAGTTAGAGAAATTAAAATATCAAGAATTCGAAACAAGAGTTTTGCGTATTTGTTACAGCAGCAGTCTTCTAGTTCAGGAAGCCATGGATCATGAGTAATATCCAGTTCCGTTGTGTTTCAGCTCAGTAGGTGGGACTATACAGTCAGAGGCTTTTTCTCTACATTAAAGCCACTTAATCACAATCCTGACATAATAATTCACCACATGTGGCTGCAGAGGGCGCTGTTGCTCAGTAAAAGTTACACAGTGTTGCTTTAAATTTAAGTTAGATGTGAAACTATTTTAAGACAACAATGTTCACTGAAGTTATAAATCTGGTTTGACATACACAAAGGCCTTTCACAGCTTCATATAAGCAGTTAGAGAATATGTTGCATGACTCTTTCCCTTGTTAGTCGTCTCCCCACTGACTGTGGACCCTTCCTGTTTTCTCTGATCCTGCCACGTTCACCCCCCCCCCCCCCCCCCCCCCCCCCCCCCCCCCCCCCCCCCCCCCCCCCCCCCCCCCCCCCCCCCCCCCCCCCCCCCCCCCCCCCCCCCCCCCCCCCCCCCCCCCCCCCCCCCCCAACCTCTTCTCTGACCATTTCTTCTCTCTCCACCGCCCCCCTCGTCTCCAACCCCTCCGTTCTGTCCATCCATCTCTCTGTTCTGTGTCTCTGTCGTCTCTGCATGTGCCTGCTCGTCCAGGATGTACCCAGCGCTTCGATCTCCCATATAGAGGAGTCACAAAGACCCGTCACCATCCCTGGCCTGGTGTAAGAAAGGCTGGGGACACTGCCAGCCTCATCCGTTCATAGTGCTGCCATACGCTGTCTAGGTAAGAACAACACACATCGCTGCCATTAGAATACTTACAATACATAGGACTATACTACTTGTTTTTTTTACGCTGCACATGCCTGTAATCGGGGAAAAACTTCTTGCGCGAGTTGGATTCAAACACAAACAGTCGGGTTGTGGTCGGGCTCGGTTAGTTTTCTGTCTTGAAGGACGGAGAGAATAAAGAAGCTCATAGAAGAATCTATAATTTCTAGAATGACTGTTTACTTGCGATCATGGCCTCTTTTAGTGAAACTAGAAAATGGCTTCTACTCTCAAAGTTTCTCAAAGACAAATCGAAAATCCATAACAAGAGTTTAAACAGGGTGCAGTTAGAATGAACAGGGTGTAAAAAAAAAAGACTAAAATGTAATCATCAGAGCTTTAAGCCTTAAAATGTCTTAAATAGTTAAAATATTTTATAGCACTGGGGTTTTAAATATCTTTCAGTAGGTGTTAATTGTGTTAACGTTCATTTAACACTTCACGTTATCTTCAAATATGAAGAACTGTAAGTAACTCTGGGGCTGCGATAAGTCTTTTTCATTTCTGACGGTCTTAAAACCGACTTCGAATCTCTTAAATTGAACTTGTTGAAACCTGCAGAACCCTGACTAAACAAACAGTGCGTCTTGTGAGAGATTTCACTCATAACACAATACGGATCTTGTTGTGTCTTCAAGGGTTTTGTGAAATATCAGCACTAAGAGACATAATGAAGAGTGACACAAACCATGATTCTGTGTCAGAGCATGTTCGTGCCTGTACCAATAATCCATCATGACTTTAGATTTTCTTTTAGTTCCACACATGGTTTCACTGGGATTTCACGGTTTGATATTCAGGTACAATCTTTCCCTGCATCTCTCCCAGTGCCACAGTTTTCTGATGGCGTTACTACATCATGGTATTTAGTTTGAAACACACAAGGCACCATGTACAGCTCCACAGTGTGTGTTGCAGAAGGGCCATGCCTGTTTCCAGCCACCAGGGGGTTAATGTCAGCCAACAATAGATGAGTGAATGAAAGGATGACTAATGAACAATGAGTCACTCTAAAGTCATGAAGCACTTTTATTTGTACGTCAGAGCACTGTATAGAAATGACTCTGGTTTGTTTGATGTTCTATTGTGCGATTGTTGTAGGAGTAAAAAACATCCCTTAATATACGAGCCCTAAAGAACATCAGGCATGTATAGTGTTGTATAAGGAGCAGGATTTAAATGAAGTTCGAAACAGACTGTAAAAGCTGTTCTTTATTTCTCTGTGGTTTATTGTATGAAACAAAGTAGTCTCCCACATTTATGATCTCTGAAATAAATGGTTTATATTCATTTTAAGCAAAGCACATTTGACTTTATGTCTGTGACTCGCTGCTGTTGCTGTAGTTTGTCCCCACTTAAGACATTTATGATTTCTGTCAGAGGTAATTTGTGCTTCCCATCCGCATTTAGCTCTGCTGGTTCACAATCACACTCACACAGCTTGTGCTTATTCACATTAAAGCCGCATCGACGTCTGGTCAAGTCCAGTTTAACTTTAACACTGACGCTACGTGAAGTCACCTTCCACTGACCTCGCCATCTCCACACTCTTCCTGCAGGGGGCGAGTATGTGAGCGAGGCCCTGCTGGTGCCCGACCGCTGCCGATTCCTCCACCGGGAGCAGATGGATGCGTGCGAGAGCTACGTGTACTGGCACAACATCGCTAAAGAGGTGAGAGGAGTGGGGAAATGGCAGTTTTATACTCACATTCAAGCAGAAAAGTCATTTTTATTTGACTTTCGACTGATGCACAATTTTTCATGTGCACAACAAAGTTTCCAGTGCAGGTTTGAAGCCATTTGTGCAGCCAGTCGTAACAGCAGTAGTAAACAATAGACGAGTCAAATGGTATGTTGTGTAACACGTCATACTTTGTCTGTCCACCTACCTGAGGTGTAGAGATCAAACACTCCTTCATATCTTCTTCTGCTCAACCTTTTATTTTCAAAGGGAGAACAAAAACGGAATTGAAACTTTCTTTGAACTGTACGTCATGACATTTATCTATATTTTAAAAAGTAATAAATAAATCTATGCTGACACTAAACCCCTCACCCACCACATTGTCTACCATTCCGAGACATTCCCCGTCCTCTCACACACACACACACACAAAACTTTGGGGTGACGTAACATTTTCATTTCAACCCTCTTTATACATATATACAGTGTGTTTTTAACTTTGGGTGTCTGATTGTCTTCCTCCCAGGAATGCACCGCAGACAATCTGGAGCTTCACAGCTACGGGATGCTGCTGCCATGTGGCGACCGTTTCCGGGGCGTCGAGTACGTGTGCTGCCCAGGCCGAGGGAGCACCAGTGCTAAAGGAGACACAGAGGAGAGAGAGATCCCTGCTGCTCCTCAGACATTCACATCCGAGACCAGCGGAAAACTTACTTCTGTGTAAGACATGAACATATTCAGCTTGACGACATAGAGGTGTTGGAGAAGTAAAGTTTGTGCCTGTTAGTCGACATCAGACTCATGACTGTTGACACTTTTCCACAGCACCAAAGTAACGGCCCCCCCCCAAGCCCCTCTCCTCCTGTCACAGACGTGGACGAGGCCGATATGGAAGAGGAGATGATGAAGTGGTGGAGGAAGAGGAGGATGAAGAGGAAGAGGAGGAAGAGGAGGAGGTTGTGGATGAGGAGGATGCGGAGGAGGATGAGGAGGACGAGCAGGCGACTGCTGTGAAAGATCCAGAGGAGTATGAATACCCCATTGACTCAGGTCCCTACCAGACATCCGACTATCTGGACTCGTTCTACTACGAGAAAAGCCACAAACCAACCACCTCTGCACCTCTGATGAAGGACAGCTGTGAGTGTCCCTCATTTGTCCTCTTAATCTTTCTTAATTGTTTTACATGAATCATACTAAAACATGTTTAGTAGCAGTAAACATAGTCAACTCTGACAACTGACAGAGAATAGAGTTGTGCCCGTTGCTCTCTGCCTCCCTTTATCTGCCTGTGATGTGAAGATGCCGTTTTTTCCCCCCACTCATCCATCCACCTCATGCATGGATGTTATATCAGTATCGACCATACTCCACCATCTAGAAATAAAGCCAAAATATCCCGGATTCGGACACTGCCATCTTGCACATTTATAGCCAGGGTCTACGCAGTAATGTTCGGGGAAACCGAGCCACAGTAAAGAGGGAGTGCGGAAACAAGCACTCAACCAATCATGTGTCAGTCTCAGCAATGTTTCACCTCTTAACTAAATCAACACATACATCAGTGTGAAGAACTACCTAAAAAATGATAGACACCATCTTTGAGAAAACATTTTTTTTACTTTAACTTTTTGTCTGGCCCATGTCCCATCCACTAAAATGGAGGAGGCAGGGTTTATGGCTTGTACCACAGGCGGCCACGAGGGGGCAATTGAGACGCTTTTGCCGCACTTCAACATCCTCATATACAGTCTATTCATGGCATCCTCACAGAAAGTGTGTGTGAGTGCGTGTGCATGTCAGAACAGTCACAACCCACAGGCCTCAGCAGTGATGATTTTAGTTTGCATAGTAAATGGAGCAGCTGACCAACATATGAATTTAAATGAGGACAAACTCAGAATAATACACTGGGATAGTGGTCGCTGTATGTATGTATGACACACACTACCGGCCAGTTAGCCAGGCAAAGTTACATATTGTATGTTTAAATTCTGACCCGAACTGTGCCACTTACATCATAAAATATTATCCTCCACCGTAAATACCTCTTGTACTTGCATTTAAAATAATAAAAGTAATAAATCAAGGCAAAATGGGGCCGCTAATGTCAGCACCTTTTCCCGTAATCTTTTATTTTCTTATATTTGGAATCAGTTGAAAGCTCCGCAAAGTTGAGTAACGATTAATCCTGTGTCTTACACAACATGTTATGGGTTTTCCTTGTTCTGTGCTGGGATTATAAATAAAACATAAGAACTATTATCTTCCATCCAGACTCTCTCCAGGACAAAGTTCTTGCTACGTGTTCATTTCCCCCCCCAGTCCTCCCAGTCCTTACTACTTTCTCAGCCGAACCCTGTCGTGTTTTGACCCTTTAATTACAGGATCATGCTCTCCGGCTCTTGCAGAATGCACGGCAGCAACAACCTCTGTTTTCTGTCTTTCCCATCCAGTGACCATGCCCCGGCCCACAGATGGCGTCGATGTTTATTTCGAGAAGCCGGTGGACGACACTGAGCACGCCTACTTCATGCGTGCCAAAACCGACTTGGAGGAGCGCAGGATGAAGCGCATCAATGAGGTGAATTTCACAGGGATGAGAGCAGGCTCATGCTGGGTTGGCTCTCTGATCGAACTCACAGGAAGACAGGGGCCCTGGCCTGGACGTGTTTCACCTGCATTCAGAAATAAAAAAAGATACAAATAAATTCCACATATGCCCCAAAAAAAGTGTTAAACTGGGTTGGATGGTAACATGGATGGTATATTCTCAAATGTAATATATCCTTATTATTTTTGATAAATTATGATTTAAATAAACCAGTCATTGCCTTCCATAAACGTTATCATAGTTTATCAACGTACCAAGGCAGAGTTTCATATGTGGTGGAAGTTTAGAGTTTATCACACTGTGTATCTGTTCATGTTTGCGTGTATGTGGGTGTTTATCTTTGCTCACAATCTCAACAAGACGTCTGTACAACTTCAAGATTTTCTTTTTGATTTGTGTGTTTGGCTGTGGTATTGCACACTGAAAATGTGATGTTGCTGCCAAGCCGCTAATCTCAAAAAACAGCAACATATCTTTACAGATGCAGGGTTATGTCTTTAAAACTGTTTGTAGTAGACCTTACGTACCTCATAACTGACATGTTTTGTTTCGTATTCATGTTTTGTCATTTTGGGGCCTACATGTATTTACTTTCTTTGATGACAGGATGGACACTTCTCTGTCTCGTGTGTGAGGCCGGTCCGCTGCTTTCTAGTGTATCTGACTGATTTAGCCTCTTTCTTTTCCTCAGATTATGAAGGAATGGGCCGAGGCCGACAACCAGTCAAAGAATCTGCCAAAGTCAGAGCGACAGGCCCTGAACGAGGTACGGGGACCTTTTCCATCCTGCTTTATTTTGCGGTTTAAATTCTCCCGTGGAAAGAGATTAACATCGTCCTTGTCCCTCCTCCCTCGTCTTCCCTCTGTCAGCACTTCCAGTCCGTGCTGCAGACGCTGGAGGAGCAGGTCGCCGGAGAGAGGCAGAGGCTGGTGGAGACTCATCTCGCCAGAGTGGAGGCTATTCTCAACAACAACCGCCGTCTGGCTCTGGAGAACTACTTGACTGCCGTACAGTCTGATCCCCCTCAGGTAAGTGCCAGGGGCGTTGCAACAGGGTGGGCAAGGCAGGCATGGGGCCCCCAAGCTGAGGGGCAGTGTCAATTCTATGATTGGCAATGTATGAATACCCAATGCCACCACATCACAAGAGCATTTCGTTGAAGTATAATGTATGTGTTTGTGTGATTTGATTGGGATGGTGGTGGGGGGGGGGGTCAGCACTAGTATTTATGTCTGTGCACAGTACGCACTTTGTCTATAAATTTGATTGATGCTAAATGAAACATTTGAACATTGTAATAATGGGGTTTGGTGTCATGTGTTTTTTTGGTAGTGGGGTGGGTGTCTTGTTTTGGTTTGTTTCAATGTAGGGCCCCCCCAGGGCCCTTTTACCTTTGGCCCCCAAAGTCCCTTGAAACACTCCTGGGAAGTGCATCATGGAGCACAGAGGAGGGCGGAGACACAGAAGTGTGTGACAAGGACCAAACCTTTAACTCCATCTCTGGCATTTCTTCAACTTTGTCTTCCAGCCGGAGCGCGTGCTGCAAGCTCTGAAAGCGATACATGGCTGCGGAGCAGAAGGACCGCAGACACACACTCAGGCATACTACAGAGATATTGTAGCTGTTGAACCCCCAGAAGGCTGAGCAGATGAAATTCCAGGTGTGTGTCTGAAATCAGTTTTTGCTCACATCTCTGCTTTTGGGATGCGAGGCTCTTTTTCTGCTGACCATGAAACACACAGAACATTGTGGACTGAAGAGTTAATACGTAGCACAGATAAGTTAATAAAAACTGATCTGTGAGAGGTGAAACAGATACGAATTCCTCTTTCATTAAACCAACATCAAAGTCTGTCTTTGCTGAGTCCATAAAAGTCTGTATTTTTCCATCGTGGATTCAATTAAGGAACCAATTCAGTGCTGCTCTCTTCACGGCTCATATTCTTTTATTTGGCTTTCTTGGTAAAAAGCAGAAGTCCAATGAATTTTTATATTTTTCAGGTGTACACGCATCTCCATGTGATTGAGGAGAGGATGAACCAGAGTCTGGCACTGCTGTACAAGGATCCTAATTTGGCTGAAGAGCTGCACAATGACATCCGTAAGTGTTTAAATTGTTGCCCATTATTTTATCAGTTTCCGGCATCGACTATGAAGATGGATGACGCATTTTCCACCTTGAAAAAAAAACTACTTAATGAAAATAATTTCATCTGGACAAACCTCTGTGTGATGAGCTCACACAGAACCCATCTTTCTCGAAAAATGTATGTGACGTGAACTTTTTGTATGTTTGGTCCATCCCCCATCAACTAACATGGTGGAGGCAGGATTTATGATCTATACTGCAGCCAGCCACCAGGGGACTAGTGATTTTTCATATTGTCATTATGTGTGACCTGCAGAGGAGCTGCTCAAGGCCGAGCGAGGAGACATCGTCGAGCTCATGACCACCTCCTTCTCTGAGACTCGCACGACGGAGGAGCTGCTGCCGGCTGAGAGCGAGGAGGAGAAGGACGATGAAGAGGAAGAGGAGAGAGCCTTCCAGAACAGGCCTTATCCTCCTCGCATTGGTACATATCAACAGCCAACTGGTACACACACCCACAAACCAAACATTCTTAAGTATGTCCCTATTGTGTAAAGTGACGTAAAAATTATGTAACTTCTCCTCTTGATTTCCACCTTTTTTTTCCTCCCTGCAGAGTCTAATAAGAAAGGTGAGCCGCTGTTCACTATCATAACAACATAGATGTTTTTCTATTTTTTACTTTTGCTCACACTTAAACATGTTCTTGCGTCTTTGACTCCATCCATAGTGTCTTCAGTTGATGAATATGATTACACCACGTCCGAGAGAGGCCCTACTTATGAATATGAGGAAAAGGTACGATCGTTATAATTTTAGATGGTGATGTTTCAGATTTGCACATAGAAATATATGGCTTGTGTATGTATGCTATCTTTCAATAGTTTGAAACTCCCTTTATTCATGTTCATTGTCTCGATGCTTAGATCAACACCTCTGCAGAGCTCAAGCAGGTCGTCAACAAGCCTCCTGAGATTGCGAGAGATGAACTGGTCAGGACCGAATATAAACAACATAACGTTCTTTTGTAAAAAAAGAAAATGGAATTGCTTGAAGAAAAACATGAATTCAAATGAAAATGACATGTTTAATCTTCTCCCTGCATGTCCTCCTTCTTTAATGTCTTCTTTCCATAGCAACCCGACGCCCTGGAGACATTTAACCGCGGCGCCATGGTGGGGTTGCTGGTGGTGGCCGTGGCAATCGCCATGGTGATGGTGATCAGCCTGCTGCTGGTGCGCAGGAAGCCATACGGCACTATCAGTCATGGCATCGTAGAGGTACGACCCCACACAGGCCTTAAATTGAAATGTGTGGCCTTTAAAACACCAGACGTTGAGCATTAATATGAAGTATGCCATAGGAAAAAAAACATTCTCTGAGTTGATGGTGTGGTCTGTGCTCATGTTCTTACTGTGTAATCATTTGAGCCCCTGTGTGTCTCGCAGCAGGTCGACCCCATGCTGACACCAGAGGAACGGCAGCTCAACAAAATGCAGAACCACGGTTATGAAAACCCCACCTACAAATTCTTTGAACAGATGAACTGAGACACTGGGGGCGCCAACAAGTCATGCCCGACCACATGTTTTGTCCCCGTCCCCCCCCCCCACACACACACACACACTCTTTGTTACAAGTACACTCCCTTTTGACGGATTTATGACGTGTTGCAAACATAAAATAATTGAGTAAGAACGGGGCACATCCCAAACCCATTGTAAATGACCAACAGCAACTCTACCATCGTCACCAGAATGTGAATAATGAGATATGATAGAAACTCACTTCACCCATTGTAATCTAATACTTCTCCCGGGTTAGAGTCTAAGGGTCGTTCTCCTCCTTTAGCGGTGCCACAACATTTCATAATCCTGAAAACGTTCACATCACAGACAGGAAAACCATCCCAGTGGCATGACTTGATCTATTGCTCCTCACTAGACACTGAAATTGAACGGTGCATACTGCTTTATAGTGTTTATTTTTCAGTAGTAGTCTATTTGTTCAAATTGTACCACAGTTAGATATAATGTATCTGTGTAGATGAGTGTGAATGACACCCTCGTTAAACTATGGTGTAATTTTCAATTCTAAAACCCACTCAGAGATTAAAAAAAAAAAAAAGGGCAATTTACGCAGCGAATTGTCGAGCTAACCTTACCTCCATGAGCTACTGTAACATTGGACCGTACCTCTAATATTACGACGTGACGCGGGGGATGTGGAGGCGTTTGCTTGGAATGTGTGAGACATTTAGGCTTTCGTTTGAAAAAAAGATCACACGAGGCGAAACAGAAGTGTTTGCTGGTGGTACAAAAATACTTTGTTTTGTTGGCTTGAGAGGATCTGCCCTCTTTGTTATTGATCATTTGGCAAAATATACCAAATATTCCATTTTAGCTAATCTAGTCAGTGAATGAGTTCATTTAATTTCTCCTGCTACCTAAAGAAGTGTAAAACAGGAATAATCAGAAGTACGTTGTTTTAATTCAAGCATGACAACTTGGTGTATGATGCTGCTGTATTTATTTGTGTTGTTCCTGTCATTGCTTTTTGAGAAGTCGGAAATGTCACCGTTCGAAATGGACACTGTAAATAACGTACGAAATACATACGACTAGATGTAGACATTTCTATGATTAATTTGCATCGATGTAATGGAATAATACATAACAATAGAACATTGTGCTGATACGAGAAGGAGAAACATTTTCCTAACATGGCTGATTGAAAACGGACTGTTGTAAAAACCAGCACAAGACAACGACACAGTAACTTCTTTCTGAATGTATTTAAGGTAGACGTTGAGATTCCATCTTCTTTTCAGTGACGCATCATCCCCCCCACCCCCCTAGTAGACCTTAATAGCAGTAGTGACGTTCGAACGCAACACAACAGACATGCGACATGCCTGATTCTCCCCTCATCACTTCATGTAGCAGCCTGTTCATCTTCCACATTTGTCAGATGCGTATCAGAGCAGAGGAACTTGTATGAAAGAGGCAGCGGAGGTTAAAGAGGCCACAGCTGTAGTCATGTGATGTGTCGGTGTGTTTGTAAGTCCTAAAACCAAACCACACTCAGGCATGATAGTCGTAAAAAAAAATACTGTATGTCTCTAAACCTGGCAGTTTGACCTATCTGGACTCAACATCATTGAATGTTAGTTGCTCTGTAAATGTTACACAGCATTTGACTGAATGATTCATAGTAGTTTGTCATATTTATGATCAACATAATACCCCGTATAGGCAAGTAAGAAAAGGGGGACTGCCCCCTTCCTTGATCGTTGACTGCTTCATGTGTCACTCTGATTTCCTTCAGCCACTGTATCAGATCGTGGGTTCAGAAAGGTCACGTTGTGGAGCGTTGCTTTTTTTTTATTCATCAGGCTTTCTTTTGCTAAATTCTGTAGTAGAGATCATTAATACAGAAAATAAAAAAATCAGCTCATCCCTTATCTATTCCACGCTGGTGGCAGTTTTCTTTAAAAACCATTCATTAGTCCATTCAGAGGAAGAGTCGTTTACGCGTGTTTTGTTTTTCTTTACCTTTTCTTTTATATTTGCTTTGAAATAAGCAAGAGAGTCGGATTGTCTGAGGGTTTTTTTAAATAATTCTGCATTAATCTTGGGTTTCTCTCGCTATAGGCAGGTGAATTGCAGGTTGCGGTTGTGTTATGACGGTTGACGAGAAGAAGTCATAGCCCTTGTATAATTTGTACAGCTACGTTAGTGAATGAAAACGTTGTATGTTCACAGTTTAAGTCAGTCGATCTTGTAATGATACTACTGAGACCATAGATGAGAATAAGCTTGCCTGTGTTTCCCAAACCACTGAAGGGTTCCTACCAGCATTTAGCAGACTTAGAATGGTGTATACTGTAGTTACTCCAATCACATTTGTACGTCAATCCTCTGTCCAACTCTAAACTTCTCTGTTGGTCTGTCCCCTTAACTTCCCGACGAAATATAAACAATGTTATTGAGATTTTAATTGCTGCATTATTGCCTTTTACAAAGCTGTGTTTTGGATGTAATTATTCTGTATTTTTTATTTACATGTAATAATCAGTTGGATCAAGGGTCATGCTTTTCACGTGTAATGTAATTTTAGAGGCTTGTTCGAGAGTTTATAACGTTCGGAAATGTGAGACGTAGACGGACACGGCCTCCGCCTAATTGACGAGGAGTGGCACTAAGCACAAGTAGAACAAAATTACTCCATTTGTGTACAGGTTGCTAAATGTTCGATATATTGATTGTGTCTGTCTGATTTCAATTACAGTGCATTGATTCGAGGGATGTTGATAGCATCGCAGAGAGAGCTGTCCTTCATTTCTATTCAGACCTTTAACCAAAGACATGCTCCACAAACAAGCAGACAGATATTCTAATTTGGCAAGAAAAGAAAAGGTGCTCTGTTGTGTTACTGTATTTGTAAGCAATCTGAGAAATTAAAACTGGTCGAGCTAATTAATAGTGTAATAAAAAAAAATGAATGACCCATAAAATACTGCGTCTGTCTTTTTTCTGAGCTGTCATCACACAGAGGCAACACGCCTGTGACTGAAAATTGACCATGATGTTACCTGCGTAATGAGCTCTGTGATGTGGAAGCCACTGTCATCAGGGGGGAAACTATCTCGCCTACTCACTGGAAAATTAGGTTTTTCCTCTCCAGTATCCCCTGATATGGGTTAGGGTTGAATTTCTGTAGAAAAGAAACCTAATTCACACTTAGAAAACATACACATTGCCACAATTTCCATTACTGAATAACCAAATAAGTTAAAAATTGTGATCTTACAGGAAAAATGTATTCAAACCCTGCTCATCTGGGTATCAACGTCATCTGTTTGATAATAAAGGTAAGTTTGTACATAATATGGACTTAAACCACAGTTAAGATAAGGTTTTCTCTCAGTTCACAGAGTGTAGTTTCACTTACTTCTCAAGCCACAGTGTCGTTTCTTTGAAGCAAATTTTGAAGTTCACTTCCTATGTGTCAGGAAAAGCCTCATGTGATGCATGCTGCCTCATTAACGCAACTCAAGCTGAAAAAGCAACATATATGTTTGAACAATTTCAGTTTTATTTCGTTTTGTACAACATTGCATATTACGTTGTGTTGTATTAGGTGTCTGAGCTAAAACATGTCATTTACACCGATATAGTAAATACATTTATTGTACAGAGAAAGCTGACCAGCAGCACAGATACATAAGTGCCCGTGATGATTTGTAATTCATTGTACTCTCCTTGAATTTTAAGTATGTAATGAGTAATGATATACTGTATTGGTGAACTTGTATACAGTGATGAGCAGACCCTCTGTGTATAAGTTGTCCTGACAAAGTTCCCATACAAGCACAACTTTAACCTGACTGTGTTGGGCGAGGCCCCTACACTTGCACCCACAAATTACAAAGAAGTGTCGAGCCCCGGCCCCCGAGCGCTGCGCAGGTTCACTTCTTCCAAACCACAACACTGACTGGTAGTCCTGTCACCTAGATTACTGTGAAAAAGGCTCTGTGGCTGTACAGTGACAGTTAGTCATTGATGCCTCCAGTGCACATCAGTCATCTTGAGAGTGGTTCCTCTGAAGTCGTCTGCTCACTATACCACCACTGTGGTGATGTAGGACGACTCGTGCAACCCAGACTTTTATCACATCGCAGTGTGAGTGCGCGTTTTGTTTAGTTCAGTCAACACTTTGATTCATTCAACAGTGCAACAATATGAAACCCCTCAGCATGCCAATTCAAAACGCCGGCGTGGAGATCAAAGGTGTCGTGACATGAACTGTGCAGTTGATGAAATAAAAAGATTAAAACGTCCTCGTCGTCACATGAGGTGTTTGGATGCTGAAGGGAAAACAATTATTTAATGCTCGTAGACAAGACCCACACAGTTGAGTGAGTCAGCGTTGATGCTGGGTTAAGTGTCTGACTGTGGCTGTTCAACTGACACTGAGGGGACTGTAGGTGCTGAAGAGTGTAGTGTGTGTATGGGTTGGGGAGAGGGGGGGTGACAGTATTGATATTACTGGTAGGTGCAGCCCTATGTGCATCAGCTCTGGCTGTCTCCTCACCATATAGCACAAGTTGACATTTAAATGCTGGAATGATGCTAATGTCTCACTGTCCAGCGGTTTGAGCAACACCCGGCGCTAACTGCTCGCACAGACCGAGGTGTTCACAGCGTCCGTAAAGGTCACACGAACACAGCGTCGAAGAGAGGGAGAAGTGCAAACAGTCGATCCAGTGAAACAGGGTGGAAAAGACAACAAATGTCAGTGTGCACTTCCCCTGATGCATCAACGTGTCAAACCTGCGATTACAAGGAAACCATCACAAGGAAAATTACAAGGAAAGCACCTTGTGGTTAACACTTCATACATCCCTGACATGAGAAAGACACTGTGCTACATATCCATATTATCATATAGAGAAGTGGACCTTCCTGTATTAGATGTTACATTTTAACATTCATGATTAAATATCGGGTTTGAATATGTGTTTGAGTGAGAAAGATGTAAATTGGAATGTTCCTTGAATCCTTCTATTAACAGCAAATGCTAAATGGTCTGCAATGCATTTATGTGGAGTCTTCCAGTCTTCATAACCACTCAAAGCGTTTCTACAGCACAGTTTTGCCATTTACTCATTCACACACACATTCATACACTTTATCTGTATGCAGCACTTTTTCTATTTCACACAGGTTTGAGGAAATTCGGGGTTCAGTATCTTGCACAAGGACACGTCGGCACACAGAATGGGGAAGAATGGGATCGAACCGCCATCCTGCTGGTTAGTGGGCAACCCGCTCTACCTCTTGAGCGTCAGCCTGTAAAACCTCTGTAAAACCTAGTCAGCAACCTTGCTCACTGAGCTGCACAGGCAACATACAAAGGAGTACGACACACCATGTAAGTTGAACGTTACTTTCTATGTAATATTGAATTAACATAATTAATATTTTCAACCTCAAGAACTGAATCAGCCCAGAATTCCAAGGTCATAATGGATAAGATCCCAGTTTTCTTCACGGAGGTTGTTGTTGTTCTCCAACCTTTCACTCCAACATTACCACACCATCATTAGCTGTATAATTCACTGCGTGGATGCAATGTAGACAACATATGATATATATTCCATCCTTGTTATCATATAAGGTGCCATTTTGTAAGGTTACCCCAAAAAGGTAGAAAAACTATAGTTTTCCATAATGCGATGTACCTTTTTATCCTCCTTTCTAATAATGATACAATAAAATCCACAGTATAATTTATTTACAGCTACTTGCGAGAGGTGATGTTAGAACCTTCTGAGCAAATATCTGTGAGTAAAGAAGTTGGATTAGATTCCTTCAAATTGACACTATCGACAGTATATATGATTAGACATTGAAAATAATCATATGAGCCTCACTGTAATGAGGACTGCACATAATGCTGTAGACCTTCTTCATAATTCAGACAACTTGGACAAGCTTTATGAATATTAAATCTCTTTCCGCTGATGCAACACTAATTAATGGTCTGATTAAAGAGCATAGTGTTGAGTATTTCTATCTTGATCTATACAGTACTTTTATTTTTAATATTACTAATAAGATTACTTTGGAGAAAAAACACTTCTCTTCAGTAATATTTATAAGATAAGATAAGATAAGACAAAACTACTAAACTACTAACGCCTTAAACTTCTTGGGTTTATTTCAACTTTTTGTTGTTGTTCTATCTGGATAAGTAACTTTATTGAGACATTTCAGCATCACAAAGTTTAGTTTTGCACCAATTAATTTAAATCTACTTCCTGTCTCCATAACGGCAACTGTAAAATTGGCATTCAGTGTCACAGCTATGCTGATGACACTCAACTTCATATGTGATTCACCTGAATAATTACCCATTATTTTTTTCAAATGTTAAAGCCACAATATAAACTTATTTACATCACAATCATATTTTCAATAAAACTAGACCCGGCAATCAACAGCAAACTTTTTTAAACTGTCCAAACAATAACTGTTTATACAAAAAGGTGCTTTTCAGAATCTGGGCTCATGATGTTCTCTCTTCCTTCTGCTGATCTCAGTTCACACCAGATGTGACTTCAAGGAATTTTGCCAAGTGATATTAACATGAGTTAACGCTCTCTCCTGTTTATCAGACTTCATTGCATCAGAAATATACCATCTGCTTTCCAACTGCAATGTTCAAACTCCACTCCAGTCTGTTCAACAGGAAACTACAAGGAGAACTTTTTGCTAACTCTGTTTGGTATTCAGTTTTTGTTTCATTTTGTAGTAAACATTTTCTTCTGTTCCCTCTTTTCTTTGTACAGCATAAACTTCACGCTTGTCCAAAAACCACAGATTCTAAACTGACTGTTCTCACAGACTGTAAACTGGGGTGGCTATGGCTCAGGAGGCCCAGTCTCCCCCATTCCGTGTGCCGAAGTGTCCTTGGGCAAGATACTGAACCCGAACCTGGCCCTGACGGCTGTGCTGACAGAGAAAGTGCTGCACAAAGATGCACTGTATGAATGTGTGGGTAAATGGGTGAATGGGGATAAACTGTACTGTAAAGCACTTAGAGTGGTTATCAAGACTATAAAAATACAGACCATTTACCATTTACACATCCCGCAGACATGGAGCAACAATAAGTTGTCATGTGTCTGACCAGCTGAGGAATCCAGTCTCCTTTTTGCTCTATTTTTGTTCTCCACCAACTTCTGAGCAAATAACGGTTAATTGTTATGTTTGGCTGTGCAATGGAAACACCGACCTGTAGGAGCTTGATTATACAAATGATAAACATCGATACATTTACATGTTTCCAAATGTACACATCAAAAAGTATTTCCACATGCACATTTGTTATGACTTATATTACAATCTGTAAAAACATTGTTGGTGGCTTTCTGTACTGATCTCTTTAAGTTAGTTAAATTGAAATGGTAATTTCACGGGTTACAACTTTTTGAATTTATAATGTCAAATTCTTGAGTGAAATTGTACTCAATTCAAATTGTACTCAAAGTCTTCTAACCTGAAGTCTAGTCAGCCCGTTTTATTCAGTTTTCACATCTGTATCTGACATCGTTCAAGGCCTAAGAAGATATTTCTATTTCGAGGATGCAGGTTTCAGTGAAGCCTCGCGCTGCGTTCAGGTACCACTGGGCTTTTGTTTGTATGTTTCCTGTCACAGATCAGTGTCTTTGAAGTGGTTTATGTTTGAGCACAAAACAACGTATTAATGTAGTGACCAGCGAGTGAGGCTTGAGGGCAGGAAATCATGTACAGCCTCCACAGGCACACAGCATCTACAGGGCGAGCACGCAAGTATCCCTCTAACCACTGTCCCCATTTCTCCTCCTCTGTCACAATCACACACACACACACACACACACACACACACAAAGGTCAACTTTTTATCAGCTTCAGAAGAGACACTGCTTTAAATTATTTTCCTCTTAACTTTGTGTTTGGCATACACTTTCTATTCACTATACAAGTTAAAACTTAAAGAATATTAAATACAAAAACTGGCTCCATGGTTTTAGCAAACCTGAACAAAATCAAACAAAGAGCTCGTATATTTAGGGAAAGGTTAAAGCAGCAAGCCATTAAGCAGAGTAATCAATGAGCCAATGAGGGAGAGAGGAGTCGAAGAGGAGGGACTGTACAGACTACAGAGGAAACCACCTCGTCCCACAGCAAAAGCCTGTACGAAGAGACCCATGTCTCTTTAGAAGTCATTCCACAGTCATGATGTGAGGTAGTTTGTCATTCTCCAGGGAGAAACAGTCGCTCAACACCGGGTAAGTGTCTCAACCACAAACTGTGCTGCTTCTTAATTTATTGAGACTGAAAACCACAAGCAGACGCACTTTAACTTTGCTCATCTTCGGTCTCTTACGTTGTGTTTTCTGTGATTTTCTCTCAACACAAACTAATGTGCTGTAATTGATCTTCTGTTGCCCGTAGAGCCTTCTTAGATCTCTAAACTCCAGTCTTTAACATGAGAGCTGTGGCAAAGATAAGTTCATGTCCTGTCAAAGGATGTGTAAGTCTGTCATATGCATGCACGGTTTTTCCCCCTGTTTGATAGCAGTGAGCCTGCAGGGAGCTCAGAGACCTGCTAAACTATGTCACAATTCTGCAAGAGCGCGCAGTCGATTTCAGCAGCATCGGCGGGGAATCGATTGTTGCACAATTTATTTTATAAACCAAATGTATTCTGAAGATGAAAAGATTTAGACAAGGACTCAAATACACACAAACACACAACAGAAGAATTGATTCAAGGGCCAACGGGGTCAGGAGAGCGCTGATAAATTCTTATTGAATTAGAAATTGGACAGTGTATACGTGTCAGGTGCATCACATCAATATGAATGAGGAGACAACTAGAATCTAATAAACAGCTACAACTAAAGTTCCTGACTTGACGCACTGAAGCACACCAGCATTTGTCAACTGTCTGTAAAGAGAACATCCCTGTGGAAATTCTGTAGGTCGGTACCTTACACATCATTACATAAAACATGACACTACTTTAAATGTGTCGGCAAAATCTCATTGTGCATTAATTAACGTTGTTAAACAAAGTCGATTTAAAGGTATTTATCGCAAAATGCATTGTAAAACGTCACATGAATGCACCCGCTGCATTGGAACTGTCACAGTGCTGCTGCTACGAGTACTAATACGCTACTATATTATTATTATTATTATTATTATTATTATTATTATTATTCGCAGTAGTAGTAGTAGTAGTAACTGTAGAAGTAGCTATAGTAATATGAGAAAATAAAATCATGCATTAAAATGACCACTTTTATTGGAAATAGAAATGTATAATAATAATATTAATAATAATAATAATAATAATAATAATTTTGTGAGTTATATTGTGTATTTTTTATTCATAACATAACAATTTTGATCAGGCAGTCCAAAGTTCCTGAATGCCGTTTTCACTCAGTGACGCATACTCAATTTTCATATGAATTTCCATTGGCATTAATACCATATGAATTCCGTTCCATTTAGAAGTGATTTTCTACTTCACTCAGGAGCTACCCATATCTATACCCAACCAAATACATAAAATTAACATCTGGGACAAACATATTACAAAAAGCTGCAATTAAATTAAACATGTCTCTTTTTTTTATAATTACATTAGTTTAGAAATAATTTTGAATAAATGGTCTTTTTTTATAACTTAAATAAATGAATTTGTTTGACAACAAAAGTTCATTTTAGACTTCAGACTAAATGAAAACTTCTCAGGCGTCCATTAGCTTCAACCTACAACTACAGTGTTTTCATTCACAGTGTTGTCATAGATGTAAAACGTCTCTGTAACAGACTTACAAATTTACATATTCCACCTCTGCACACGCTTGTCTTTCTGATGTTTGTGGTGCCCAAATACAGCGGCACTGTAGTTGATGTTTAACCTTTACTCATGTTTACTCATGTGTACAGTCATTAGTCATGGTTTCATGTACTGTTAGGGCTTTGTGGCTTTTAAAGTGTGTATGTGAGCGACGAATATCAAAAAGTACATTTCCACCCGTCGACCAGACACAACATCAGACAAAACTGCTACTGAGGGACATTTCTCTGAGGGATTGATGATCTAATAAAAAGGAAATTGTTTGCATTCTACTATTTGCGAAGATTTACATTTATTTTTGGGGTTGTTATTTGCTTTAAAATAAAAAATCTCTTGTGTTTTGCAAAGTAGCTGAAGTACGCTCTGCCCACTCGAGAAAAGAAAAACAGAGAAACATTTCATCAGTTCATCTGAAGCCAATTCCTGCTGCTGATTTGAAAAGGGATTTTCACACTGGGTTGGGGTTAGTACATCTAGCACATCTACAGATGTCACATTCCTGGTAACAGGCAGGCAAATACTGATAATGTAACTATTGTAACCACAGTGTGGGCATAATCTAATGTTATCTTGCTCTGGATTTTTTTTCTCTCCAACAGTATTTCTACAAACTTCAGAAATGTTCCGAATCAACAACACACAATATTTCCACTTCCTGCAGCAGGCGGACGCCTTACGTCGCTCAGGGTCACTCTGCGATGCCATCATCTCAGTGAAGAGTCACACATTCAGGGCTCATCGACTGGTGCTGGCCTGTGCGAGCAGAAGACTGGCGCAGCAGCTGGCCCAGGCTGACACAGACAGCCCGGCCCACTTTACTCTGGAGTATTTCTCACCACGCACCTTCCAGCAGGTCCTGGACTTCACCTACACCCAGGCTGTAGAGGTGTCCGTGGAAGACCTGTACCTGCTGCTGAGAGCCGCTCAGCTGCTGGAGATGCGGCCGCTGGAGGACCAGTGCCGGAAACAGTTGGACACCCTCGACCACAGAGCCAGGAAGGAGGAGGAGAGAGGAGAGACCAAAGATGTCAAAGAAGAAAAAAAAAGTGCAAAGGACATGGTAGCAAAGAGAAAAGGAAGTCCGGTTCGAGAGGAGAAAACAAGCAACAGCATTGTCGCAGAGAATCATTCACCCCCTGAATCTGCTGAGAACCACAGCAGATCACCATCCTCAAGAAAGAAGCCGAGACTGTCCCCTCTGTCAGCAGCACCCCACAACAGTGTTATCACCAGCTCCCCCCCCTCCTCCTCCTCCTCCTCCTCCTCTCCCTGGACCTTCTCTGCAAACATGTGGAACTCTGTGAGCACCCTGAGGAAGATAGCAGAGAACTACTCAAACTTCTTTAGTGCACAGTCCCCTAATCAGTCTTCAGTAGCATACCCATTCTCCCTCTCTGCTCCCCACATGTTCCCACTGCTGAGCCCCCATTTTCAAAACCGAGTCCACCACTCTGTGATGGGCCACTCCGGCCTTTATCCACACTGTGCACAAAACCTTTACACTGGCTCCACAGGGATGGGCAGCATCATCAAGCAAGGCCTGCTAAAAACAAAGAAATCCAGCCAGAGAGCGTTTCACGGGGCTGTGCAGAGCGTCGAGCAGAGGTGAGTTAGCGCTTGGACACGATTTGGGAAAGTCCAGCTTCTTTATTCTCAATCAGTGTCTCCCTATTTTTCCTCTCACACTCATTTAGAATCCCCCAGTTTGCTCAGTTGTTCCCTTGCGACAGCTGCACCACCTGACTCACTGCTGTCTGGGTATAGATGTGTGTGATCGAGCCTCCTGCACTTTCCAGCTGCAGCAGTTTCACCTGTTAACCCTTCACTGTCAGCCCCAAGTCAGTCAGACTCTTCAGAACGATCACCGTAATCCTGGTTTTCAGACCAAGATATACAAATTAATTCAATAATTATAATAAAATAGAATAAAATAATAATTTCTAATCATCTAAATTCAAGTCATTGCATTTATTTATATTTATTTATCTTTTACACATCACACTTTTCGTGGAGCTAAATAGTGTTAAAAAACAATTTGACTCTGTTTTTGGTTGATTTAACTTGTTTCAAGTCAATGCACTGTATATTGTGCAGTGTTCCACACAGTGTAACTGAACAGTGATACGAGGGGGGCCCCCTAAATTTCTCCCCTCCTTTGCAGAATTCAAGATTTTTCCACCCACTAACATAAACTTCAGTGTTTGGCCACAAATTAACCGCAAGAAGTTGCCATCTATGGTTCTTTGTGGAAATAAAAAAAAGCTATTCATCAACGTCATTTCGTTATACCACTCCTTCTAGAGTAGTGTTAATGACATTTTTACTTAAAATATGCTGGTTGGGGGAATAAAGGGTGTTCGAGGATAACATATTTACTCTATAATACTTTTACTTGCTGTATATTTAAAGTACCTATTTGTCACACAAATAAAAGAATTTCTTTGTTATTGTAACAGGTGAGATTTGTGCAGATTTGTGCAGATTTGTGCAGATTTGTATGACGGTTGCATTAGAAAACCATTTCTTTCCCAAAGTTTCCCTCAAGTGCCCAAAGACAGAGCGGAGAAAGTTACAGACTGCAGGGAGTGCAAGACACGTCACCTTGGTGATCCAGCGCAGCAGGAATCAGCCTCCTCGGCAACAGGTATTGATATGATCGTAAAAACCAACAGATTCAATATATACAGTAAGATCAAGGCTGTAATGAGGGTTATTCTGCATAGAAATGATCAATTTAACAAGTCAGTACAAGACGCTTCTTGTCCTGACCCCTGACTCCTCGAGATACTTAGCTACGCAATGGAAAGTGATGAAGAGAGTTGTGGTTTTGAGAGCATGGTGCAGAAGGAGCAGTAGTGTGGTTACTAGATACAGCGACATACATGCAGTACAGTATGTACTGCATCGCAACAGCGGTTTGGCTACTAGAAAAAAAACTATTCATCTTATGATAAATTCTTATATAGAATTTCAGGCAGTCCAATAAAATAAAATAGTCTGTTGTGGATGTGTGTGGGATCCTTTTTGTAATGTGTAATCTGACTCACGAACATTATGTTCATACGTCAAAAGATTGCATTAAGACTGTGCTTTACAAGCAATGCGGTAAATTAGCCTCTAGTACAGGATCTGAAACATAATTATATAAAATGAGAAACATAAACAAAAAGAGCATAAATGAAGAATTTTCTGAAATCATGTCAGTGCATGCTGATAAGGGCATTGGAAGTTAAAGTGATGTTTATATAATATGTTTGGTCTTATACAGAGAGAAATATTAGACAGTGGTGGGTGTTCAATAGTTGTGGTTTATTCTGTCATTTTCCTCTACTACAGTACACCAGCTTCTTATTTCTGCATCCTGTCTATACGAAGGGGCCCAGGCTTTTGCTTGAAACCTTAAAAAAAAAATATGTATAAGGTACCGAAAGAGTCTGGAGTCGCTACCTCAACCTCAAAGTCACACCTTTGTATTTTTAAACAATCGCTAACATACGTGGCTGCAGACAACGTGCATGCTGACTGACAGGAAAGTAACTTCATACAGACTGAATTCATTGTCTTGCAACAGGATGTAACCCTAAAATAGACGAGCATCTGAAGAGTGTGCATCTGTTTAAAATGTTGTACATCTTACTGATAAATTACTCTGAAGCTCATGGAGTAAACTTTAATTAAGTTGTCACTGTCAACTTTAGCTGGTCTGAAAACTACAAATGGTTTAATAACTGCAACAACTAATGACTTCCATTGTTGATCAATCTGCTGATTATTTTCTCAAGTGATTGATTGTTTCCACTGGTTTGAAGAGTCCAAAGTGATTAAATGAAAGGTCTTGTTTTATTTAACCGACAGTCCAAACCTCTGTGGTATTCAGTTTATAAACTGACTGGCTGGAAAGCATCACATTTAAAAAATGGAGATCGGGACTTTGACTATTGACTATCAAATTTTTTTCAATTGACTCATTAATCAGTCTCAACATTGAGGCTTAAAAATTAATTCAGTTACTTACTACTATATACTATATACTCACTGTACTTAAGTACATTTTTCATGTATTTGTACTTTATTTACTTTCAGGTACTTTCATCAGCAAATATCTGCACCTTCTACCCCACTACTTTTACTGTTACACGTTCATATTGTTTTTAAGATTGTTAAAAGTAATCAATAACGAAAGAGGGTCCATTGATCCAATCAGAGCGGGCAGGTTACATTAGACCCCGCCTCCTGCGGCAGAATCACTGAAGAAACACCTGAACTGGATTCAGAAGGGGTCACCACTGAGACTCAGCTATAATGAAGTAGTACTGACGTTGCAATGCGGAACAGGCTACACTCAGCAAGTACTTTTACTTCAAATACTTTAAACTTTTTTAAAGAAAATCCTCACCTTGCCCTTTGGTTGAACACTTGCCTTTTAAAGTGAAAATCAAAAAAGGACTCAAGTACGGCAACAAACAGAACAACTGTGGTGGTGTTTTTCAGTCAGGTCACTGTGTCGACCACAACATTCACACCTTCCCTTGTTTCACCCCTTTGCACAGGTGAGGCCTGTGCAGGGTGTCACTTCTGTGGAAGAGGAGATGTTGTGCAACGCGTGCCGCCGTCCAATCATCTAGAGCGACAATCAACAAGTGGAGACAAACCCTACCAGTGCAAACACTGCCCCAAAAAGTTCAGTCTGAAACATCAACTGGACACACACCACCGAGTTCACACCGGTAAACACTACCTTTTTTTTTTTTACTTTTCACTGTCTATTCAAGTCACTAGAATAAAACACTATGATTTCATACAATGATGGCTGATCATCTTTGTTCTACGTTGTGGAACACTAGAGTTAAACCTCACAAACAATCCATAAGGGAATTTCAAAATGTTATATATTTATGTAGTTTGGTCAAACATCCAGTTAAAGTGAAGTCAAATGGGCCAAATGCATTAGTGCACTGTGACTTTAAACAGCCACTCATGTTAAAATGCTGAAAAGTGAGTATAGTAGATTAGGTCTGTGGCCCATTAAGTCAATGAGTCTTTAAAGCCAGACAGGGCAGAGACAGGTTAGTTGTTAACATGGACGCACAAATGAAAGCAGAGTCATTTAAAACTCACTCTACAGAAAGTTGAAACTTGCAGACTTGAAAGTGACTCGAGGTAGAAGCCTGTGTGTTTTACCAACTTTTTTACCATACAACAGTAAAATCCAATTATTAAACACCCACAACCACAGAAGCAGTGCTCAATAAAGGCCTTCAAAATAGAAATTGAGGAAATAGATAGTGACCCAGTATTTATATATATAATATATATGTATATATACATATATATATGTGTGTGTGTACATATGTATATACATATATAATTATAATAATACTAATAATAATTGTATATATAGTATTTCAATACTACATTATATAAATAACATATATATATATTAAATCTACATTTATTTGTATAAATATATACTATCATAATATATTATGTGTATGATGAATTAATTATTTATACAATAAACTTTATTATAAGTTAATATGAGACAACTTATCATGTAACAAATTTAGTATGAATATAATCATAATAATAAACTAGTAACCAGAAAACTACAGTAACTAACTACTATTACATTCGTGTTTATTTATTTTTTATTTATTTGATATATTAACTTGTACTTTATTTATTAAATATTTTTCAAAATTATATGTCTATCAATTTAGTTTTTATTAAATTAATATGTCATCATAAAGGAGATCTGACATAATGGAACATACACCGAAGGTGTGTAACTGTTTAATGAACATAACTGTGACCCCAATTTAGTCAATTTTACTCACCAGTTGAGCTCTAAATAGGAAACATTTGACTGGATACATTCCATCCATTTAATATAACAGAATATTGATCTTTCTTTCTGTGGGCCTCTGTTCTCTCTTCTCTCTGCCTCCAGGGGAGAAGCCCTTCGAATGTCGTCTGTGTGGTCAGCGCTCACGAGACTACTCAGCCATGATCAAGCACCTGAGAACTCACGGCGGGGCTGCGCCCTACCAGTGCACGGTGTGCCTGGAGTTCTGCAGCAGTCTGGTCGCCATGCACAGACATGTCAAGAGCCACGCAGTGCAAGACTTCCCCCCTGACTGGAACATCAACAGCACTTACCTGTACACCTCCCACATCTGAGCCACGCCCCACAGACACCTCCATCTGCACAAAGTTCTCATAAAGTGTGGCTTTAGTTTGTGGCTCTCGTGTAGCTTCAATATATTTGAGTCACGGAGATAAGAATCTGTTTTACTGGATCAACTCATGATGTTGTGTGAGAAGGTCCTTTAACACCACTGACCACAGTTCTGAGGTCATAATGCACGAGGGTCACAAACCAGGGCTTTATTGTAGCAATAACTTCTCCATGCACGTTCCAACAGGAGCACACAGGGTTTACTATTTCACTTTAGGTCATGTTTGCGCATTAAAGCCACATAGACAGCTCGTCTTCATCCAATGACACCGACGTCTTCCCTGTACTTTCAAAATCACTGGACCAGTTGTATAAACTGGGTAAGTTAGATCCGGGTTGATAGCGCCCTCATGAGGGGAACAACTGTAACAACCTTTTTATTTTCTGCAAAATTGCTCTAAAGCAGCAGGTCAAAAAGGGACCAGTGGCTGAGAGGTCATATTTGCAGCAGGATAAAAAACAGATTTCTTATTAATTGCAGGACATTTCATGCTAGATTCACCTATTTTCATACCCAATGTGATATTAATATGATCTCATTCTATGTATTGAGTCCATCCTTCAAAAACATGAATTTATTCTAACCCTTTGAGTGATGAGAGTCTTCATGAGCATTCGAGAACACGGCCGTGAGCCTTGACACTGTTTGTGTTACCAAAGTCAGTCAAATTCCACACAATAATTTGCTGTATTTACGTATAACACAAGAAATAAGGAATGTTGTGTGTGAGGTTGTTCTAATGGGTCGAGATGAGAATAAATGAGCTTCTTTAGTGACAAGGACTAGTTCAGTATTTTATTTTATTATATTATTATCATTCACTGCCTGCATTTATCCTCAAACACATGGATATACAGTAGTGTGTGTCTCAAAAGTAAAGTGTTACTCTATTTCACAACTGTCATACCTCTGTAGTTGCACCACACACAGTTACATGAGACTGGAGCTCTCAGTGGGGTTCGGGGGCCTGTTTCCACTGAAGATTATTTGCTGGTTTCATGTGTGTGAGGTAGAAGATAAATAAGTTAATGTGTCAACATCTTTCATTTATAGGTTTAAATGAATTCAAATGAAAATAAACAATGATTTTTGTTTTATCAGACACGTGTTGTTCAATGTTCAAAGAAGAGCTGGAGGAGCAGAGGACATCGGACCTTTTCTCTCTGCATCAATATAAGATGTTTCAGCCTCACACATCATGCCTGTGCGTAAAATAATGAGATGGACGTGAATATTTGTGTTAAATCAGTCAAAGATCTTGAACGCACCACCGTCTTTAAACTGAGGTACACATCATTGGCCACATGATATCCCTATCTTTCAAGTCTTCACACTGTAAACAGTCAAGATTTCAGCTTTAGAGGGTTGAAAACAAAGGCTGGAATACAAGGTGCTTAACAATACACTTAATTAACAAGAATAAATAAAAACAATATAGCAATGAAATGAGGAATAAAATAAAATAAAGCAGGAGGATTGTGGTGCCCTCAGCTGTTGCACTTTCACTTGTCTGCTTCAGTTTCACATGTCTGAAACTGAAGCTGCTAATCTGTCCAAATGGTGTCCTTGAAATATGTTCCGGAAGTCAAGGCACTGGTTGCAGTTCTCTTTATTTCTATAGTTGCTCCGTGGAGTTTCAGTATACTCATACTTAGACTTACAGCAGGTAAAATAAGTATTGAACACGTCACCATTTTTCTCAGTAAATATATTTCTAAAGGTGCAAGACCTTCGCAACCTTATTGTTGCAACACATACTGATGGCATTGGTTACAGAAGGATTTCTAAACTTCTGAATGTTCCAGTGAGCACTGTTGGGGCCATTATCCGGAAGTGGAAGGAACATCATTTCCCCATAAACCGGCCACGACCAGGTGCTCCTCGCAAGATTTCTGACAGAGGATTGAAAAGAATTATCAGAAGAGTTGTCCAAGAGCCAAGGGCCACTTGTGGAGAGCTTCAGAAAGACCTGGAATTAGCAGGTACAATTGTTTCAAAGAAAACAATAAGTAATGCATTCAACCGCCGTGGCCTGTATGCACGCTCGCCACGCAAGACTCCATTGCTTAAGAAAAAGCATGTTGAAGCTCGTTTAAAGTTTGCTGCACAACATTTAGACAAGCCTGTGAAATACTGGGAGAATATAGTCTGGTCAGATGAGACCAAAATTGAACTCTTTGGATGCCATAATACACACCATGTTTGGAGGTCAAATGGCACTGCGCATCACCCCCAAAACACCATACCAACAGGGAAGTTTGGAGGTGGGAACATCATGGTGTGGGGCTGTGTTTCAGCATACGGCACTGGCAAACTTCGTATAATTGAAGGAAGGATGAATGGAAAAATGTACCGAGAAATTCTTGATAAAAATCTGCGGCCATCTACCAGGATGATGAAGATGAAGCGAGGGTGGACATTTCAGCAAGAAAATAAAGCTGCTAGAATGGCCCAGCCAATCACCTGACTTGAATCCAATAGAAAATCTATGGAAAGAACTAAAGATCAGTTGGTAATGAAGCTGTCATTACCAACAAAGGCTTTTGTAAGAAGTATTAAATAAATTTCAGTAAGCGTGTTCAACACTTTTTCCCTGTGTCGTTCCATTTTATTACACATAACTTAATTTCTGAACTTATTTGTTTGGTTTTCTTTGTATGTATGGATTACTTGGGTTGTTACCGACATCTGGTGAAGATTTCATGTCAATAGCACCTTTAGAAATATATTTACTGAGAAAAATGGTGACGTGTTCAATACTTATTTTATCCACTGTATATAGTAGCTGAAGTTGGATCTTGATTCAGCCACTGTTGGAGGTTCTTGGTTGAAGGAAGGACGTGCTTCATCTCCCACAGGTCCTTCCAATGGACCTTCCTTCGTCTATGCTGTGAAAACGTCCTTCTGCAGCATCATTGTCTTGTGTGAACCAGAAATACTCTACAAAGAGAGATATTGAGCGTTGCCAGCTCATGGAACGTTGATCCCAGGATTTGTTTTAAAGAGTCTATTTATCTGAAGAAGCAGGAGGAATTTATCAGCCTATAAAGGAGCTGCTGCTTTACTTTGTGTTTACTGCTCTTCAGAAAGTATGAGCATGTAAATATACTGAACCAAAGAACATTGTGTACACTTAATACCTGCTGAACATCTGGCTTTAAGAATTGTCATTGTGAGCATGTTTGCATGCTGATGTTAGTACAAACGTCAGAGCGTGCGTCTTGTTGAACTTTTGGAAAGTCCCATGGGGAACTTGTTTACAGACTTCATGAGTCGGGCTCTGACTCCTCATGAAGACTGCAGTAATCAATTCTCAATGAGTACAATCTGTGGGTTGCCCCAGAGAGGATGAGGAAGACTTATCAGGAACTGTCTGTTGAAAAGTTGAGATTTAACATTCGTACTTTGCGTGGGAAATGTATGAGCCTCGTGTGCTGCATCAGAAGCTGTTCTGAAAAAAGTTGAGTCACTGTCTGCAGATATGAGAGAAAACCACATTAGAGAAAGAGGAGGATAAGGAAAAAACAACACAGATGATGTATAAATGAAGTTCAAGCATCAACAAGTGTTTGAGTCGGAGTCGTGTCAAAGATTATACTTCAAACTGCAGACAGATGTTTGTGTCAGTGCTGTTTGCCTGTGTTGATATGACTGAGGAGGCTGCACCTTTACACTCTTTGCTTTCTCTGTATTGTAAGTTTGTCTGTTAACAAGCGCTCATTTAGTCTACGTGTAATATTTTTCTTTCAACTGCATTTTACATTCACTGGTACAGTTGTAAACCTGCCTGTTTGCCTGTCCGGTGTGAATCCATCAGTGCAGCTTTAGAAATATTTCTTGTCATTGGTGAGTCCTCCTCTAACAGTTTGCTGTCACCTTTTTATTGTTTGCGCGCTGGACGTTGAGTGCGGAGCTTTATATAAACACAGAGTGAAATTAGACGACTTTGTGTTCATCCTACCTGGTTTAGGATGTTTTCACAGTCTTTTCATAGTCAATGTTTTCCTTTATTACTGTTCATGTTTGTATATTTATATACATTTGATTGATTGACTTAACTGATGTTATTTATCATACATACATGCTGGCTATTTTAAAGGTCTGTTAAGCAATTGACATAATCTTTAGACCCAAATTCATAGCTATATATATACAATGCTGAAGCTACTGACTGTCATTGCCACATCAGCACATGTTTGATCTGTCAGTTGTTTTCGCAAGTTCCCCTAAGTAATTAGCATCATGCTCACATTCAGAAATTGCTCCTCTAAATGATGTGATTCATTGTTTGAAAAAATTACATTAATCATCATTTACTTTTGGCTCAGTTACGTGAAAAAACTAAACACTTATAACAAAGACGCAGGTAGCTCTGGCGTCAGCCGAGGCGCTGGCACACAACTGAATGGTCAGGAGTTGGCAACTAGACTTGCTTGTGTTTGTTGAAGACATGCCACCTCTCATCAAGATAGAAACCACTACCTGGAACAAGTGACGCACAGTACCAACATGAGGCCAAAGAGGAAACCACAACCTGCTGTTAACAGCTAAAATAATGTAAAGGCACAGACTCTGTTAAACTCTCACATATATGAAACTTGTGTCTCAGCTGATCATATAAATGTGTAGAAGTTAAAAAATAATCAGTAACGGACCTCAATTCCCTTAAACAAATGATAAAATCGACTCGATGATCCTCCTGCTTCAGAGCTGAAATCAATATAAGAAGTGAAAATGCTAAATGATTGGGTAACTATTCAACATGGTTGGTCCAATTTGAACTGTGGTGTGGAAAAAGCACGTCTGGCCTTTTTGTGGCCAGAACACAATCCATGTGAGCCTAAATGGCCGACTTGTAAAACAACAAATGTGGCCCAAATATCCCAAAACAAATGTGGGCCTTTGTTGGCAAACATGCGGTGCTCCCATAGGGGTGTAATGTGAACATAAAGTGGCCCATGTGGTGAATATGGTTCAAATAGTACTAAACAAATTCAGGCCACCTTTGTTTGAACTGCGGTATTGCTATGGCTTCCTTGTGGCCCGGATCTGGCAAACAGACAAACATCGTTCCAGCGCGTACGTGAGCCGGATGACAGTGTGGGCCAAATCTGGGCCAAAGCAACTTTGCTGTGTGGGAGGCTTCAGGCCAAATTTGTGTTACACCTCTACTTAGTTATGTGAAAGAACAACACGAGAGAGATATCATTAAAAAAATATTAGAAATGTAACATAATTGTCACACAGACCCAAAGATCATCATCATTTTACTGGATGAGTCCTGGCTGTCACATCACACCATAAGGCTGAGCAATACAACAATATCATTCACATCAAAAGCAATATGACAAAGACTCAATATCCATATATTTCAGATACATTGTGCACAGAGAGAAAATAACACATAATGAATCTACCCAAGGTTTGATGAAGGTTTTTAACTTTAATCTTCACTAAGGAGGAAAAAATTGACCTTTTAAACTAAGAAATAATAAAGACACATTTATCACTGTAGATAAAGATATCAACTAGTATGGATGTTCAAACCCTTAGCACACTCCTCTGCAACGATGAGTCATGTTTAGAGAGAATTGCTCAGCACTTCCACATAATGAGGATTAATTTGGTCTCTGTGTCGGGAGGAAGTTGACGATGCAGGTGACATTTCAACATTTCGCAGCGCTTGTTAAAACCCTTCCGCGGTTCGTCCGACTTCACATCGTGTGTGTGTGGAGCTGGAGGCGCCACGTGGAGAGAACAGGTGTTTTATTCATTGAGATTATATCCAATTTAGATATACACACGTTCAGATCAGAGCTCAGGAGATGGGGTACTCAGAAAAATGCCACGACCTAACTTACTATGACAGGACTACTGCAACATGTGTGCCGTGTGAATTCAAACCAGGTAGGTCGATATTATATCATGTTAAACTGCATTATTTTATATTGTATGATATGATAGTATGTTATATTTTATGTCAATGACATAGGGCATGCAGTCAATCCTAACTGTGGCCGTGATGACACCGGAGGAAGGCACGATGTACGGCACAGAAAATGCGAGGACAACTTTTTCAATGACGGCAGCAGAGCTCGGTGTGTACCGTGCACTTCATGTCCGCCTGGAAGTAACGTTATCAAGACCTGTAACTCAACTACTGACACGGACTGTGAAAAGCCGAGGTAACCGAGACACATCCATCACTCCCACAGCAGACCTTCAGAACTTCATACATTTATAAAGGGACGAGTTATCTAGAGTGAAGAGCTGTACCGAACACAACCACAACACAAAACAACACATCAAATCACAAAACACAACCACTAAACAAAACAACACATCAAATCACAAAACGCAACCACTAAACAAAACAACACATCAAATCACAAAACACAACCACAAAACAAAACAACACATCAAATCACAAAACGCAACCACTAAACAAAACAGCACATCAAATCACAAAACACAACCACTAAACAAAACAACACATCAAATCATATCACAAAACACTATGACTCATGCAAACAAAACAAAACACAACAACAAATCACAAAACTTAATAAATAACAAAAACACCGTGGCAAAACACAACAACAAAACAATAGAGAAGAAAAAACACAACCGAAGAAAAAAAAAACACTATGGAAAAATTGAAAACACAATGGAAGATCCCCCAAACACAACATCAAATCAAAAGACTCAACAGCTAAAAACAAGACAAATCACAAAACACAATGCCAAATTAGGAAGTTGTGTGTTTAACAGTGTAAAAGCCCAGTGTTTGTCTTCTCTCTGATTCTCTGTAGAGGCTTGACCACAGAGGTTCCTGTCAAAGTGAGTACAGTTGACTCTGGGCATGTGTAACTCTATTGTGTTAAGTTTTAATTTGACTTACTTTATCTGCGTTTCTCTTCAGCTAAATCAACAATAAACCAGTAAACCTGTAACTTCTCACATATTTTATATAGAAAAGGCAACTTCTCCATGTGCTCTTCAGTCTGCAGAAGACAGGAAATTATCTCATTTCCCAACAGGAAATGATAAAAACATTTTGAAATCACCCCAATTTCATGGGATGAGTCATAAGTTGTTATATAAGTTGTTATATAAGTTGTTTTAAAATCTTTAGTTCCTCTTTAGAACAAGGAGGCCCCCGGGGACAGGGACCCCCTCATGTACGTCTCTTTGAATAATTTGAAGGAAAACACAAGAGAAAATGTTTTAGAAATATTTTCACCGCATCCAGACAGAATACTCACATATGATGGTAATTTGAATGGATGAATCTGGAAACTTGTGTGTGGGGTGAATGTATTTGTCACGAAAAGTTCCCTGTTTTCCTTTCAGAATCAAACAATCCAACATACTACGTTTACACCAACACGGAGAGCTCTTACAACTACCTTCAACCCAACTCCAGCAGCTTCTAGTTCGGTTGTAATATGTAAGTTCAAATTTCTCTCGATTACACGACAGGAACTCATTTCTTCAACGTCTAAATTCAACCCTTTCTTTTTGGTTTGTGCAGGGGCAGTGCCATTAACCATCCTGATTTGCATCACGCTCTTGTTGATATCTGCTTACATCATCTACATGAAGCGAAACCAAGGTTTGAATATTGAAAGGGAAGCTGTAGATAGAGATAAGAGCAGGGAAGTGGAACGAGTTTTTTACGTTAGGATGTAATTTTACAGCAGTTCTGATGTTGTTTACAAACGTGTGTTTTTCATGCTTGGGGTGAACGCAGGTCGACGCCCAGTACTGCATTTCAGCAAAAGGTCTTCATTGGCTAAAGAAGGATTCGCTCCCCTCTCTGCTCCGGACTGCAACAACGACGTTCTCAGTGAGTGGAAGTTCCTGGAAAATATGTAAAACTACTGCTATACTGCAATACTCCCAATACTTCTACCTTTTCTTGATATGATCTTCTGTGATGATGTTAAAGGGGAATTCCATTCTTTTTTCAACTTCACCCTCACTGATACGTTTCCACCTCGGCCTGCCTGCACCAACCCAGGTCTCACAAGGGCACGGTCACAAATACATGACAAACTTTTTAGCAATTGCCATTCATCTCACCCACATTGACATAGGATCCAAGTTGAAAAATACCATAAAGAAATACCAGAAGTTTAAAGTTTTAAAGACCCCTGCATGTCTGAGACAGGCCTCAAAAGTATCAATTAACTGAGTAGGAGCCTGTGTAATGTAAAGTGGCTGCTTATCAGCATCCTAGCTGCACAAACCATTGTGTTTATCACCAGTATTACAACCCATCATTGTTAACAGCGTACACATTTTTTCTGTAGGTCCTGACATCCTGGCAGCACCTTTACAGACAGTGCTGAACAACCTGGATGTTTTGGAGGAGTTGGTGATTTTGTTAGATCCGGAGAGTGGATTAGTGAAAAACACCAAGCACCTAGCATCGCAGTGCTCCTTCCCCTCCACCTGGATCACTTACACCTACTCCATGAAGGACAGCCAGAGCCCCCTGAAGGCCGTGCTGGAGCGGGTCACCAGCAGCAACCCTGACTGGACAGTGGGACACCTGGCCAAGCTGCTCAGTCAAATGGAGCGCAATGATGCAATCGCCGTTCTCGCCCAACTCGAACTGCCCGATTCACCCGTGTAGTCTTCCTGCACTGGTGACTTCAGAGATGCAGCCTGCAAAAATGTAATCATTCCTGTGAGATGAACACTTTTAAATGTTAACTTCTAACTCAAAGAGACAATGGAAAAGGTGAGGTACAACTCCGGTTCTGACCACATTTGATTTTGTCCTGAGTGAGTGAGAAATGTCAAATGGCTCAGATTGGGCAGCGTCGATACAAAGATACTGCCATGTCTGATTAGCTGCCGCTTTTGTCCACAGGTGCCTTCTCTCTGCAAGCTGAGCTGATGACTAGGACTTTGTTTTGAAACTATAAATTCAAGACAAGTTTGACATTTTTCGAAAAATCTTCTTTAACCACTGGTTTGTAACTAAACAATGAAATACAATAATCAATATTATTCAACAAATCTCTAGAATATTCCAATAAACGCTAACTGCTTCACACAAAGAAAATTGTTTTTGTTCAAACATCTTAACATCTTTATTAGGCAAATGACATTATAAATAAAAAAAAGTGCATAGAAAAATTAAACCGGTTTAGAAATATGTATACAAATATTTACAAACTCAGGGTTTATTTGTACATGGTAACAAAGACGTAAATTTAAAGATCACATATCTTCTCATTTTTAAGTCTTTTACACTTACTTTAAAATAACCCTACTATATATATATATTTATATATATATATATATATATATATTTATTTATATATATGTGTGTATATATAACATACAGCTTTCTTAACAGATTCTGGGAGAGATGGTCATGATAACTTAAGGTTTTTGACTAGTGCTTTGCATCCTTCATTTCAGGTGCACGCACATACCCACACACATGCACGCACATAATACACAGACAGACGCGCGTGCACACACACAAACACACACTCTGCAGGAAATTAAAACCAAGCAACTCTTAAATTATCATCCTCTCTTTTTTGCATCAGTATTCCCAGACATCTGTCTAAACAGCTGAGGTAGAATCCTTGCAAGGAGTTGGGAGTGACTGCTCTCGTTGTCAGGTGGGTGATTGACACATGTTAATCTGGGCTCCATCCCAGTGATTGGACATGCAAGAAGGAAATGGGATAAAGATTACGTCCAAAACATTATGAAAATTTGCTCCAGTTTGTCTGGAGAGAACGGCGTGAAAAAAAGCGATGATTATGGGCTTGGAAAGGCAAACAGTGCTCAATTTACTCCTGTGTCTGATTCTAAGACCGACAGTAATCTACCATAACAGAAAAAATAAAATAAAAATAAAAATGATTCTTTAAAAATACCTGCTTTAGAACAATTTGTCATAAAGGCTTAAATGCACGACATAACTGCCCCAAATGAAAATTCAAGTAAATTAGTGAAACCAAGGACATCATTTGTAAACAAGAAAAAAAAAAAAGAAAAAAAAAAAGATACAGATGGGGGAGATCTCCTAATACACAAGACCACCACCGTTTATACAAAGCACAACCTTTAACCATTAAAAATCAAAATCAAAAACATGAATAAATATACAATTTGAACAGTGTGTGATTTCAATTAGCCTCGTCAATGACAGCACTGAACATGGACTAAGAACAATGTTAAACAATTATCAAAAAGGTGCTGAGTGTGTTCTATCAGCCCTACTTCAGACTTTTTTCTTGTTTTTTTTGCAACTGCGACATCTGTAAAGTCTGTGCACCCTGTTTTTAACAAGCCTGGTGCAGGAGCTGAGTGCACACACTCAGAAGCGATGCTTTACGCCAGTGCCCTCCCTGATCAAGAGATAAAACTCTCGCAAGTTTCACAAAGATGAAAAGGATGTGTATGTTTTTATGGGTTTTTTAATGCGCAACTACAGGGCAGCAAAGTCTTATTGCAATATGTAATGAGCATCTGCCATAAGAGTAATAAAATATATATATATATATATCTAAAAACTGATATTCACCACAACTCTTCGCTTTTGGCTTGGGTAGTGTTTGCTACATACACTGTACATCAACAGAAAAAAAGGTTTCCTGCTTCCATTCTTATAAATATGACACTACTGACTGAAACTGCAATAATCTACATTGCAAGTCTGCACAGGAAGAAAGAGAAAGAAGAAAAAACAGCAGACCCCAAGTGTGAAACCTAGCAGACACTATACTCCAATGACGGTAAGAGTACTGCTCGAGTGCATAAATTTAAGATACATGATCTCAGCAGGGTGAATAAACAGCTAAACGATTCCCGATTCACAGGACAGCTTAGTTCAACTGACGACCTGTCAAAGCTTAGCACCATGTTTGTTTATTTATGAAAAAAGTCTGAGTCTAAAAGGAAAAAAAAAAAAATCTATCAACAACGTGAGAAGTGTTAAATGTTTGATAAAAATGCACAAATAAAGGTACGGGTGAATGTATGGCTCGGGAACTGACTTCACCACTGCACGAATGGGGCTTTAAAACGATCCCATCACTGGACGATGGAGCAATCATGATCAAAAGTGTCATACAAACAGACACCCCCCACCCAGAAATGAATAAAACATATAAGGTATCCCTCAAATCTTAACTACGGGTTTTCAACAATGAATCAAACAGATAAGGCTTGACGTGTGTATCAAAAAAATTCTGTTGGTGTCGTCCAGACAGATCCAGGAGCCTAACTTGTTGTCCTCCCTCCGCTAAACTAACTGCTTTGGGGACATAGGAACACAGAAGAACCTTGCGAACACAAACTTTTCAAGAACCTATGAATTGGCGCTCTCTTCCTCTTATTGTCCAACCGATAAAATGTCCACATATCACATCTAACTAGCCCAGTGTTACTCCCTGGACTCATAGTGGCTAATTCACCTGCTATGTCGACTGCCCACGTCCTCCCAAAATCCAATCCAGTGCCATCAGACATTAAGGCTTACTAGCGAACGGGATCCTCTCCCGTCTCATTCGAGGGGTCGCTCAATTGAGGAACCGCCGACATCGCCGCGCTCCACAGTTGCAGTTGAGTTTGTTGCTGGCGTCTTCAATGGGGAACTTGTAGTCATATGTGAGCTCCTCCCCCCTGTAGATCTTCCTCAGAGCGAAGATGACAATGTGCTTCCGGCCCTCCACGTTGATCACTCTGGAGTAGCAGTTAGGTTCGCAGGAGTGGTTGATGAACCTCGCTGCGTTGCCGTGCATGGTCGCATCCACCACATCAAAGTCATCAATGCGGAACATGTAACAGCCGATACCCTGCAATGGCAAAACATTTTTTAACTTACAGATGCTTGCTCTAACCTCACTCAACCCCAACCCTCAGTTACTGTACATAACTAACCTACATTAAGATGAAACTGATAAATACAGTGGGGAAAAAACCAGACCAACCTTGCCATCATAGTACTTCTCCCTTTTGTCAGTGAGCACTGAGCGAATGACGATGCCTGCGTATTCAATAACCATCTCCCCTGCTTCGATGTTCCTCTTGCAGAAAAGACCTCGGCCATGGATGGCAGACCTACAGCAGACACACAGGCAGGCTGATTTAGTTCATGACGGCAAAAGTGGTGTAAAGCAACGGTGTGATGAATTCTGCAGTCAACTTGTGGACGAGAAATTTTGTCAATACACATACTACACCCATCTCACATAAGTACATCCAGCCTTCCATCTATCTAATTCATCGCTACCCTTAAGAATTTCAGGAGTAGTACTGACCTGTAGACGCCAACAGCCTCCTTGGATGTTCGTTCTAAGTGTCTGAAGCGCATCGCCATGGGCAACTCCAAACTAGTAGCTCGTCTAAAGAGGGAGCAGACCACACTTCATTAAAAAAGATTCAAATTTAAATAAATGGTGCGAAAGGTCTAAATAATTGGAGGTGAACAGAATTTAACTTTTTAACTTAAAAGGTTACCATGTTGCGTCTAATACATTTTAATAATGCCAAAAAAAAACAACAGTGAATACATATAACTCCAGCAATAAATCAAATAAAACGAGTGCAGTCTGACCTTGTGGACTTCAACAGAACCTCATCTTCCTCATCATCATAAGGCCCATTGTCAGGAAGCTGCCTATGCTGAGAAGCCAGGAAGTTAAAAATATCAAACGTGGACTTCCTGTTAAGAGAAAAGAGACAGTAATGTCAGGTTTAGGTGAGCATCAACTGAACAATCAACTGGTGTACTGAAGTCAAATACAAAAAGTATATTAGTTAAAAGTCATTTACAAACCACTTATAAATCAATTATTTAAAAAAGGACTAGAGAACAGAAGCAATAAACTCAAGATCAATAACAATCAATCAGGGAATCAGAATGGATAAAAAAAAGGTTTTGGTGCCCATCCCGACGAGTGTCAGTTCTGTGTGGTCATATTGGTGTTAATAGCATGAGTATTATTCACCAACAATAATGAAGACGTTACCGAGGGGATAAAGGTTTTAGTTTGTTTGTGTACGTTCTGACTCACATAACACAGCAACAGAAAGAGGAAACATACCTAAGATAGAGCTCAGAGCGAGCACAGCCACTGGGATTGACCGGCAGATCATCCTCTTGGCTGAACAGTTTGAAGAAACGGAAGGCGTGGGGTTGACATCGGTGAGCTCCTTGAAGTTGCTCCAGCAAGAACACCACTGCATCGTGGACCAAACCCAGCATACGAGCACCGGTGATCCTCTGAAAGGTGAGAGGTCTCAGCCTCGCCAGCGCTCGTGCCTCCTGCACCCCGTCTATCACAGCTTTCCAAGCCACTGAGAGGAACAGGTGGAGTTGTAAGTGAATACAATGAACACCAGTGGATACAGAACAAAACATCAAGATACTAATGTTATTACTTTGATGATTAGGGAAATATTAGCCTTACCCTCGATACTGTCCGCCTCTACACTGAACCCATCATCGCTGCGGATCTCAAATTGTAAGTACGGCTGGTCTCTGTTAGTTGGACATTCCTCATCCTTTTCAGACGGCGGTGGTTCGTCGTCTGAGGTAGAAGCAGCACCTGACGAACACAAACACAATTTATACAAATCAGTCTTTCATACTGTTCTAGCAATTCCTCTCATGGTGGAGAGGAGGTCATGTGGTGCAGGTTACGGTGTGGTCACATTCGATCAAAGTACTTAGCACATTCAGTCCGATCCTTTATTTAATGTCATGTCAAACACAGCAGACAAAGTTGAAATCGTTTGTTACACATTTACAACTCATGCTTACCAGAGTATTTCTTCCAGTCAGTCAAGTTGCTGTGTCCAACTGGTTCCCAAGCATGCGGCTTGCCTTGTTCACCCCAAGACATGTAATCCCAAGGCTCAGACCTAAGAAAGATATTTAAAAAACACAATAAATCTCATATAAGCAAATACACACTTTCTCATCTGACACTTGAAACAAAAAGTGTAAAACTCAATTAATCACAAATGTAGTATACTATTTCCCAAACCCAGAGTTGAAACAGTATTTGTCTAGGACATCCAGAAAAGATGCTTTTTATGTAGTAGGTGAGGTAAGTAACCGAAATTGTCAACAGTGCAAAAAATATACCTGGATGCAGATGAACCATATTGAGTTAGCTCCTGTGTAAAATAGGTTACAGCTAATATTTTCAGTTTAGAGATCCTTAAATATAATGACTTATATGAATCAATAGAAGGATGAAATGTCTTTGGGATTTGGATAGTTGGTCAAACCTTTTTAAAACTTAATTAATCAAGAAAACAAAGAGCAGATTAAACTGTATTGAAAATAATTAGTTGAATCCCTACTTCAAACAAGTAAATCTTACCCTGTGCTTTCGGAATCGCTGATTCGCTCCTCCTTTAGCTCGTCCAGGTTCAGCACTCCTTTCACTGTTGGTGTCTTGATGCGGACTCCTGAGGCCCTGCTGGAGATGCTGGGAAAGATGGGCCTGGGCCGCTCCTTGTCCTCGCTGATGGGCTCTGGTGGCAGGAAGTCAACTTTGGATTTCTTTGTGACAATGCGGTCCGAAAGCGAGGACACTCTTTTCATGCGGACGTGGGTGCGAGGTCGTGGTACAGGAGCTGCCGGTGGCGATGGAGACCGAGGAGACACGGGAAGCTCTGGCTCAATCAATAGGCCAGGTGGCAAAACCAGTGAGGAGGGGCTGAGTGTTCGAAGCCCACTCCACTTGGGGGTGTAGTTACTCGCCATTGCTTGGTTGATAATTGCTTGGGCACTTTCAGATGGGGCCGTGGGAGGATCCTCAGCCGACGGTTCGGGCTGTACCGTGGCCTTTGATGACTTTTTGGATGCACTGGACTCCTTCTTCTTCTTTGGTTTTTTCAAATGTGTTACAGTTTCATCTTTTGAAGTTTTTGTACCCTTCCTTGACTTCTTCACATTAACTGATGCCACCGCACCGTTGCTGTTGTGAGTGAGCAGCTGTGTAATTGTGGTTGGATTGTGAACTGCAGGTGTGACTGACGGAGGCACTGCGGCTGCCACGTTGACCCTGGGTGGTGGTGGTGTCATGTTGCCAGCTGCTGCTAGTGTGGCTGACAGCGCATTGCTTTGCAAAAGACTTGCGATCTGAGTGACGCAGTTATAGGAGGGGGAGTTGGGGGTGGGAAGCTGAAAAGTGTTGCTTTCTGGATTCTTCACAAAGATCTGCCCGAGGCGGTTCACCAGCAGAACGTGTGGTGTGGGATCCACGTTAGGACCCCCCACCTCTTTCACAGTAAGAATGGCATGACCAGGTAATGCCTGGGACAACACTGGCTGTTGAGGTTCTAAAGCCATCCTGGGAGTGGAAAAGTTGATGGAGATTGTGTGGCCAGATGGGGGGTCTTTCTGCACCGATGTGGAGCTGTAACCATTGAGGATCACAGGGGCTGAGGTGGTTTGGATAGTGGTTGGAGCAGCTGAACACTGTGTCGTCAGCACAGACAGAGATGGTATTGACGCAGTGGAAGAAACGATGGTGACAGCCGTAGAACCCAGTGCCTGCGCTTGTGTGGAGTAGATGGGTAGAGAGACAGTTCCACACGTTCCTGCTGGGGGTCGAGTGCCTGAAGTCGCTGACAGCATGGGATCGATTTGTGGAGCAACACTAAGCAGTGTTTGTGTCAAGTCTCCAACAGTAGTAAGCGTGGTTAGTTTAGTAGACAGAGGCTCTATGGAGGCTGCAGACTCTTGTGAGGATGTTACAGGCTGAAGTGTAATACTTGGTAAACCTGGTAAGCAGGAATACATCTGCAAGGGGTCTACAAGGCCTTGAGAGGGGTTTTGTGTATCTGTAGACATTGAAGGTGGCTGAAGAAGTTCCAACAAGATGCGCTGACTACTATCAGAAGCATCAGCGAGAGATGGCTCCATTGTATTGGCTGTCAAGTGGTTCATTAACACAGCAGACGCCTCCGCTGATGATACAAAGCGGTCAGGCTTTGAGTTCTGGGGTTTAGAAGCTTCAGACTGTTGTGTCTCGAGCGGCGCGCCCTCCAGCAAAGGAACCATCTCAGTTAAATGTGGACTGGTGTTACAGCTCTCAAGAACAAGAGGCATTTCAGGAGCAAACCCTAGAATGGAACCCTGGAATTCCCCCACTGAACATGAGGTCTCAGGCACCGTTGTGAGCGAGTTAGCATCATGAACTGGAGTAGGAAGCACAGTCTCAGTGTAAGAGCTTTGCTCTTTGAGTGGAGAGCTTGTGGAAATTTGTGGAGAAACAAGTCCCTTGTTGTCGTCATTTGACGGAGTAGCATCGTATGATTTAGGTGCATCTTGATTTGAACCATGTGAAGGACTTTTGCTGACAACTGAAATGGTAACTGATGAAGAATCTGTGTGCTTATCATTGGACGATGCTTTGGGAGACAGACTCTGAACATCCTCTGTGCCGTTTGCAGATTCCAATTCAGGGACGTTTTTCTTATTCAGGTTTTTGGCTTGAATCCGAGTTCGGGTAGGACCATCAACTTTCTGAACATCATTGTTGGTCACTATGCTCGCGTCGCTCTCTGTGCCGTCATCAACACCGTCAAGCTGAGCCATAGGCCGGGAGGACGGGGAGGAGGGAGACTTGGAAAGATCTTTTGATCCAGGACGACTGACTATTGTCCGAGAGAAGTCAAAATAATGATCCATATCATCCTCATCAGAGGAGGTGCTTCCCAAGTCGTCCCTGGCTGAAGCTGCAGACCGTGGTAAGTTGGCAACAAGCGTCTTCCTCTTGTGTACGTCCTGAGCTCTGCCCCAAAATTCTTCCTGATCATCACCTTCCACTACTATCTGCCCCCCACAGTTCATAGCTACACCTTCATTCAGGAGCGTCTCTTCAATCTCCAGTTCTGTCCTCATCTCTTGGCCAAGACTCAAGCTGGGATCCTTGTGGAATGAACTGTAGGGAAATTCTTCTACATCCTTCTGTCGGTCCAAGTCTCCCTGGGGTGAAGTACCATTGGCTGGAGAGACATCTTCGGGCTCTGGTGAAGCTAAGAAGTTGTGCGGCACCTCGACTGAGTCTGGCTGGTTCAGATCAAATGTTAATCGAGTTCGAGCGAAAGACAGACTTGGAGAAGGAAAGTTTCCCGTACCGTCCTGCCAGGGAGACTGAGGGAAGAAAGATGAGGTACCGTGTGTCATTGTATTTCCAGGGCATCGGACTGAGGAAGCACTTCTACCTCCGACTGGGCGGGACGATGGAGAACTTATCTGGTTGTCTGTAGCAAGTGGGAACAGTGGGGAAGTGGGATGGGAAGATTTCCCAGCACGGAGGGTGATCGGTCCAGTCAGAGGGCCGAGAGGCGGGGGGGACATGCGACCGCGGGGGCCTGTTGTGTGTGAATGTGGGCTGTGGTGACGAACCCGTCGAGTCTCCTCCAGATCACTTATGGTTAATATGTGGTGGGGTTTTAACTTGCCTAAACCTGAGAAGAAAACAGAATTCATCAGCAGCTTGACACATACTTTTGATGTGATGGACTGATAAAATATTCTTGAAAATATTTAGAATTTATTTATATTTCACCTGGAGATGGCAGAGGTCGAGACATTCCTCCAGCAGGTCTCCTGGTTTGGGGATAGCTGGGAATCTTTGGCCTTGCACTGTGATCTGACTTAGGGGGAGGTGCCTGGACAAAGCTGTCCTCCGTTGGGGGTTGGGAGTCTGTCATTTGAGCCTCTTGCACTTCAGATTCTGAAGATTTACAAAAACATCCGTTTACAAATTATTAGCATCTTTATAAAACACTTCCTGATGCAATTTTCATTAGGAAACACACACACCAGGTAGTGGAAAGGGGCCGTGAGCGATGGTGTGATTGTCTCCTCGGTCGGGCATCTCCTCAACAGGCTTCTCGGGGACAACGGGCCGCACCTCCCGGACTGTACATGTGTATTTGCACCGGCGCAATGGATTAACTGTACTCCAGTACCACCGAGAACACCTTAGGAAAAAACGAGCAAAGAGGTTTAAGTTTAATGATTCAACGATATCTTTTATTAATTTAGTGAAGTGTGAAATTGTAAAATGCAACTTACTGAAACCCCACCGGACACAGTTTGCCTTTGAAAGCTGAAAGTTCTGACAGCACACCCAGTTTGTCTATCTGTAAGGAACCTGTGTAATGACAATTTGTATAAGCTTATGCTGGTAAATGTAAACAGGAGTGAAAGAGGCAACTAATGAAAAGAAGCTTACCAATCATGACTTGGATCAGCTCTGGTTCCAGTCCTGTCAAGAACTTTCTGCGGGGGCTGATCCCCTCGAAATCCACATACACCCTGCGGTTTACCTCAAACTCTTGACCAGTTCTCATCTGTTCAACAAAAAGGACGAGAAGTGATGAAACAAATCAGAATCAAATCCAAGACCTGAAACTGTAGCCACCTTCAGCAGAAGACAAGTTGGGAGATCAGAACTTACCCTGCCACTGATGAGATGTCGGTGTTTGTAGCAGTAGACCTTTTTGTCATCCTGGAAAACACAGTGACGGGAACGGGCGCACATGAAGTGATAGTTGCTTTGACAAGATGTCAGGCAGCAGCCCACTGTGGCACCCGTCTGGTTGCAGCGTTCACATCGCTAAGAGGGGGTTGGGTTTGATGGGAGGGAAGAGTGAAATGTAAAGTGTGAGTCAGCAATCAAGTAGTAGAGTCTGAGTGATGCATTATTATCAGAGTTTAGTTTAGAAAATACATTTTGGCAAAAATGTACAGATTTATTTCTCTTGTAGATTAATACACATTGTTACACTAACGGATCAGTTTTCATGACAGATTAACAACCAACCATCAAGCGCCCTCTTGTGACAGCACTGTGTACGTGTAATAGAGAGCCGTTGTCCTCTTCAAACACCTCAGCTGACCACAGAGAGCAGTTGACGTGTGCCCATTCATTTTGGCCCAAGTACAGCAACCTGCCCGCATCCTGTAAAAAAAAAAAGAAGAAAAAAAAGAAAATGTGAATCCCACAGTTTCACAAATCAAAGAGCTATGTACAGTATTTCAAATGTATTGTCAACTTTTGTTTGTGTTTAAAACATTACTTACATTAGGTTTGAGGTCTCCATATTTTTGGCACAACGAGCACTGTCTCTCATCATCCTTAGACCATCCAGTGTCGAGATCTGCTTTAGAAAGCCGGCCTCTTTTCCCTAATGGATATGCAAAAGTAAACATTACAAGCCCAATCACTCTGTAGCAATATAAAAAGTTATCAAATTTCATTATCCCCTCTCCTGAAGTGACAGCGTTACCTTTCAATTTGAGCCTGACAGCCCTGCTGGTTTTGAAGTGGTTCCGGCTTGTTAGCTCCCCAGACATCGGAGAAACTGCTTCTTCCTCCTTGACGTCTAACGTCTCTTCATTGTCCTCCTGCAGGAGCCGCAGTGGGGCCCTCGACATGAGCTCCTCCCGCTCCTGCCACTGAGCATAAACGTGCTCTGTTGTTGGAGGATGAACAGCCTGGGACAGCATCCCCCTATCAACCAAAGAATTCATTTTAGAGTTTGAAAGCTCATAAATATCACTTTCAATGCAAAAGTAAAACAGAAAATTGCACGTCACAAGAAAGTAAGAAGTAAACAGAATGCATAATGATGATGATTTGTTGTTATTGGCAGGGGCCATTTATGTGCAGTTATTTTCAATTAAATGTACACATGCATACAAACCAGTAAATGGAAACCATTACTCACATAGGCATGTCTTTGGTACAAGAGCTCCACACCTTTGGGTCTTGGCTGTTGAACCAATTAAACACCTCCTCTAGGAGCTAAAAATAAAAATCACATCGGTCAATGATAAATGCTAAAGCACCTGCATTTCTAAACACATAATGTCACTTTGATGGCTTTTTAATTTACCATTAGCAAATGAGGAAAAACAGGTTGGAGCCCTACACATTATAACTTAAATATGAACAAATGACAGAGCAGACATGTGCTTATGGTCATACATTACCTTTAGGTAGTAAGAGCGTGCCAGGGCAGTGGGTCTCTGCTCCTCTGGAAGATCCTCTTCTTGCTCAAGCCTCTTTCGAACCACCTGAACAACATCTTCATGGAACATTTTCTATAAAAAACAAAACAATTACATTAATATCTTAGTTCCCCCTAACATTGTACAGGTATGGTGGAACGAGACCACCACTCTAAAACACTGCTACAGTAGAAAAAGGAGCTGGAGCCTTCTCTTTCAAAATTCAAAACAACCTTATTTGTCCCTGGAGGGTAATTCAACAACTCATTGAACTTTTTTATGTTTTTAATCAACATTTTTCTTTACAGTATGCATCAATTCTCACTGAAATGTTAATGTCCATAAAGCCTCATTCAATTCAACACCGAATTCAGGAAAATGAATAGGAGGTTCTGTACTCACCAACGTAGTATAAAGGCCCTTATCAAATTTCTTGCCGACAGCTCGGAGGTCACAGGCCGGCTGTCCTTCTAGTCTGCTGTCAGAATCGACCAACTTTACACACTGCGGCAGAAACAAATGCATGTGTGACACACTGTATTTCATGCACAAGTAAATATTTGCATAATAATCACATAAAAGCCTTACTTGTCACATGGTGGATGTGACAGCTGAGTCTCTTACCTGTGAGCAGGTAACAAGGTGCTGAGTGAGGGTGGAGGACAGCAGGCACGCTAGCACCTTCTCCACCCCAGCCCTGAGCTCGATGTAAAGCAGCTCTCTCCAGGCACTGGGCTGGGTTACACTGCACGGCCGACATGAATACACTACACTCTCTGGAAGGCTGGACAGGATCTCGTACAGCTCATCTGAAATAATTTTACACGAGAGTTAAGCTGTGGATGAAGACAAATGCATCTAAAAATCGTACAACTCTTAAGCACCCGAGAACAAAGCTTTAATAAGAATAAACCTTTTATTCCATTAGTTTGGGTTCTTTTCTCCTCAAAAAGATGTAGAGTAAAAATATTACCTGTTAGATCCTCGCACTTGGCATGTACCCAGTGGTTACAGGTGCCACACTGCATCATCTGACTGTCGTAGTCATTGTCCTCATAGCACTTGAAGCAGATTGGACAGTAGTTACCTTATGAGAGAAATAGAGAGATGCTTACTATCAGCAGAGATTGGTGGTGTATGGAGATTATACAGGGCTGACCAACTCTGACATATCTGACAAATTTCAAGGTTGAATTCTCACCCTGGTCAGACAGTTTTGAACAGTCTGGACAGAGGCCTTTGTCATGGTTCCAGTCAGCTTCCCAACTCTTACCCGGTGTGACGCCACAACTTTTACACCTGATGCATGTGATACAAACCTGCACAAAAACCATCAGATCAGACCAGGAATCAATGTGTTCCAACCTCAAACATACTTCACTGCTTCATTCTATTTTAAAGAAATGTCAACATACCCAAGCTTTCCTCTTCTTGTTTTGTTTTGGATAGTTGGGTCCCAGACAGGAGGCGTGATAACAGTTCTGGCATCGTTCACACTCCAACAAAGGCTGAGGCAGACGTGAAAAATACAACATTTACTAACTGAACTCCATGAATCTTGCCAAATTAAATATGACAAAACAAGTCAAATGAGCAGCTTTTACCTTTGAGTGATTGGTTTTCCTGCCGCACACGTGGCAGAACTTGCAGCGACGACAGCACCAGTTTTCTTTGTTGTCCTCTGAGGGGCGCTCTGCTGGTTCAAGGCAAAACTGATGGAAGGGCTCACAACATACTCTGCAATACAGCATCTGCAAAAAAAAGATGTTGGCATAAACAAAAAAGCCCTTTAATTTCTAAATGACCCTGAAATTAAAGTCACTTCAAACATGATGAAATATATGTTTTTTTTAACCTGTATGATATTGTGTTATATGCGCAATTATGTACGAAAAAAAACGAACAATCTTATCAGTTAATAGTTAAGAATTTTCAGGTGGTTATTGTCAAGCAACATTTCAATTAAAGTAGAGCACATTGTGTTGTGCAGTTACCTCATGTTGCCCTTTACTGGCACAAAGTAAGCAGACATAGGGCGGCATGAGAGGCGCAGATGTCAGTATACTCAAACCACCCATTTTCCACACGTTCTCCAAAGTACAGTCCTCCTGAAAATGGGACACATCAGAACATCAACAACAGAAAACCACCTGAGAGAAGGCTGCTCACTGTAGTTGTGTAACACAGTGTTATTATTCACATAAAAACATATACAGAATTCTTTCAAAGTCATTTCAGTAACGAAGGATCAGTGGCTTGACTGTAAAATCGGTAGGTTATATGGTGAGTTTTGAGGGAAGCAGTAAAGACAACTATACAAGTCAGTTATTTTCATTTTGGAATAATATTGACCTCTAGTGGACAATATCAATAATGTTACATAGCTTTATTTAACTGTGTGTGACTTGGTGTTTTAGGAATCTGAGATTTTCTTTGTGATAAAATAAATGTTAAAACCGCAAATATCTAAAACCACATGGCTGGATTTCTGTACTTGTTGTACCCACTGAACATGAAGGTAAGAAATCTGTTTATAATACAACATTTGTAACACACTGCAAGAAAAGTGACCTACCTTGAAATCAACCCTGATTTTGTGAGTAGGTTTAGATGACTCAACGTCTCTCTGTTCAAACCCATGGGCCAAAGCTGCCAGCACACTGGGGGGAGTCTGCTCAAACGGAACCTGAGATGTCTGACCCAGAAAGACAACCATAACTTATTAAATGTGGGCAGTGATGGACCTTAAAACGCTGATATACTTTCTTTGAACTATGCGTTTTCATATGAATCATGGATGACATGCCGCATGGCACAATGCGGACTGTAAATAGCAATGGATATTGTGGAGCCCTGATGCAAGGTGGGCGTTTGGCAGCTGCTGCTCTCTTTGCCATGATCCCATTTACAACACTAACATAAAATGCTGCACTGTTATGTTTAGTTTACATTGTGCAAAATTCAAAGAAGATATTTTGGAATGGGCCAGGGATTTTTTTAAATGCAGGTGATGCTGATCAAATAGTTCTTGTGGTCCTCGCTGTAGCGCTGATGTAGATTTTTAAGGAAGCACACAGCAGCTCATGTGGAGTCTATGGCACAGGTTGGGTGTCTCCACAATTACACATAAACTCATAAAGATACAACCCCAAACAAGCTTGTGTGGCTAGTGCTCCAAGTGGAAATGAATGTGATACGGCCAGAATGATGCCGCAGAGGTGAAAACAACTGGACACATTTGCCTAATATTTGCCTTAGTTTATCTTAAATTGAAACCATGTGGAAGCCACCACAGTATCATATCCTTCCTTAATTGAGGAGTGGCTAAACAAGAACTGGAGTCTCTTTTAAAAAAAAAAAAATCTACAACGAGGCCTGGGTTTCGGAAAAAGGGAGAAATGGGGGGGTGTTCTCAGCTACACCCTACCGCCAAGCTGGGAATCAAACTAACACATTTACATTTGGCGCGGTAACAAGAGGCAAAATTGGCAGGTTTTTGACATGGAACTGTGACAAAGTGTCACTAATTGGGAACTAAAAACACAGTGTGCCAATGATGGCCAGCTGAACTTTTTCAACATTTTAGCACAGCCTGGTTTTCCACCCTTCAGCAGCGCATGTGTGTCAGTGGAACTCGAACATAAACCTGGCACCAATGTACTCCGAATCACCCACCTTCTCAGGTTTACGCTTCCCAGGTTGTACACGGTGTGAAGTGGACTTCCGATGCCTGACTTCCTCATCGGAAATATCTCCCAGGAAACCATCCAGTGACACAAAGTCTTTGGAAAAAAAGATAAAAACAGGTTTCATTAGTAAGAGGCATTTCACTTAGAAGCAAAAAGTATTCTAATGGTTTAAAGAAATGTGTTTATAAAGCCTAAAGTTCTGCATAATATTTAAGCAAATATTTATATGAGGTCTTGAGAAAAAAACGTGTAAATTAAGCATTTGTCCTGACTGGATTCTGAGTGTTAATTCACCTTGATTGAAACGGTATCCAGTTCCTCTTCTCCTGGCTGGCGACGCAGAGCTTGAGAGAGCTTTTTCGTCTAGATCTGACTCGTAGTCCACCAGGTCGAAGTAGACACGGGGTTTCACGACACGCTTCGGCTGTTTCCTTACTGACGGACTGTGGTCGTCACCCTGGAGACCAGATGGTGAGTCCGCGGCGCCCTCGTTTCCTTCGTCATTACTTGAATGACCCCCGCTAAGTGAAGATCGCTGTCGCTTGGAGGCACCTTAAAAGAGAGAGGAGGCATGTCGTTGAATCGCTTAATGTTAGAAATATATGACAACAAGCTTCCGTTCTAAGGTGAAGAATTTACCTTTGGGTGCTGTCCTTCCACTCAGTCTGCGTGCTTTCCTCTCTTCAATTTGATCACATCTTTTATACCTTGAAGAAAACAAACAGAATTCCTCATCATTTCTGAACACTTTGTTTTGCTCCGCTACAACTAATGATTAAGTATGTGTCAACTTACACGCAACACTGCCGTTTTGTATTGGGACCACCAAACTTAGGTTTGTCGAGGCAGTTTATGCAGTCGCCACAGTCGTCCTCGTGGTTGCAGCCTTTGCATACGCCGCACCTCCGAGAGCGGTACCCAAACGGCCCGAGTCCTTTCCGTTTCGCGAAACTCGACGGTTTCTTGACTTTGGTGACCTTTGGATCTGAGAGTCCAGGACTGTCCGACTCTGAGGGAGACCCGACATCTGCAACAATAAACAGACAATAAGAACAAGAAGCTAAAACAAAAAAAAGCCACCAAGTCGTCACATTCAACTCACAGGAAACTTTATGAGCATATTTTAAGACAAAAGCTCCAGGTGAGTCTGTCAATCAGGTCACATCTACGCACCTTTAGTGATGGCAGATGGGGAAATGCCACTTCTTTCATGCAGAGGCAGAGCGCTCAGTCTGGGAATGTCATCTGGGACCAAAGCTCGAGGCTGCCCCAGCACCACAGATGCTGCACGACACACATGCTTGATTCGTGGGCCCCCTGCTCTACGAAACTCCTGGCACAGCGGGGAGATGAGCTGAGGCTGAGGAGGGGGACAAGAGACAAGGGCTCAATTCCTTTACAAATCTGAATCATTGGTCATAAACTTTTGTTTGGAACTGAGAATTTTCTTCAGAAGATAAAAACTCCAAATAGTGGTGAAATCAGAGACAGAATTTGTTGTTGGATCGATTTCCCCTATTGTGTCGACTGATTTGAATACTTACTTGTCCTTGGGGCGACTCTGTCTTTACTGGAACAACAGCATGAGGCTGCCCCCTCTGCTTCCTCTTGTATCTCTTAGAGTTCACATCTCGAGACCTGGCACCACTCGGCCCAGATAACAGCTGCAGAGTTGATGGACAAACACAAGGCATCACTACAAGCCTAAAAAATCTAGAAAATGTTTAACTTTTGTAGTAATGAACAGTTACAAGTCTACAACAGCTGAAAGTGGACTTGTGTTTCATCATGACCTTACCCCAGACGACTTCAGCTGTTTCTGCTGGTCAATCTTAATGAGCTGGACCTTCGCTTTCCTGAGGAGATTGAACATTCTTTTATTTGCACCAGCGAGGCGCGCTCTTTGTGACGTTCCCCTCTCCACAGTCCCGGGGTAATCGCTCTGACCTGTGCCTGAGGTCTTCTCTGAATGCAGCTCTCCTGTGAATGTAAAGTAATGCCAGGGTCCATTACGAGGTACGGCCTTCAAGATTACATCAGTAATAAAACAAATGCTGTGTGCTTGGCAGTAAATACCCCTATTCATTATTTTTCTTACCTGAGTGACGTTGGGTGATGTCTTTCGCCACTAAACTCTTCTCTTTACTGTGCTGAAATACAAGCGTCTTGGAGTTTGTGGTCCGAACACACACAGAAACTTTCCTTACTACTCCCGGACTATCAAGGTCTTCAATCTTGAGCTTGGACTTTTCAACGTTTGTACTCCGCTGCCTGAGGCTGATGCTCATGGCCTCATCATCCAGTCCTTCTGCTAAATCCACAGGGGGCGGAAGAGGTTTACTCACGCTGTCCATCTCGGTTGTATTTTTGCTTTTGGGAAGAACCGAGTGCATCTTCTTCAGCCTTTGATAAATCTTGAGTTGAGCCGTTTGTTTATTAAACTTTAGGGAGCTTTTCTTTTTCTGAGGATCCAGGAGGTCAGTGGACAGTTCTGTGGGCTTATCAACTGGTGCTGATAAGAACAGATCCTCACATTTGTTCTCTGGAGATTTTTCCAGTGTATACATTTCCTCGCTAGACTCCTCTGACATATTCCACTTGAAGCTGGAGTTCTTCATAAAAGACCTCCTCTTTTCACTTTTGCTGCTTTTTCTCTCAGAGAACAGGCTGTCAGCCAAATCAAGGTTGTCATCTAGATCCTGAGCTGAAAACAGATCGACATCCAGTTGCGCTTCACTCAATAGGTCCTCATCTTCGACCGGCAGGATAGGGGATATTGCTCTGTCCGTCCCATCGTCTCGCCTCTTTCCAGGACGTATTTGCAAACCCAATTGTAGACCCTTCTTTGGAGAGTTTCTTCGAGGCAATACAGACATTCCAGCGTCATCCATAAACCTTTGCGGGGTCTTTATGACTCGAGAGGATCTAGCACTTACGACAGGCATAATGAAGTGCTTGATGTTTTTTACAAACTTTGATTTGCCAGGCTGGGTATCGACAACATCTGCCTGCCCCCCATCAACTAACGTGTCTGTTTCTTCTTGCTTTAGATCATCTTTTTCAAACCCAATTTCTAGCAGCTTAGAAATTATTTTAGATTGTGGTTCTGGCCTTTTAGACCCGAAAAACTTTAGGCCCGACTGTGTCTTTTTGTATTTTTTATGCACTCCAATCAGTCTGGCGCTCAGGGCTGGTGTGGTAGCTGCCAATGGGGTGGAAATGTCACCATCCTCTTCAACTGTTTTCTGACCGTCGGATAATTTAAGTGGAGCAAACTTCCCGTCTCTGCTTCTGTGCCTGTGTTTTTGACGTTGCCCAATCAAAATTTTCCGTCTCTTTTTTGCTTTTTTGAGAGATCTCTTTTTTAGGCGCAGTGATTTTGCGTCACGTGCATGACTTTCGGACACTAATGATGGTTGGCTTTCGGACACCAAAGAATGTTGATTATCTATCAACTGAATTTCTGTTTCCTCTTTAACCGGTGACTGTATAAGCTCTTCTTCCACTGACACAGAGATCTGTGTTGCCTCTGACTGGGTGCAATCCTTTGCTTCTGGCTGACTTGCCTCTGGTTCTAAAGGTGTAGTAGACGTATCCTCCTTTTCTATCACAGACTCTGTGATAGTAGCTTCAACTGTAGCCAACTCTGTGTTGACAGGGATTTCAGGGGAGATGACAGCTTTCTTCGTTTGGGCAGACTTCTTTTTTCGTAATTTATTATTTCTACTTCTTTTAGGTTTGGAAGGCACAGGCAATGGTTTGGCCTCTGTAATCTGTGGTTCGACCTCATTCTTTACCGTCTGTTGAGAGATTTCAACTGGTGGCTGTGAGGGATCACCAGCAATCTTTGGGGGATCCTCTTCAGGAACTTTCGTGGTGTTTACAATCGTCACCTTCGGGGGCTCCTCAGCCAAAACCTGACTAGAGTTTTCAGGAAGAACATTTGTAGCTGAATCTTCAGTTGAAACCTGAGAAGAATCTTCAATGTGCACAAGCGGAGCTGCGTCCTCCTGTGGAATCGTTCTGAGTCTTCGTTTCGGAGTGGTCACTGGTTTATGACTGACAGACTTTGTTTGTATTGAATCAATGCTTGACGTCCTCCTCCTTAGTCTCCTAGTTGGGTTGACGACCGTATCCGGACACGATGACTTATCCTCACTGACTTCATTTGGATCTTTGAGAACATCTTCGTTCTTTTCAGACACAGGACTGACTTGCTGAATTAAAAATGATGGCTTTGAGCTTTTATGTTTACCAGGAGAGGATACCTTTTTGATCTGAAGAGGTGGGACAATTTTCCCGCAATCCGTCTTATTTATTTCTGCAGGAGGAACTTCAGGTACCTGTTCCACTTCAACTTCCACATGCAAAGTGGACTTTTCCTCGGATGATATGCCGGCTTTTCTTGGAGAACACTCGCTGTCCATGCTTTTACTCTCTTGTGGGGCCGAGTTGTCCGGTTTAGATTTTTTATCCATTCCATTCAAAGTCTTGTTGACACTTGTGTCACAAAAAGTGGACTGATCCACTTCCCTCACATTCTTCTCCGGAGCTTTGTCAGTGTTTTCAGTCCCCCGTGTCTGACCTCCTCCCTTCACTAATGTTAAAGTCCAGACAAATTTTTTGCGTTTTTTCTTTCGAGTCGAATTCTTCCCACTGGCCTGTGCATCAAATTTTGGGTTTCTGATCTTTTTCAGTTTTAAACTTGGGACTCTCATGTCCTCTTTTTTCAGAGACAAACTGCCACCGAGCTGTGCAGCTGAATTATCAGTCTCTGTGGATGATGGATCATGGCTTTCTGGCACTGTTACATCCTTATTAAGCCTCTTGCTTTGCCTTCGTCTGTCACCTCTCGAAGATGGTTTGGCCTCCGCGGTTTTAGAAACTTCTGTTTTTGACTCCACCAGAATGTCATCACTTTTGCTCAGATTCTCTGGTTCAGCTGCACTTGTAGAGAGGGGGTTAGTGACTCGGTGGCTCCTGCGAACTCCTAGTTGATTAACTTCAGAACTCTGTTCTGTTGCAATTTCTTTCTGCTTTAATTTCTTTGCATTTGTTTTTGGCTCTTTAGTCCGACTCTCCATTGCAGTGACAAGTCGACCAACTACGTTTCCCTCTTTCGATTTTTGGTCATCACTCACAACTTTGGCGCTGGTCTGGCTGACAGGCTCTGTTGTCTTTGAGGCAGATCTCCCGCGCCTTCTTGCAGGTACAGTCTCCTCTCCCTGATCCTCGGTGACAGGTTTATCCTCAAGTGGTTCAGTTTTTAATTTGACATGAGCACTTGAAATCTGGTCGCCCTGAATGTCCTTGGTTTTAGACTGATCCTGAATTCCTTTTATCTTCAGCTTCTTCACAGATTTTTTCTGTGAAGCAGGTTCCTTTACAGTTTTCATTTTCTTTTTGGCCACCAATTTTATAGTAATCCTTGGTGCTGCTGATGAGGCTCCGCTTTTAGTGGACTGTCGATCCAAGGTGTTTTTTCCTTTCGAACCTTTCCTGCAATCCTTTGCAGGCTTTGCCTCAGGAGATAAGACGGGAACTTCCTCCAGTGATTTTATTTCTTTTACAGGATCAGGTGGGGTTAGAGCGGCCTCCACTGCTGGCATTTTAAGTGGCAGCTTCTCACTTTGTCGTTTAGTTTTTGTGTTGACAGCATCACCTACAAAACAAAGACACATTAAATACTACAGAACCATAGCTCCTCGACTGCAGTCAAAACTACAGTTAAGTAGAAAACAAGCTTCTTATACATCATATTGAATGATTACAAGCTGTGTCGTGAGTGAATAACACCAAACATGTCATGTAGTGCCGTGATGTGCTGTTATTTACCTTTGGAAGGGTTTTGTCGAGACCATGCAGGCCCTTTGGGACCTTTTCTATCAGCTTCAAATCCTCTGAAGTCATCTCCCTTGAGAAATAAAAACAGGCAATTAAGACTTGATGTAACTTGACTCCACTCTGCTGATAGCTGCTAAAGTATATTTTTAAAAAAAACATTACAGTAACTACATCCACCGCACAGACCAAGTTAACAGAGTTCAATGCGGGAATATTTGTATAAAAAAAATTGGGTGAAATACTATGGCTGAGAATAATAATAATAATGACAAGAAAAACATAAAATAACATCAATGACACACAATGGACAATTGTTTTCATTGATTCACATTCAACCAACTATTTGCATTCACCCAACACAACTTATAAACACAAAAAGGATCTGCATTAGAATAAAACCAAAATGCATTAGCTGTCTATGGGGGAAACTTTGCATGATGCAGATGTATGATACCTGCAAGATCTGAGCTCTACAACCCTCGTATGAATCACACTTGGGCGTTTAAGATGAGGCGTCTGCAGTCACCTCGCTCTCAAAGTACTGAACCGCTACTTCATGCATGGAGCTGGGACATGAAAGTCTACGAGCAGCTCCACTGGTGTGAATGGGGATCGGAACAGTAACGACTACATGTGCATCAACGTGAAGCTTTTCAGTTCTACCAGCAAGGCTGCAAGTGGCACTGGCACACTCCTGCACCACCATTAAACCTGTGGCAACATACGCTAGCAGTTAGCCCTCCCCTGCCCTCGAATACATTTAAACTCTTCTGTCAACCGAAAAGCTACCAAGCCACAATCAAAACTTGCTCATCCGAGTGTCTGTGTGTCTCGGGGACGTTCGGTAGACGTGTAGTAGTTTATTCGGTCTTATTAAAACTAGCTACGCTCACAACTCTGCTCGCATCTGGGCAGCGTTTTTAACACAGAGCAGTTAGCATTTAGCCGCTCCGCAGGAGGAGCTAGCCTTCCCGTTCTTTGTGTTCGCTAATGTTAGCTAGCTGCTACTCTGGCCCGATAACGAGCGGGCCACACTTGAAATAACTGCGGTCCTTGTTTACAAATGGACTAGCTCACTACCTGGATTTAGAATAAATACACAATACCCCCGTTTCCCTCCTGTTAAGAGTTTTAATGTCCGTAAGAGCAACCGAGGGACAGAACTGGTGTAAGTTTGCAGTGCTCCGCTGCTTTGTTGAAGTGGGATAGTGCTGCGACTGTGAATTAAATGTCAGCTGCACTGGGCTAACATCAGCTAGCATGTAATGGTAGCTCACCAAGCTTAAGTTAACGTTAGCCTAGCAGAGGGATGTTGACATTTCTCCATGGCACCAATCAGTCACAGCGCTGTGGACAGCACTCACTCGCACACATTTAACGATCACACAAAATGGGAGAAGATGAAATAAAGATACTAACTCCTGGCTCGGTTTGGGACCTCACCTCTTCACTCCCACTAGAGCTGTACCCAGCCTGGCCAAGGACCTGGTGGCTCGCCTCTATCCCGAGCAAGCGCAAGTGAGACTGGTCATCGTTTAACGAGAGGACCATGTTTGCGGGCCTTGGCCCTCCGTTACTCACATCATCAGCTTCTAAGCCTGATCGTCCGAGTTGCCACCGCTTCTCGGAGCGCAAACGACTGCGTGACGACCAAGGCCGACCGGGGAAACGACCTCTGGCCGTAGCGGTTCCACCTTGGCCTCCTACGGCAGCCGCGGTTGCTGATCCGCATCCCGCTGCCGCCATCATTGCTTCAACAACAACACACACCGACGGCTAGCAGCTCGACCAGAGACAAGAGGGAAGGCGCGAGATGGGAGGGGGGCCGCAATGCTGCAAGGGAAAGCGAGTCTTCTCGGTGAGGCGCCACCGGCAGGAAGAAGAGGAGGGTTGACCTCTGGTGGCTGTACGTCAAACTGCCATTCGGAAATGTAAGACGTCCATAGATTGATATATGATACTACTACTACTACTACTACTACTTCTACTACTACTACTACTACTACTTCTTCTACTTCTTCTACTACTACTACTAATACTAATAATAATAATAATAATAATAATAATAATAATAATAATAATAATAACAAATAGAAAATTCCTCCCTAGAAATTTTTTATGTGACTGTTTCAGTTTGAGAGAGAGAGAGAGAGAGAGAGAGAGAGAGAGAGAGAGACTAGCTGGTTTGAGAGAGAGAGAGAGAGAGAGAGAGAGAGAGAGAGAGAATGAGATACTGAGCGGGTCTACTGGCCCGCTTGAAAAAGGGTTTTAAGAACCAGACAGATTTCAAATAATAAACAGAATTGTTCTGTCTTTATAATATATGTGTGTGTGTGTGTGTGTGTGTGTGTGTGTGTGTGTGTGTGTGTGTGTGTGTGTGTGTGTGTGTGTGTGTGTGTTATAAGGAAATTAATATATATATGTTATAAGTAAATAAATATATAATAATAAATAATACATGTAATAAAGCTTATCATCTTTCAATATCCAACTTGTTGGTATGATAATCGCACGGATGAAAAAGCGACTTAGAAATCCCCCATGACAATAAACTGGAAAAATGAGCAGGCTTTGACAATAAACAACTCAACAATGCATTAATAAAAGTGACAAAGCCTTTGGCAGGGAAGTTTTTTTCATTTATCGACAGCCACAATCAACATCTGTGAGAAGGAATGTGATTCTGAGGCAGATTTTAAGGGGTGAGAAATATATTTAGTTGGTATTTAAATGGCATTGTAGTCTGATTATAAAAGGGTCTTTATCTCTACGGGAGATAATTAACTATTTTCCAATGTGAAAAAGCATGAGTAAAGTCTGATATGTACTGCAGAGTAAAGAAGAATACATGAGACGAATTGAGTTAATCTCATTTATATTAATTTAATTTATAACTCTATAAATATTTTTTTAGCTGATTTTATATTGATATAAAAGCACATGAAGTCACTGTCTCCCACTCCGGTACACTAGGTGGCGGTATGCAGCGCAGGTTAGCACGCGCTTACCCGAGAAACAACAAAGAGAGAAGACGAAGAAGAATCATGCTGTCCCTGAAGCGAAGAAGGAGGAAGTGTTGATTTTTCTTATGTGGTTCACTGGCGACCATCGTCACACTGTTTGGCTTTTAAACATCAGGTAAATCACCACATTGACGCACATTATACTCGCCCCTTAGCAATATTATAAAAACGACGCCGCCCATAATCTGAAGACCGATGTAATTTACTGCCCACGGCTCTTTGTAGCAGTCGGCTGCTAAGCTATCGAGATGCTAACATTCCCTGAGTTTAAACATCCAGTCAGCTGACAATGGAAACTGGGTCAGCAGGCACCACAGGGCTGCTTGAACGATTAAACAGTTTGAACATGACTTTGCTGAAGAACTGCCCTGCTCAGTAGACGACCGTGTCTCAATCGCAGCCGTCACCACCACCACCTCCTTTTTCACCAAAGTTTTTCTTTTGATATTTCTGCACTGGAACTTGTTTTTCTTTCTCCAGCAGGATCCAGAGAAATCCACGATGAACCTGGAGCGACTGCCCAATGAGGAGAAGCTCGGCCTATGCAGAAAATACTACTTAGGTGAGAGTAGTTGATAATGAATCATGTCAGGATCATTTCATTATTTTTATTCAACTGCACCTCACCTCGTAGTGAGAGGGAGGATGAGCTATCAATGTAGCTCCAGTGACTGGGACCCTTTTTGTAAATTAATGTAGATTTGTAAAAATATACTTGTAGTAGTGTTGACTATGATGGTGTTTTTTGATTTCCTCCAGCTGGCTTTGCGTTCCTCCCATTCCTCTGGCTGGTCAATGTGGTTTGGTTTTTTCGGGAGGCCTTTGTGAAACCAACCTACACTGAACAACTCCAGATAAAAACATGTAAGTGTCAGCCCTGCATTTACAAACCACTGCCACACTCGTTGTGCAGAGAAACATCTACGCCAACAGTTACTGAAGTGTTATTAGTTCCATGTGATATTTTTTTTTTAGGTTAAACAAATTGATTTAATGCTTCTTCCTAAGGCTGGAGGATGCATTTGTGATGCATTTATTTTCTTAATACACCCATACACTTGAAATCTAAAATCCCTGAGAAATTAGATTTTCTATTAAACTATAGGAAGTTTGTGAATTTTAATTTTTTTTTTTTTAAAGCTTCATTATAAATTGTTGATTTACCGACCAACAAACTTCATTGTGAATTATCACTAACTTAATTTGGCCCACTTTGCTCATCTTTACTTATGAGTAGGACAAAATATGCATCATGTATTTTTGGTTCGTGGACATCAACAGTTCAAATCAGCAATTCAGGTACAAATTAGTGGTTAAAATGTTCTATTCAAAAAGAGATTACTTCCCCAAGTCAACCTGTGCCACTCGTGTTGTACGTCATCAAGTAGTTTATTTGCAATTTTACTAACTGTATTTTTTAAAAGAAAGCTTTAGACAAAATCATATAATATAAAATTATTGTGTGAACGATTACTGCTTTTCGGTCATGTGACCATCTTTTGTGTATTTCTCATCTAGATGTGAAGCGGTCAGGGCTGGGGTTGCTGTTATGGGTAGCAGTGCTCACCACATGGATTTCCATCTTCCAGCACTTCAGAGCAGAGTGGGGGGCAGTGGGAGATTACCTCTCCTTTACAATTCCACTGGGCATTCCCTGAGATGCTTTTTGACAATAGGTCTTTTGAGAATAACAAATGAACCACTGTAATGGACCAAAAAAAAAATCTTCGGTGAAATATTTGGGTGATTTGTCTGGAGCAAAATTCAACAGCTAAATAACATGTTAACAGAGTCTTCATGTCTTCAAAAGATAAACGCTGTGGGACTTGAAATTTTTCTTTTTTTGTGCTAACCTAGGAAACCAATAAAGTTTTTAGTGTAGGCTAATTCATCTTGTATAGCAGACAGTGTCGACTGTCATGTACAGTATCTAATGACAAAACTGGATGTGCATTGAGGTTTGTTCAGGATATTGAACAATTGATTCAACATTTTTTTTCCCCTTCACTTAAAAATGTTTTTTGTTATTGTTTGTATGTGATTGTGCACCCAAAACAATTTTTACTTGTCTATGAATGGTGAATAAAAACTATCAAAACTTCCAAGTCAGTGTTTTACTCAGTGAAATGTCAGAATTCCATACTTGTGTTGGAATATCATTATCCCTCTAGACTCCTATGAATCACTGTGGACATTTTGTTTAATGACTTATCAGTGAGCTATTTCGCTATATATATACTCCTAATATTTAGCATTGTTACAGAGGTCTCCGACAATCGCCGGCGCCTGTTGTGAAACCCAATAACTTGATCCCTCCAAATGTCCCCACTTCCCTATCATCGTATATGACTCATAACATAATCAGTGCCATTTTTAGTCACCCCCGGTCAAAGCTTAAGTGACAGTTTCCACATTACTAACAGAGAGAACATGTGCCCTCTGTACATAACTGCTGACTTCACCTGTGTGTGCCAAGAACAAGATGTGTCGGCACGTAGAGGGATTTTCATGATACAAGGAGTCACCCAATAAAATTAATTTATAGGGAGTAGACTCAGGAATCCGGAGTCCTTTCATGGACATCGTGCATTGTGTATTCTCAGAGAGAAGTGGTAGCAACCAAATTTTTTATGTTATGTAAATTCACTTCCTTTTCAGATTTCGGACGGATTGTTAAAGATTCAACTACTCATCATAATATAGGTCAAATAGCTCAACTTAGACCAAATATATGCATCAACACATCAGTAAAAAGAAAAAACACAAATGGATTATGCAATAGCACAACACAGAACCGCGTTTTCTTTGTTTTGAGTGCTTTACATTTTGACACTTCCAAGTAGTTTTCTTTTAATACTTTACTTGTAGTGAAGATGTAGTGTAGATCCGTAGAACTGCATGAAAACTGATACCTAATAACCATTATTAGCAATTTCAATAGGCTGAGAATACTAATACTAATTTTAAAATATTTTTATTTTGACTAATACTGCATCTACAGTCTTCTTCAGCCCATAATGATTCCATGACGCAATTGAATGCCATGAAAAAACACAAACGGATTATGCAATAGCACAACACAGAACCGCGTTTTCTTTGTTTTGAGTGCTTTACATTTTGACACTTCCAAGTAGTTTTCTTTTAATACTTTACTTGTAGTGGAATATTTTTTTACATGGAGCTATGTTGAGTTTTATTTAAAAAGATGTGACTGCTTCTCCCCTGCTGTGAGAATGAGTGATGAGGCGAAAGTGGTTTATTGGTAGCACATGTGCTCTGCCATGTGTTTGACGCCCCTGCTGTCACTGTCTGTCTGGTGTCAGCTCACGAGGGTCAACAACACCGTCTTTTGAACTTATTTTTGGCGAGACCTTCCTTGACGGCCAGCCTTAAGCATTTAGTTTCTCAACATGTCTGACACACGACACAACAGCGACACAACTTGATACAATAGTCTATTCCCATCGACCCCTGGCATAAACTGCAGGCTACATCATTGATAATAGTTAATAAACATGTTAAATGCCATAAGCCCGCAACAGCTGCACCACAGCCCAAACAATACACTCCTATAAGGCCCTGCCTGAACACCCAAGGGTATACGCATTCGCCCTGAACATAACAGAAGCAAGGTGCCCCACTACGGATTCCAAGCTCATTATGCAACTCTGGTATAAAATACACACAGACGCCACAACAACAGTCAGTCACCAGCAGCACCCAGAGGGAGAGGAGCCCGCAGCCAGACAGACGGACGCAGCAGCTCATCACTGGAACACATATCTCTTTCAGGACTAAATACAAGCAGGGGCCAAGAGGTGTTAAACAGGGGGCTGTCCTTTTCCTTTCAAGCACTGCTTTGGTCAGGGAATTCAAGTAGAGGTAAGTGCTGTGGACCGTGTTGTCTGACAAAGTTGTGGCTTCAGCTGCTTTCAAGTCAACTCTTCTTTTTCTCATTTTCTACTGAGTAGAAATGGACTTCGTCCTGCCACCCAGTCTGCCAGCTGGGGGTATCCCATGGGAGAAGGTTTTACAACCTCTCATTCCTCGGCTGAACGGGACTTATGGACAACATAACTGGTCCCAGAAATTACTGATTCCAGAGACTGATAATACCAGCTCGGCAGAGGTAAGTTGTTTTGAAAAGACAAAGCTGATTGTATTTATGTTGGATTCGTAGAACTGCATGAAAACTGATACCTAATAACCATTATTAACAATTTCAATAGGCTGAGAATACTAATACTAATTTTAAAATATTTTTATTTTGACTAATACTGCATCTACAGTCTTCTTCAGCCCATAACGATTCCATGACGCAATTGAATGCCATGAAAAAACAACAACTGTTTCCAAAGCTAAGAATGAACTTCCACACTCAAACAATAGGGATGTCTATGAAGGGCAAATATGGAAAATGGGACTTTTTGTTTGCTACTTGCTGTGCTTAGTTATTTTATGTCTATGTAGTAATACACATTATTTTAAACTGATTTTCTCAGGTGAACTGTGACAACACTGGATTTACAGTTCAAGTTGATGTAAAGCACTTCAACCCAGAGGACCTAATGGTTAAAGTGATCGGGGACTTTGTAGAAGTTCAGGGAAAGCATGAAGAAAGAAAGGTTGGTATTTTTGGGGTTTGTTTGTTTACATCAGCTATGAAGTGCGTTATGGACTAAACTCATATTTCTCTTAGAAGGATGGCCCTGGGTTTACTACACGCCAGTTTAACCGCCGGTACCGGATCCCAAAGGGAGTGGACACCATGGCTCTGGAGTCAGCGGTCTCTCCAGAGGGCGTCCTGATCATATCTGCACCTATGATGCAGACTGAGATCTCCACATCCCCGACCTAATCCCATTATTACCACACAGTCATATCCCTCCACCATCACCACCATTTATGATAAAAAATGCAACAGAAGCCTTTATGAGAACACAGGCACAAACAGAAATAACTTCAGGCTCCTTCAGTCATAGCAACACTCAACATGTGCCAAAAGACACATTTGATCTGTTCCTGGCACGGTTTAAATATTCCCTGCTCTCAAAGGTTTGTATATACCGCTCTGTTATTACTCATCCATCTTACATAATGTTTGAAGGAACCAGTCTCTGTAAATATTCTGTGTTCACATATAAAACTGCTGCTTCTTTTTGAGCAACTTTTGTAAAAAAAATCACTGTATTGTAATTGTGATTAATGATGCGTATAGATGTATCTCCAAAATCTTTAATGTGGAAAGAATTTATTCAAAAATAAACTTTATTTCTTTTATAAAAATAAAAAAAAGTGTCTGTGTCATGTGCCTCTGGAGGATGTTGATGTAACTTGTTGCACGTCCGGGAATTCCGTCAGCATAGATTCCACTTCACTAAAAAGGAAAAAACATAGTAGAATAATACAGCATTTTTAGGTGACATGTTTAAATGATTCCAATAAGATTAAATGAGCCATATTTCATATGATTTTAAGAATTTAAATGAATGACGACAATTTGAACAGCTCAATGTTTTCGTTTACATTTTACCTGATCTGCTCTTTCACCCATTTTCTTTGTTTCCGAAGGACTTGTAATAAAGTGTCGTCTTTAAACTCCTTTTCATCTGAATCTGAAACAATGAAAAAAAAAATTCTATAGAAAGGTCATGAGCAGCAAAAGTTAGTATGACCTCAAAAGCAGTATGTAGTTATTAATACCACAAAATTCAAGCAGCATACACAACAAAAATATAGAAAGTTTGAGGTGTTTTGACCTAAGGGGTTGTGGAATGCTGGGAATGGAATCTATTGATAGGTCCGAGTATATTCTCCACAATTAACTACAAGGTTGGTGCTCTCTGCTGCCGGAAGCTCACCTTCAGCATCTTGCAGCAGCTGTGAAATGACCTCAACAGAGTTCTGCGTGTTGCACAGAGGAACTGTGGATCGTGGAGGTGCAGGAGAGGTGAAAGGAGGAGAAGCCGGAGAGTCGGGGGACCCTCGGGCAGTGGATGAATCCATCGTAGGGAAGAGGACCTCTGAAACTACCTGTCAGGGCCAAATGAGAACACCCTACTGGTTAATGACCAAAGTTATATTAACAATAAAACATCAATACTAGGTTTGCAGAGCGATGGCCGCACCTTTTAAGACCTGCGGTAAATGCAGTATATTTTAGCATAAGAGTTTTTCATGTTATTCAAACATGGTTGAAAAATTTCCTGAAGACAACATATGAGGATTATTTCCCCCAAAAAATGTGTTTCTTGGATTGAATAAATAACAAGTGTCAATATTAGATCTAAGATTTATAAATCAATCATAAACTGCTGCATATTGAGCATAATCACAGTGAACATCAGATATTCTGCTTTGCAAGTTATTAAGGGAAAATATTCAGGCCAAAGCTGACATCCCAACTGATTTAGGACTATTGAATTAGTGAATCTACACAGAGAACATAAAAGAAAACAACTTAAGTTGAAGCAAGGAAGAACCTTTGCATGTGCTGACCTTTCCTAAGGCCCTGTGGACTGGAGAAGGTGGTGGTGCACGTTCACCAGCGCAGCTCTCAGCGGAAAACCTCTGGCTTCGCTCCTGTTGCTGCAGCTCTACCAAAGGCATTACCTTTTTGGGAAGTCTCCGCTGTGAAGAACTCCTCTTTGTGGAGCTCGGGACATCAGCATGTTCCTTGGCCACAGCATATCTGCAATGAATCTAGATTAAGTACTCAGGCTTGAATTTATGAATACTGTGTGCATCTTTCAACACGTCACCTTGTTGATTTCTTTTGCTTTCGGGTGGTCGCTGCTGTTCTCCTCTCTGACTCTTTTGTCTGAGCTTTCTTGTTAGTCTCAGAACTTTTATTGTGAAGAGGCAACTCTTCTTCATCTCCAGATGAAGCATTTAAGAATGATAAACGTTCACGAACAGGCTCTTCAGTGAAGTTATCTGTTGGGTTATCAGGGACTTGGGTGTTTTTACTGACAACTTTGGTGTGGAATTCATCTGTCCTCTGTGAAAGGTTTTGTTGTGCGCCAGCATGAGATGACTGAATGGGACAGGGCAAGATATCGCAGAGTAGATGCATGTGGGCGGGTACATGGGGAAAAGTCTGCTGTTGAGACACAGAAGAGCCAGAGACAACAAACGCAGGGGAGGGAGGTGGACCCGAAGCTGTGGGAAACGTTGTGAGGGCTTCTTTGGCTTCTGGCAGGGGAGCAGTGATGAGAGGATGAGAATCTTTCTGAGAGAATTTAGGAAGTTGAGAATGTTGCTGGTGCTGTGGAAGATGCAGGAAGGACGATGTTGAAATTATTTTGTAAATCTGAAATAAATATTAAACCAAGCGGAATAAATATCATTACTCCAACCTTGTACGCATGTTCACCAGCTGAGGGATGGCGTAAACTGGAAGCCGGCCAGTTAACCGTGGTACCATGACGACTGGAGTGCTGCAGGGACTGAGGCCACTCCCTGGCCTGCTCCATCTTTCTCCTTAAACGCCACTGGAACAAGATGTCCTCTTCAGGGCGTGTGGGGGGCCTCAAAGAGGGAATGACGGATGTTTGGGAGCCCACGGCTTGATTTGAGTATGAGCTGATCTTCGCTGTAAATATTAATCAACACATTAAACAATAACACAACAGCAGTTTCCAATATCAATTCTCAAAAAAAAATAAAAAATAACAGCACTGTATGAAAAAAATATCCAGGTGGACAACAAGTTTTGTACTCCACAGTTTCCTCACCAGTGGTAGATGTAATTAAACCTGGAATCAAAGGTCTTCGCACCAGCTCATCTATCCTGACCGGAGAAGAGAAATCTGAGCTGCCGAGGCCCTCTGAGCTGACAGGGACAGATCCATCACTCAGACTGCATTCCCTGTTAGACAGATAACAGGTGACTTACAGTTCATGGAATTAAGTAATTTATCATTAATGTTACTCACTGGTCTTCATGCCCTCTCAGCAGGAGTCTGCCGGCCCTCTCTTGAATGTGAAGTATGTCTGAATCATCAAATTCACCCTGGGACAAAATCTGGGGGAACAGAAAAGCCACTGACTTTATAAGATTAAGAGCATTCACAATACTTATTGAATGAATAAAACTGTATCAATCAAATTTGTGACATTTGTGTTAATAGGCTGAATAAAAAATAAAATCAAGCACATTACACAACCTTATGTTGCTATTAATATACCAATGTTCGTTTATAATTTTGAGAGGGAGATACATTTGATATGAGCAAAGTGAAAGAACCATAAATGTATCAAACAAGGTTGCATAAAAGATGGCTTCCCAGGCATCTAGTAAACACAGACGTTTCCAAATGGACATGTGGCATGGTGCTGAAATGCTAATATTTATATCAACACTTCGCTGGAATAAGGTTCCTCTCTTGCACATGAGCCTGGTTTAAACCAGGACAGAGTGGACACCCAATACTCTATCATAACAGCATACGTAAACAGAAAGAAATATGATGGAATTGTAACTTTTCAACTTTTTAAAGAAACATTTCTCACAACTAAGCAAGTCAATAGAATAGCAGGTTATATTGTGGCTCTTTCCCAGAACACTCACACTTAGAGAACCTTCACATGGAGAAGAGGTTCTGATATGATGACGCCGTCCAACTGGACTGAAAATGTCCGACACATGATCTTCTCTCAGAGGCTGGATGACCTGATCTGCTCAGAGAAAGAGATTACACAGAAGGATTTTGTAAGAAAGGTTGTCGCCAACATCTGAATTTAGGAGCTGGTATCAGTCAATAACACATACATGAAAATATAATAATATATGGAAAATACACCTTTTTCTGCTCTTTTAGTTGGCGTTGAACTGGGAGGTAAAGATGAGGGCGACTTCCACCAGAAAGGCAGCTGCTCCTGCTGGCGCTCCTCTCGACTCTGTGGCTGACCATGGCGAAAACGGTCTACGTATCTGGAGGAGCAAATATAAGAACCACTAATCAGTTTTTATTTATCTTACAGTCTTTACATCACAGCTACTGTCACATTTTGCATTATTTCACTGTTAAAAAGTTCCAGCTCTAGTTAGGAGGATAACAAAAGACACAAGCACCAGTATGTTTGATGGTTTGCTTTTAACTCTGTGAAACTAAAGCATACTTTGCCAGCACAGAATCCTGCTGAACTCCGAGCTCAGAGGAAACTTTGGATGTCCCTGCTCTTGCAGTGTGTTTGAGTCTCTCCATGTCAGATGGGGCTGCAGTGTTAGCAGGAGAAGACCCACAGTCAGTTGAGGGCCAGGATTCTGAAAAGACAGGTTGCCTGTCTTCGGCAGCCAAACGGTGATTATATTTGTCAGATGGCTGCTGGGTGGCTGGGTTTGGGGTGTGTATTTGTGGACTGGATCGCCGGGTTAAACGTACAGGACTCAAAGCCTGCAGAAGAACATCCAAAAATGATGGATTTAAGGAAAGAAACACTGGAATTGGATGTGTCTCGTAAAACAATGTGTATAGATCATACTGTCTTTTTCTTCTTTTTTGACAGGGACTGGTTACAGGATGGGTGGTAGTGGACCTTCCCCTCTCTGGGTGCTGGTTGGAAGGGATTCTGCCTTGTGAACAGAGCTCCACTGCAAAAACAACACATGTGACCAACTGTAACAATGAATTAGAGTGATTTAAAACTGTGGTCTTCAGATCTTACCTGGAGTTCATGTCTGACAGTCACGGGTGGTTCATAACAGAGGTTGTTTCGGGGTTTACTTCTGGTTGTACCTCAGCTCTCTGGCACCAGATTATAGCTGAATCAGCACGTCTGAGCACCTGAGTAACTTACGTCTCACTTTACTATAAAACAGAAAGATGTCCACATCATCCGGCAGCATTTTGAGTATGTTACATGATTTGGTTCGTCCACAAAACAAAGTTACCATGGAACCAAACGCAAGCGCTACACGGTCGTTCGTGAGATTCTAAATGAGGCTTTAACCGCTGTTATTTTAAAAATAGACCCTTCCTGCTCTTCTCACTTTGTCATTGAAAACATAATTACTTTGCAATTAGTGGAAATTAAAACATTATCGATGAAACCAAAACAAAGCTTCACTCTTTACGGCGATCGTTACTTACTGCAAGAGATCCATCCAATAGACGCCGACTTCAAGATGATGGACATGACATTTACCCAATCACGTCGCAGGTTGTCACGGCACAGGAGCCAATCACCTAATAGGAGAGCGGCAGCGCGCGGAAGAGGAAAGTCTGTCCCGGCTACGCTTTCCTCAAAATAAGCTAAGTTAGCATCGGTGATTTGAGCTAGCAGCTGCTACAGTTCGAGCGAACAGTAAAACAAACTCTCCACAGTGTGTTTCAAGTGAATGTATGGAAACAGAAAAAGGGCCAACTATCATCCAGCTAACCGTAACAATACGTGGATTACGTTTGTGATTTGGCGTTGACGTTATACAATATATACTGCTAGCGCATAACAGCCGCTAGCTAACAAACAAACGACTGTCACTGTTTTACGTTAGTTCTGCTGAGTCGCGTCAGACACCGTGTGCATCCCGGTTACCGGCCGTGAACGTTTGGCTGTAGAAGTAGTTGTTTTTCTGACATTACCGTGTTGACTACCTCCGTCGATAAGGTGGAGACAATGCACCACGTCAAGATCAAGACTGAACGGCCAGGTAAGAGGACCACCACCACCCCCATCCTTAGGAAACATTTCAAAACATCCCACAGTGATTCATGTGTCACAAACTTAGTGTGTTTTTAAACCTCTTTACATCACATTACGTCACTATTCTCACTATTCAAATGCAGGAATGTAATGTGAGTTTCGTGAAATAACATAAACTTATTATGTGAAGCTGTTTATTTCCATGTTTCACTGTTCTGCAGATGCGGAGGGGGCCGGTGCACGCACCCGATTGGATGCTGTGTTAAATAGGCTGGTTGAGAAGACCGAAAATGAAAGGTTAGACTTATTGTTGTTGTTTTTTTCATCTTAAATGTTTCATTGTGATTGCATTCCAGTTAAACCCACATCTTTGTACCTTGTACAGAGATCAAAATGAGGGCGAGACTGGGAAAACTTCAGCAGACTCTTTAAACAAGTAAGGATCAATTACTTGTATTTACGCTGCACAATTTCATACAAACAATGATACACTTAATATGTGTCAAATCTGCATGAGAGTATAAAGATCTGTCTTCTTAAGTTCTGCTTGCTCTCACCAGGGATTTGTCTCCATCATCTTCTGGAAAAAGGCAAGTGTACACGTTTAAAGTGGAGCTGACATCATTTTTGTTTCAGTTGCTGAGAAAAAGCATTTCACCGTGTATCTGTTGCTCTGTCAATGATTTAAATCTATTTTAATTACATAACCAAGATGAATGAAAATGTACCAGAAGCAGTGAATTTTTCACCACGTTATAAAATTTCCATCTGCGTTTTGCCTTTTATTTTCAGACCCTCAGCTCGATTTCCACAGCACCGGCGGAAGAAGCGAAAAGAGATGGATGAGGGCTTACCAGAGAGCAATCAGCATAAACAAAGTAACTTAGTGCAAATCCTACAAAAAAACAGGACAACAAAAAGTTCTGCTGTAGCATTTGTCCTTTCCTTCAGTTACTATGTGACATTTTTCTTTTAATAAATTCTACAATTTATAACCCTTTCTTTTTCTCCCTGTTCTGTCTTTCTCTATTTTCTAGATGCTTACATTATTAAGTTGTTTGATCGCAGTGTGGATCTGGCTCAGTTCAACACCAGCACCCCACTGTATCCTATCTGCCGTGCCTGGATGAGAAATAATCCATCTGTTCGAGAGCCGGCCGCTTACCCAAGCCCCCCACACAGCATGGCAGAGGAGGAGGTGAGACCACACAGTTATGTTAGATAACTTTTTAGAGTAAGGAAGCTACTTAATGACTGCAAATGATTCTCTGTCAAAATTGTCTGTCATTTCTCTAGGTATGTTATTGTATGCTAGCAGCCAACGCAAGGAGTTAACTATACTCTCACGGGTTGAGGATTAAAGTATTTATAAATTAAATCTGAAATGGTCAAAGCATCATCTGAACCATCAGATCTCTCAGAGCAGAGGGAGGACACTTGACTAGGAATTCAAGTTTTTAAATCTTTGTTTTCAGACATCGTGTGAATTCATATACTATAAATGGTTCAAATAATAAAAGCTTATATGACAAAATCTAACACTAGTAAACAGTGGCATAGTTAAAGGTTCAGTGTGTAGAATTTAGTGACATCTAGTGGTGAAGTTGAATGTTTCAGCTGAAGACCCCTCACCCTCCCCTTCCAAACATGGAAGAGAACCTGTGGTAGCCTTCAGTTGTCATAAAAACTCAAAAGGTGTTTAGTTTGTCCAGCGTGGGCTACTGTAAAAAACATGGCAGCCTCTCTAGAGAGGACCCGCTCCTGATGTAAATATAAAGTATTTCAATATAAAGTGCCCATTCTGGGTTAAAGAAAACTATTATATTATGATTATTATTATTTTATATTCAATTGATAAATTTATTTTGAAATGTGTTTGAAATGTTCTCAAAACATGGCAGTACTTGTAATGTATTGTATAAAGTGTTATTCATCTCTAAATAATGTTCTGTGGTGTGTATTCTGTAACTGTATTCCCTCTTTCAAATGTCTTTTGTCAGGCCTCAGACATGATCAATGGTCAGATTGTGTACAGACTCCCCCCTCCAACCTCCTGTCCAATCAGCACCTCCGGTGAACCCGTCAATCTCAGGATCCCTCATACCGAAAAACCCAGTGTTTCCAAGGTTCTGTCTAATATGTGCATGAAAATTATTTATGCTGTTTTCCTTGACTTGTGATATTAGATTACACACATCTGTCATTACATGAAGTTCACAAACATAATGAGTTATAACTAACAACATCAAAATGATTTCTGTTTCCACAGTTGGCATCGACAGTTCCTGTACCAGGATCTCTCATATGTGACCACATGGAACGTTGGAAGAAGATAAGGCAAAAGTATGCATGTTATTAAAATCCATTTCAGTGTGTGCAAGCTTTTAGAAAAACCACTGAAACACCCAAATATCTGGAACAACTTTAACTGACGTCTTGTTTTTTGTTTTTTCAGATGGAAGGAGTGTTCCAGTAAGAACCAATTAAGATACAGCGAGAGCATCAAGATCCTGAAGGAGATGAAGGAGCTCTATGATCGCTAATTGTAGCTGCTAGCTCGCCAACTTGGAATGGACTCTTTGCTGTTGAAAAGGAAACATGGAGTAAAACTCCAAGAGACAAGTAGACTCATACGAACCCATCAACTGAACCTGGAGCCTTAAATGAAGCATACGTCCAATGTATTGCAGAATTGTTTTTGCAAAGAATCTTTAAGTTTGGAGTGTGATGTGGGACTGTTTTGTCTGATGTGCTCACTCATCAGCAGTATTTTTCAAGAAAAACTGGCTTGTGAATTCTCATCACTAACAAGATTAATTAAAGTTCATTTTGGTCTCTTCCACTTTAAGATTTGCTTCCTTGTTTCAACACACAAATGGTGGTGAAGATGGCCGCAGATTAATGAAAGGTGGTTGACATTGGGAGATTTTAGTTTAGCTTCAAGGCAGTATATAGGTAACGTTTGATATTTTCCATGACTCATCCTTCTGATATGCATAATAGCTTCACTATCCAAGTCAGACATCAAGCCCCAATAACTGCAAATATAATTGGGATTACTTATTGTATTCTGAAGTTAGTGTCAGTTCATAAAAATTGAATTACATCTTGTAATGTTGTAAAATCTACAGTGCAATCAAAGAGCTGGAAAAATAACACTGAACTGTCACATTACGATCTTTAAATTGACATGCTGTCTCATTTATTCACATGGACATATCAACACACAAACACACAGTTGTATCTCCTTGATTTCAGATGACATTACATTGACTTACATTGATTTTCTGAACTTACTTTAACCTTAACCCTAACCCCACTTGCTGAAGCCTAACCCTTACCCTAAGGACTTGCCTTCCGTTGAAAATTAAATGATTTGCCTTTTGGGGACTTGAATTCTAGTCCCCATAATGCAAACCTATTTAAGTCCCCACAACATGAATTAAACACACAATTTGCACATGAAAAACAACCTGAAACCAACTTTAGTTTTTAAAGTTATATTTTCAACCTGGTTTCTCACAAGTGCAGTGAATTTTTATGCTGCCATTCAAATTCTACAGTTGTAAATTCCCTGTGTTAGCTCATCAATTCTGTGAAGAATAACTCTTCACAGAGAGGAGCAGAAGTGTTGAACGATGGCTTTAGTTGGAAGCAACGGTCTGGTCGATCCAGCTGCGCAGGTAGGACACACGGGCGTACACGGCAGGCGTGCGCACGTTGCAGTTGGAGGTCCCCCAGGAGACGATACCCACAAGGGACCACGTGCCACTGTTCTGACAAACCAGGGGTCCACCAGAGTCGCCCTATAATGAGACAAATGTGTTTTTTAAATTTACTTTTGATAGCATACATGGGTGCAAAATATGAAAATATTTGTATGTATATTGTGAATACTGAAATATCCACTATCATGATCGATATTATGTGAGTGTTATTAAAATGTTCACATCTAACTATTTATTAATCATTTCTTTGTTAATCATGACTTACATTTGTTATCAAAAAATAATTTCTCAAATTTACAAAACTTAATTGTGAACATTTGGTTTGTAAATGAATTGCTTTTGAGGAATCACTTATTTCCACCTGAATGTGTGTTTGAAGGCTTTGAAGTGATTGTTACCTGACAGGACGACACTCCAGAAGCACCAGCACAGATCATGGCATCAGTGATTCTGTTATAACCCCAGTGCTGTTTGCACTGAGTGGGGCTGAGCAGGGGCAGGGAAGTCTGCTGGAGATAGCGGGGGCTTGCTGAGAACAGATAAGAAATGGACATGAGGCCGGCTGCACAAATTAATCTTTCTTAGAGAGGTTTAGTGAATGTTTGGCAGTGCCTTGATATTTTTTTCCATTGCAGAAACAGAGCTGTTCATACCTGCTTCATTTCATGTCTGTGTAAATGAACCCTCTATGTTTAAGACTTTATTCGCTGACTCACAGGTTTGACCAGTCTTGCCCCATCCTGTGGTGACACACTTGGTTCCAGAAGGGATGTTGGTGCTGGAGGAGGCCAGGCACACGGGGGCCACACGGGATGTCATCTGCACTGGGGAGGACAGCCTCAGAAGGGTGATGTCATTGTTGAAGTTCTGGGAGTTGTAGTAGGGGTGAGTGATGGCCTGGACGGAGAGATGAGTATAAATCATAAGCAAATACAATGTGATTTTAATTATTTGCAGTGTAATGACAAGTGTCATTACAATATATTTTTTAGAGAAGAAAAAGTTGCAGTGTTATTGTATATCTTACCCTGGCAATGGACTTGACCTGAATTTGCTCACTGTTGTATTGACGATCATGTTCTCCCAGGATAACGCGGTGGTTTCTAGGACTGTAGAGTGTGATAACAGACAGAGGAGTTACTGCAGAGGTGGCAGTGTTGAGACTTTTTCTCGTGAGGATGTGGAACACAAAGTTACTTACGACACAGTGCAGTGAGCAGCAGTGACGACCCAGTACGGGCTGATCAAGGATCCTCCACAGAAGTGGAATCCTCTGCCATCCTAAGAATCATATTTACAATATTTTTCCTGATCACTTTTCATCATTGAGCCAGTAGTGAGTGTGTAAGGTGCATTACTGAGGTTACCTGAAGTGAAACCTGCCAGGGCCAGGACCCGGACACAGCAGTCTCCCCATTTACAATCTTGTTGTATCCGCTCACCTGGGGTTTGATAGAGGGCGCTCCACACCCTGAGGCCCAGTCACACAGTTAAAAACATGATGAGCGTGTCCCAGAATATCGCATATACTATAAATACCAGCAAGTATCAGTCAGATTGATGTGCAAGCAGTCAGAGATCAAGAACACCTTCAGTTGCTGAAGCAGATTTCTGACAGAGAAATGCTTAACCAGCTCGTCACTCACCCAGAGCAGAAGCCACGAGGGCAAGACAACTGATGAACAAGAGCATGGCGGTCGCGGCTATGATTCACGTCCCTGTGTCTCAGCTGTGCGGGACACTGACTTTTATACCGAACCCTGACTTCCATGTGGGTATTCCTTACCTCAACCCCCCCCCAACAAGTGAGATAGGTCAGGGAAGAGAACATCTGGTGATAAGCACCTGAGATGATTTGACACCAAACATACATCTACTCATATGTCTTATATCTTATGCTCATGTTTGTCTTTTTCTTGTGAACTTTTGTGGCTTTTCGCAAACAAATAGTTGCGTAATTATTCCACTGGTAAGAGGCCACAACACCGCCCCTTGTTATTACTCTGAAAAGGTTTTTTTTTCTGTAATTGTAGAATCCACGTGTTCTTGAACCACGTTCAGTATATTGAGCCGTATATGCTCCATATTTCACAGGACGGGACTACCACAGATAAACTCTGCAGTTACATCATTATTTTATGATGTTTTTTAATTTTTTACAGTAGGAATATTTCTTGGTTGTATTAATGAATATACTGTATGAATTATCATGAGTGATTCAGAAATGTGATGATATATTTTCAAATTCAAAAGGACCACACAGCAGATCTTTTAAAATCAGAATCCCATTGATGATCTTTATTGGCTTAATGTTCAGAAATCACAGATATAGACTGGGAGCTATCATACAAATCCTCAGTGGAGAAATAGATGATGATGACAGCAAACAGACTTGCATTGTATCTTATGTGACTGAATATTGTAAATATGTGTAGGTGTCTGATTTAGTTGCTTAGATTTGTCAAATATCATTCCAAGAATTCAAAGTTCAGATAAGCATGAGATCTAGTGTTTATTGGTTGTGTACTCTGGCTGAGAAAATAGGTGTAAGACAGTAAGTGTGTGTTGGGATCTGAGGTGTTTAGTAGTGTGCAGTGTTTAGTCGACCTCCTCGATAGTTGGGCCAGAGGAGGAGCCACCCCCAGCTCCACCAGGGAAACCACCAGGCATCCCACCAGGCATCCCTCCTGGCATCCCGCCCGGCATCCCTCCTGGCATACCGCCCTGGTACAGCTTTGAGATGATAGGGTTGCAAACTTTCTCCAGTTCCTTCTGCTGGTGCTCATACTCCTCCTTCTCTGCCGTCTGGGTAACAGAAGGAACAAAGACTTGATTGTTACTAAAGACTTAGTATAAAAACAATACTAAAGGGAAGTGGCAAATTGTGTTTGATTTAGACATGATAAAAATCTGCTTTCACAATGTGAAGCAAAGAGGAAGCTCTGTCTGTTCTCTATCATAAATAATGGTTCACTCATTGGGTTTTTACCTGGTTCTTGTCCAGCCAGGCAATGATTTCGTTGCACTTGTCTACAATGGACTTTTTGTCCTCGGGACTGAGCTTGTCTTGCAGCTTCTCGTCCTCCACAGTGCTCTTCATGTTGAAAGCCAAAGACTCGAGGGAGTTCTTGGCTGTAACCTTGTCTTTCTGGACCTCGTCCTCAGCCTTGAAAAGCTCTGCCTCCTGCACCATGCGCTCAATGTCCTCCTTGCTCAGCCGTCCTGTGGGAGGATGAAATAAAAAGCTCTGTAATCGCTTTCAGTTTTGGTGCGAAGTTAGCTTTTTCTGTGCCTCAGATATATTATGTAATTTAATTTTGTGGTCAGCTACTGTACCTTTGTCATTGGTGATGGTGATCTTGTTTTCCTTTCCGGTGCTTTTGTCCACTGCAGACACATTGAGAATTCCATTGGCATCGATGTCAAAGGTCACCTCGATTTGAGGGACCCCTCGGGGGGAAGGTGGAATACCAGTGAGCTCAAACTTGCCAAGAATGTTATTGTCCTTGGTCATGGCTCTCTCACCTTCAAAAACCTGAAAAAATTACTCAAATCAAAATCTGATGCATTTACTTTACTTTAAACACTTTAATGGTCAATGGAGAGTAAACTGTTATTTCCACTTTTCTTCAAGGTGTCTGTACCTGAATGAGCACACCAGGCTGGTTGTCTGAATAGGTGGTGAAGGTCTGGGTTTGCTTGGTGGGGATGGTGGTGTTCCTCTTGATGAGGACAGTCATCACTCCTCCAGCGGTCTCAATTCCCAGGGACAGGGGCGTCACATCCAGCAGGAGAAGGTCCTGGATGTTCTCAGATTTATCACCAGCCAAGATGGCAGCCTGCACAGCTGTGAAACATTTTCAAATGGTGAAACTAATGCCACGATGACTGTGACATTTTTACCGGCTTTGTTACTAAAACAATTAAATGGCAGGAAATATACGTATAAAACTAAATGTGCTAGAGGTATCTACCTGCACCATAGGCCACAGCCTCATCAGGGTTGATGCTCTTATTGAGATCGCGGTCATTGAAGAAGTCCTGCAGTAGCTTTTGAATCTTGGGGATTCGTGTGGAGCCACCGACCAGGACAATGTCATGGATCTGGGCCTTGTCCATTTTGGCATCCCTCAGGGACTTCTCCACAGGCTCAAGGGTTCCACGGAACAGGTCTGCATTTAGCTCTTCAAAACGAGCCCTGGTGATTGAAGTGTAGAAATCCGTTCCTTCGTAGAGTGAATCAATCTCAATGCTGGCCTGGGTGCTGCTGGAGAGGGTGCGCTTGGCACGCTCACATGCGGTGCGCAGACGTCGCACAGCCCGCTTGTTGTTGTTGATCTCCTTTTTGAACTTGCGCTTGAACTCACCAATGAAGTGGTTGACCATGCGGTTGTCAAAGTCCTCACCGCCCAAGTGAGTGTCACCGGCTGTGGACTTGACCTCAAAGATGCCATCCTCAATAGTCAGGATTGACACATCAAAAGTACCACCCCCGAGGTCAAAGATGAGGACATTACGTTCACTGCCAACCTGAAAGCAAATGGTTGGAACTAGTTACTGGAACATAAGAACATGAGAATAATTTAAGGTTTGCATCTAATTTGTTAATTACCTTTTTGTCCAGGCCATAAGCAATGGCTGCAGCAGTTGGCTCGTTGATGATGCGCAGCACATTGAGCCCAGCAATGACTCCAGCATCTTTAGTGGCTTGACGCTGGGAGTCATTGAAATAAGCAGGAACCGTGATGACTGCATTGTTGACCGTCTGTACAGATAGAAAGACTTGGAGTCAACACGTAGCCTTTGTGTGCTTACTCTGTTGAATGTTTTAGCATCACTCAGCATGTTGCAAGCCTCAAACCCTGTAGTTAGAGGCCACAGAGAAGTTGAGCGTTTGCTATGATTTTGCTGTATCATATTTCAGATAAGGTTGACTGTTATAGCAACAAATATTAGGTAGTGACAGTGGTATCATACAATTGCCACCTAATATCTTCTCAAAACCAAATATTCATAGGTCAAACATAGTATTAGAGACTTTTGATTAACTACCTTCCCAAGATAGGCTTCGGAGATCTCCTTCATCTTGGTGAGGACCATCGAAGAAATCTCCTCAGGGTAGAAGGTCTTGATCTCACCTTTGTACTCAACCTCCACCTTGGGTTTGGTTGAGTCGTTCACAACCTTGAAGGGCCAGTACTTCATATCCGACTGCACCACAGGGTCGTCAAACTTACGACCAATCAGACGCTTAGCATCTGAAGTAGAAGAAACAAAACTTTGTAAGTCGCATGTTATGTTCAGAGTTTATACACAGTAAATAACAAGAGCTGCCTTTTCTTCTTCAGAGGGATTATTTATCAACACAGTGAGGAATATAAGAATACTTTGATCTGTGTTTGTGAGCTTGTTGCCTCGTTGGTGTAGCGGTTCTCACCGAATACAGTGTTGGTTGGGTTCATGGCCACCTGGTTCTTGGCGGCATCTCCGATCAGTCTCTCAGTGTCTGTGAAGGCCACATAGCTGGGCGTGGTCCTGTTTCCTTGGTCATTAGCTATGATCTCCACTTTTCCATGCTGGAAGATGCCCACACAGGAATATGTGGTGCCCAGGTCAATGCCTACTGCTGGTCCTTTAGACATCTTTGATAAATGAAAGATACCAGTCAATAATTGTATAGCCCTTTTAATTCTGTATGCATTCATGTTGTTATTGTTTTGTACTTGGAATAAAACAATGTATGAGCATTAATTAAAGCATGCATATGCACCTACATGTACACCAACATATAGGAAAAGTGTGCCTCTCCGTGTTAGTAACATAAATCCAGATGCACGGCTAAGTGAAGCTCAGCTATTGGTGGCGTGGCTCCCATGCCGTAGTGGATTAATATGCCTCCTGACATTATACACCAAATGACTATATCACACTGGCCTCTCATTCCTTCACTGCTTCTCTCCCTCAGCAACATAACACTACAGTGTCTCAGGCCGGCCGGTGAAATGTGATTTACTGAACCCGATATAGTAATCTGTGTGTCTATTTTCCGACAGCTGCTTCCAAATCACTTACAGTAACTATAAAAAGTATCAGCGTGTCTGCGTGGCAATGAATGGAAGGTGGCTGCAAATTCATAGATCATTTATTAGTGACTGGTGGGCAAAAGCGCACCTGGTTCCTTTTCAAGCAAAGGACCTTGTGACCAAAGATACCCACAGAAACCTGCAGCTTTGAGGTGCAACACTAAACCCATTTGATTTGTAAAGAACTCGACAAAAGCCTCCTGTTGCCGCCCTCCTTGGGACTTTACTTTGACAAATGCAGCAAATTGTGGCAGGAAAGAAACTTTTAGAAGCAGAAACAAACACAGAGTATATATATATCACAAAAACACAAATCACAAAACTGTCTTTAATTCAAGTTTAAATACGTTTGATGGTTTCTCTTTCTTATGTTTGTCAAATGACTGAAAGTAGAAATTCTAATGCCCCAGAACAGCTGCAACTAGAGAAGATTATTGAAATATCACTTGTTGTCCAGTTGTGTAACACAAGGCAGAAAATGCTGACACGGTTCCTTCACTGCCTGCCGACACCCACATCTGAAACTCTCCACGTGCAGTGCTAAAAAACAGCCATGCATGTAACAGCACTTAGGCCTGTGGCAACGTGATACATGGACGAGGTTTATATTAGATTCAGTCAAAGCCATACTGTATAGTTAATGCAATTCACTAATTTGTTCTAGTTGAGGCAATCCTGAAGAGGCGAGATCCCATTCGACTGTGTCTGAGCTGTGAAAGGAATCGTTAATACTGTCAAAGTGTACGTTTTTGAAGGGAGTCTGCTTCAGCTCGTCATGCCATTGTTTGACAGAAGCCATGCAAGCCTCTCTTCTGTGGGAAATCCTCTCACATGTGGCAGTTTAGCTTTTAAAGCAGAAAGCAAGACAGACGAGGAAGCCAGGCTCAATGCAATGCTTCTTACAGACAGTTTACCTTGCTCTTTCAGATGTTCACAACTTGGGAGTTTACTAAGTTAAAGTGGTGCTTTCTTTTTCGCCCAGCTCTCAACACCGTCGTCTGAGCTCCTCTCCAGCACTCCTTTCCTTCCCCTGGCAGGCGGACTAAGAGGGCGAGCGTCTCTGCTCCCGAGTGTTTATAGAGCACTGCGCGGGGACGGCTCATCAGGGTGTCAGGTGACTCCACCAAGGAAAGTTCTAGGCCCATGGTTCTCCTCATTGCCTGGATTTGTTTTACTGCTGTAGCTGTTATTCTGCTACAGGGGCTTTGATTTGACATCTCAGCTAAACGTGTCTGCATTGAAGCACTGAAAAAGTAGTTCCTGAACATGGATAATGTTGTTAACGGGCTGTTTTACCCACACTTTGGACAGAGCTGGGCAACCGATGACGTTTAGCTCACTTTAAAAGTACTGATGGTTTGTTAAGTATACCTACTGTAAGTATGACTTTAGTACATATATAGCACATCAGTGGCATGCGGTGGTAAGAGAAGATCAGACCATCTGTGAGCAGTGTTACAGAATCAGAATTATTTTAGAATCAGAATCAGAATCAGAATTCTTTTAATTGCCAAGTATATTTACACATACAGGAAATTGCCTTGGTGTGGTTGGTGCATTTGGACATAAAAACAACAATTGGACATAAAACAACAATATATACAGTAAGAACAATAAGTTATGGGCACGTGCGGTGCTAAGGTGCAGTGATTGGTTTCAGAGACACGTGTATCTCACGCAATCTCATGTCATGGTTAGTGGTGCAAGATTCTTCCATGGATTGGGTGAACAGGAAGCAGAATTGAGTAATTTACTGAATTAAATTGTAACATTTTAACTGTTGACTTTAAAAGTTTCATATGGTCGATCATACAGGAGTATAATAACCTGCACAGGATACCTGATGTCACTTGTCTGTTTCATGCTAAATAGGACACAGTCACTCCTGCCTACTATTAGTGCAGCTTCTATACAGACACAGGTCTACTGCTGACACAAGTGGGCAATAAATGGCTAAATGAATGCAAAAGTTAACATCACTTTTATGGGACGGATCAGAGATAAGGAAAAATACCACTTCTGCTTTGGTATTGTCCTATTCACGTCTGCTCTTTAGCTATCAGGTCAAGCACTGCCTACGGGGTTCCAAGGGGGAAGAATCCATATAGTGTCTGCTTCTAGTAATTATACATTTTTGGGAAGTGGATAATAACTGTAGTTGTCATGTGTTGTTGTATGTTTTTTCTTCATTCATATGCAGAAAGTGTTACACATGAGGCATTTGTCAGTTTTGAATGAATACAGTAGAAACTGATGATAGTGAGGTCACAACCGGCCAAGAAGAATGATGCCATTATGCCCATTTAGAAATAAAAGTCTACTTGTGTCTGATCATCTCTGATCTAATATTGTGTACAAATTGAATTCATTTAAAAATACATTCTTTTTATATTCCCACCTGCCGTACAAATTTGTGGTCTTGCTTTTTCCTGTTTGTCTATTGCCTGCAGTTAGTAGTGAGCACCAACATCACTTGATAAAGAATATCCAGCAGTTTTATTGAGGTATCAGATAATCAGTGAAAGTGTTTCATTCTCTGTGTGAGACGCAGTCGTGCAGTAAGCTGTCCGCCATTTTCTGCACGATTCCTCCACAGCTTACAAACTGGATGTCTATTCTTGTTACTCTCTTACACATGTGCCATTTGGCATTAGATTCACTGTAAGTAACTGCCGTCCGTTACAGACACCACCTGTTGTGACACGCCACATATCAGAATACACACTTGTCTGTCAAGTAGTGGTTTCCTTCTGGCAGTTGATTGTTGCGTAACCCAGATAACGAATCTTTTAAAGGCCCAGTGTGTAAGATTTAGTTGAAAGGGATCTATTGGCCGAAATTAAATATAAAATAATCCTAGTGATGTTTTCACTGGTGTGTTTCATCTAAATTGTATTAATTGTTGTTTTCTTTACCCTAGAATGGACCCTTTATATTTAATATCAGGAGAGGGTCCTTTGTACGGAGGCCGCCATGTTTTTTACAGTAGCCCAAACTGGACACACTAAACACCTTTTTAAACTAAATGTAATTTCACCACTAGATGTCACTAGATTCTACACACTGAACCTTTAAAGCTTCGATTCTGAGGTAATAACACACAAAGCCTTTCATATTCATGATATAGGAGAACAACCAGAGTGACTCAAAATTGGTGCTGATTAACCTCAATACAATAAATACTGTACATTGATATAATACACAGAAAAACACATTTAAGTTCAGCAGCCATCAGAACATCAGTGCATTTCCCTCAGAAATAAAACCTTTGTGTTTACGTGCCATCAAAACTCCAAATAGGGATTAAATAGTGTGTCCCATGCTTTCCATGTTTCATAAGAGTTCTTAAGATCAAGTGTTAAAATAGCAGCTATCACCTCAACACAAATAAACTGCGGATTTGATAAAGAAAGTCCTCTTCTTTGCTTTTGTGTTCCCTGCAGTGTCCATTCATGTAATCCCAAGCACAGCGTTTGCAGTAGTTGAAGAAATGCTGCTCGGCTTTCTTCAGCGTGCTATTCAGGTCCAGTGTTCCCTGAAGACTGCACAGGAAAAAAATCAAAACACATGGAAACCGATTCACAAATGCATAAAATCCTGTGATATTGCTGTTGCGTCTTAGCGTACAGACGAACCTGGTAGTGAACTGGATGAGCTGCACTTCGTCTCGACACTGCAGCAGAGACTCCCGGTTCTCTAGCAGGATGGCTGCACAGATGAAGAGCTCAAAGGTGAAGTCAGTATTGACGGCCTGCAGCTCTGACTCTGGACTCTCCTCTGCAAATATTAAACAGCAAAGAGATTTCACTACATTAATGTCTGACGTTTAAGAGGCAACTTTCCTGTGCTTTGACGGTTTTGACTTCTGGGTTTCACCTGTGCTGTGTTTCTGTGCCAGCCGCTCCTGATACCTGGCTCGGTCTACTTGCTGGGAGATGAGCTCCAGGTGGTCACAGCTCAGGATCTCGAACAAGCGCAGCGCGTCGCTGTGTTCAAACTCCCTCTGGAAACCCAGCAGCAGCCACCTTGAAGAAGGGGCAACAAATGCACAAATATATATGTGCACCTGGGATAAACACTAACAGCCTTACATAGAAAATGAGTAGAGAAAGGTGCCAAAGATCTACCTGTGGCAGAAGGTGAAGCTCTCCATGCTGTCTGTGACTAAGTGAGTGTAAAGCTGTGGGTCCAGTTCCTTCAGGAGGGCTGCCTCCAACTCTAAAACGACATTAAACAAAACTCTTTAAAATATAGATAATACATTAAGTATAATTAACAAATCTTTAAATTGAATACATATATGACATTTTGTTGTAATTGTCTGCACTACAACCAACTTCTTATCAATGCACAATTAATCCATTGATAAATGCTGTAAATATCTGATCTCAAGTGAATTGGAAATATAATAAGTTTTCAATATCCTTCTTTTACCACTAGAGGTCATGAATTATATTACATATACATATATCTTGGAAACAACAGTTATGATATGCATGAAGATGAATTTCTTTGTGGTATAACCTCACCTATTTTTCGGTGCAGACCATCGGCTCTGAAGTCCTTCGAGAATTTCTCCATGTAGCATGAGAAACTCCAGAACGTGTCAACCTCCGAGTCAAGAACCTCCAGGAACCGGCTGCACAGGTCATTCATTCCCTGGGCATAACTGACCTCTGGATCGTCGGTCAAGACAAGAGGTGCACAAACAAACAGTCCATGTGTTTATCAGCACAACAAACAGCCTTTAATGCAGTCTGATGTAGTCAGTGTCAATAACCATTAGATTGGGGTTGTTTCTGTTGTTTACCTGGATGAAACGCAGCGTAAGTGATGAGGATATCTCTCAACACCAACAGATTACCTGAACCTTCACCCCTGCACACAGAGAAGTGAGCAGAAGGAGTTAAAACACTGGACAAATGTGTTTGAAGAGCACTGTATAGAAATATATGACTTAATTGTTGACAATCAACTCCTTTAATTATGGAACTCATCTGCAGAGGATAGATGATATTATGTTAGTTGCTGCCTTTTATTTACAGGTTAAAAAACAATGAAACTTAAATTAGTTTGAATAGTTAATAGTTAACCCATTTTATTCTTTAAAAACATAAACTGTATTTAGTTTGTTTTTTACAGTTTTCCTCTTTCCTATAGTGTGTTATAGTTTTTTTTGTGTATGTAAAATAGTAAATAATAGTCTGTATTTATATAGCACTTTTCTAGTCTTGATGAACAATCAAAGCGCTTAAAATTGTTGCTATTCACACAAATACACACACACACACATTCATACAGTGCATCTATGTGCAGCACTTTCTCCATCATAAACCACTCATAGACTGCTGGCACATCCGTCAGGGCAAATTTGGCGGAATGGATTAGATGATCTTTTGACAGAGTAAAAAATAATAAATCAAAATGGCTGACAGTCACTCACTGGTAATAGCTCAGGTCTCTGTTAGTTCTCGGTGCGTCCTTGTCAATGATTCGTGTGGCTTCCCTGAGCTCCACTTGGTCAAACGTGACCCGCTCGAATAATATCTGTTCACAGGAGGGAAATGTAGACACAAATATATTTTCACCATAACTGATCTTTATCATAGTGTTAACAGCTTTAAAAAAAAAAACAACATTTTATATTAATTCGTTTCTCCTTTCTTTCCATCAGAACTAGGGATATGTGTGAACTGTAATCTGGTGGTTAGCAAACACTTTGAAAGTGTAGTTCTGTTAAAGTTCCATGTGAAGTATCACATTCTGAGATCAGCTGCACAGAAAACGTCAGCTGATACAAAGAGGTCTACTGATACCATATGTAAATACATAACAAGCAGTCAAATAAGATCCTGTTGTGTAATTTACCTAAACATACACTCCTCCCTTCATCAACAACTAAGCTTTTCTCTCCCAACAAACAGCCAATGGGAACTTATTTGAAGGAACTACGGAAACTAAATAACAGAACCGAAGCAGGAATGTAACTGAGTAGAATAGCAAATGTTATAGAAAAGATCCAATTCAAACTTAATAATTATACTAACCTGTGCCTGAAGCTCCAGGAAAGCCAGTCTGTCCCTGATCTCCTCTGTCTGGTCCTGGGTCTGTTGCTGGGCCTCCAACTGCCTCTGGTCAAAGTACCCGACAGCTGCGACCAGCTCAGCTACAATGGAGACAGGTTCATATGGTCATCAACATTAAAAAAAAAGAGAGAGAGAAGGGCAGAAACTCAAGTAGAATAATAAAAATGAAAGGGAGACGCACAGAGGATGGCAGAGTTAATATGTGTTCGGGTCTTTACCGTCGGTGCCGTTGAGATGCATCCGCACAGACGAAGGGAGGAACTGCTGCCATTTTCTTTTCATGACCCGGTATCGAACGACCAACTGCTCCTGCAGCAGAGAGCGCTCTAAAGCCGTGGAGCTGCACGGGTACATCCCGAACAGGAAACGCCACACAAGGCCCCGCTCGGAGGGGGACACACCACCTAGACAGGGATTAAAAAAATACTTTATAGTTTTCAATATATAGTGAGCAATTAAGCAGAGCTTTCCAACAAAGACTTAACAATGATCATTCAGTCAAACCAATCACGACCAGATCAAAACAAATCCTGAATGGATCACATGGCAAGACTTAACTTTAACATCACTGATCCAAAATTTAGTCAACTTTGCCCTGCTTCGTCTTATGTAATGTTTTCTTCTGCAGGTTCTTTAATCTTTGGTTTCCACGTTTGTGGTTGGAATGTGCATAAAAGGTCAGAGGGCCACGGAGAAGGAGAGAGTTGTTTCCACATTCCTGCTCATAGATGAGAGATCCAGTGTGATGTTTAACCACAGTAAGATCACCCCAGTACAGATACTTACTGCCTTGTGTCTGAGAGACAGGGCCAGTTGAATGAGCACTGTGTATGTATCAGTTTTAACACTGGAGTCACTAATCCAGAGTTATCCTTGTTTCTTAGTTTCACACACTGACTGTTGAATCTCATGTGATCGTAATGTGCTTCTCTGAAATGTTCTATAATCGCCCGTTGTTCTATCTCAGGAGTCATGCTGGGGTTCTTTGCTGGAGGGGCTCTGATGCACAAAAGAGTGTTAGATTTTAGAGAAGGGTTTAGTCTGTGGCTCAGCCAGTTTCCCGAAGCAAAGCATCACTTGACTCCCTCTCGGGCCGCAGGAATGGTCACAGCCCATTGATGCATCCTGACACGTGATCATAGAAATCCAAGTTGAATAATCTGCTGCATAACAAAATAATGCTAAAATGGGCACTGTTGTATTTTTTAGGGGAATAAAACTATATATTTTAATATGTAACAAAAAGGTCATAAATGCAGAGACAAATGCAAAAGAAGTTTACTATCAGGCCTCATGCAAAACAATATTCAATATGAAAAAAGACCTAAAGATCCTATAAGTTAAATGTGCTCCATACTGTATTAATACACAAAAGTCCAAATAATATTTAAAACAAGACTTTCACTGGGTTAGAAATTTTTTATTTATTAAAAGGCATTATGGGATTATCTAAGGTTACTTCTTGGCCTGTTGTGACCTCGGAGTCATTAGTTTCTACTGTAATAAGTCAAAAATTGAACAGTTTTGCATATGAATGAAAATAAAGTTTTTCTAATAAAGTCAAGTTATACAGGAAGGATATAAAGTTTATTTAGGAGATTGCTAGCAATAATTCTGGGTGCAAGAACGTGATTGGTCAAGGTGCATTTCCACATGTGAGTTAGTTAGTTAGTTAGTTGGTTGGTTAGTTAATTGGTTAGTTAGTTGGATGGAATAGAAAGATTGATTACTATTGCTGTTAGAGTAGCAATACCATTTATCATAGATAGATAGATAGATAGATAGATAGATAGATAGATAGATAGATAGATAGATAGATAGATAGATAGATAGATAGATAGATCTACCGTTTTTGAATATATGCATCCTCAGTCTGGACTCGTCCACCCTGCCCTCGGCGTCCATGATCCCCGGCAAGGTGAGTCGTGCGGCGGACAGAGCAGGAGAGCTCACCGCCGCTACCCTCCTGCGGGAGCGGACATCTGGCTGGCGACTGTCCGATGATGGGCTCCTCTCCTGCTCCACCGCTTCCTGCCGCGGACTCCCGTCGCTCAGGCTGTCCATGTCTGGCAGAGTTCACACAGGTAGAGACGAGCAGCTGCAACCACGGAGCTGAGACATGGAGACAGACCGGTCATCGTCCTGTGGCACCCTGCGCCCTCCCCAAGCACATCTCCCCCTGCGCGCACCTGAGCGCTGTCACCAGGGGCGACTTCCTCCAACAGGTGAGGGTCAAGATCCAGATCTCCAGCGCTTGTGGAAATGGTTTCCAGGAGAAGACTTGCAGCCCGTTGTTGAGTCTCATTCAGCTGGGAGTCACATGACCGCACCCGGAGAGCAGAGTTTGGCCCACATTCCAGGTGGAGACTTCAGTGCCAAAGTTCAGTCTGGGTCTGTGAGAGCAGATCTCACTCCACCCAGTGGTTTGACCACGCAAAGCACAATTGGCACAGCAGCGTGTGGTACAACACAAAACCAAATCCACATGACAGCTGTTTTCAACACATGTTTTTAATATCACACCCAAGGCCGTCCACAGACATTTTGGGGTCACAGGTGCTCAAGGGGAAAAAAATGCCACCCCTCTCAAAATTGTTTAGAAAAACTCTCTCCTCTCTCAACAATAATCTGTCACTTTTTAATTGTTTGTGTGCTGCAGAGCTTTTTATAAACAGTCCATGGTGCAGAGTTAAGCTTGTGTTCGTCCTACCTGGTTTATCTGCAATCTGCAGTGTCACACAGTACATGTCATTTCAAATGTCTGTTCAGCAATCTTTTAGAAATAAATTAAAAGATGTTCAACTTAGAAATAAAGTTTATCAAGACCTTTGTGATTTTTTTGTGAGAGATTTGTAAAATTGACATAACTCGACTGAGATCTTTGTCTGATCTGCTGCTGAAAACAAAATGCAAAACCACGAGGAAAACAAGACCCTGTTGCTTGTACCTTAAACAGTAAACTGTTGGACTGTTGCGTTGTGCTTTAATTATACTCTTGCAGGATATAATTGTGTCATTCAGTGTCATTTCATCTGTGCTGTTCAGGTGACGTCCCTGTCTGCGGGAAATGTCGGACGTGGTATCGGCTTTATGTATTTCACATGTGCATTGCGGCTGGCTGTGGTTTAGCAGGTGGAGCTGTGTGGAGGAGGTGTGATAGAAAACCGCTGCAGTGTATGTGTGAATGTTATTTGTAAAGTGTCAAAAAAGTGTGAAGCACTTTGAGTGGATGTTAAGACAAGAAATGTAAAATATAAATGCAGTTCATTTAACTTACTCCATATCTCCACATTTCATAGTAATGTAGTGGATACTTTCAATGAGGTATAAAAACATAGTATAAAAACATTGAACACAAGTTCAACATGAATCAAGAATTTTATAAGATATTTACCCTCAAGCTAAACTAAGAGAAAGTCAGTGTTCACTTTTCTGTCATAACTTCCCTTTTTTTTTTCTTTTTTTTTTTTTGTTGCAATTCATCACCTCTAAACAACAGGAAACACACCCAATGGTTTCACTAAAATCAAGAGCATTTTCACAACGCACGGAGCCTCTGGTCCCTCTCACAGTGAGTATTTGCCTTATGATGTCAATAACAGAATATAATATAATACATAACGATTTTGGTGTTGTTGGACACTGCTGTTATTTATAAGGTTTCAGGATTGTGATATGAATTAACATCAGAATGTTTTTTACTGGATCAGATGAAGCTGCCGGCTCTGATTGATCTGAGTCTCATATTGATCCTGACCTCCTATTCAAAAGGTGGGAGACATGTTGTGTTTTGAATATGATCTTATGAAGTTTATACTTAGTAAATCCATATGTAAACACTGGTTTTGGTTTTGAACACAGGTCAAGACTGGACTATTAATGTCACTCAACACTATAATGCAACAAAGAACTCAACTGTGACCATACTGTGCACATTTACTTATCCGAAAGAATACCACACCGATGCTGTTCAGGTTTACTGGAAAAAACCTGGGAGAAGCAGCTTCAATACCGGAGACAAGGACACCAACCAGTTTGTCTTTCACACGAATAAAACGTTCGTGGAGGAGAAATACAGAGGAAGGACCGAGCTCATTGGAAAAAAAAATAACGGAAACTGCTCCCTCAGGATTCAGAATGTCATGGATAATGAACAGAGTCTCTATATGAGAATTATCGCAAATGGTCAAAACTACAGCTTCAAAAGGGAACCTGTGTCCATTTCAGTGTCTGGTGAGAATATCAGCAAAGTATTTTATATATGGTCTAAATTATGCTTATATTCTTGAAAAAAGTCAAATTAAATGAACACTTTTCTTCTACTTGGCCAGGTGTTGCAACTGTTGTTCTCAGCCAAGGTAGGATAAACAGGCTATAATATGTATAATATTTCAGATCACAACAGATTACAAAGATTATAGAATGTAATCGTAATCGCTAATTATTTTTGGGTTTTTTTAAGGTACGAACCCCCCATTATTCACCGCCGCAACCCCACGCAGTGAGTTTTTACGTTTATTTCAAACAAATATTTATCACGTGAAAATCTTTAATTCAGCTGCTTTTGTCTCATTGAGAAGATTACAGTTCACAGTAGTTGTAATTTCCCCCACAGTGCATGGGAACAACTTACCCATGTATGCAGCCATCATTGTTCCACTTTCTTTTCTTCTCCTCGTTGTCGTCGTCGGCGCTGCAGTTTGCAGTCACAAAAAGTGCAAAAGGTAACTTCACTTTTTGATCGTTTGTAAATTGTACGTAAAAGTATTTGCCACTGATCCCGGGGGTTATCCTCAGGTAAACGATATGCAGACATGTTAAAGTCCTCGCCCACCTTAAATGTGATATTGACCCATTTTACGCAAATCATTATTTAAAGCAGTTGTCACAATGGGGTCTTCAAATTTGTTTGTACCTTTTTTATTTAAAGCTTTGCATTTTATTCATAACCACGTCCACAAACTTTCCAGCTTTACTCCTTTTTACAGGTCACAATCTTTAACCAGGGAGGAATCTGGATACTATGCAAATTTTAGCAGAGCATCAGATGACCCAGCCCAAAGGTTTGTTTTATGATACAGTTATTAAATCACAACCCAATGTTATGTTGCATCATTATTTTGTGTACGCGAACAATACAAGAGTCAAAGTTTAGCGCCAGACACATAAAACCTGAAGATATTTGTGGATTATTCTGACTCGCATGTGAAGTGACACATTCTTCTTGACACATCTCTGATCTCCTCTCTCTTCTTTCTTCTCTATTAGAAACCAAACAAGTTTATTTTGTCTTTTCAGAGAAGCATCCTGCAATATTCAACAAAACAAAACATTTTCTGAACCGAATATTATTGATGAGCCCATCTACGTCAACACCGAGGTACAATACACCAACTCAATTTGGTTTTTACTATCCTAAGAAAAGAGTAGCCAACACAATAATGCCTGACCTTACTGTGACCCATACTCCTTGTGTCTTTGCAGGTCCTTACAGGTCAGATGGATGAGGATGACATACACAATGTTTACGGAAATGTAGATTACTCATAATAGCACAAGAGCTGAATCTCGTAAATCTATTTGGTCTTAAACTTTTGCCTCAAATGCAACCTTTGAATTCTGCATTGTTTTGTGTTTTGTTCATGTCTGTGAAACATCCTCTCTAGGCTATGAAAGATAAACTGTGTGTCATAATGTTATTGCAGAACAAACAACTACAGGGTTATTATTTATTATTTTCTGGCTCACTGTTGCAAAGATTGCGAGAGGCCACCCAGGAAAGGTTTTAAAATGTGTGTGTTTTGTAATACCCAGATGTTCCCTACAAAAAAAACGGCCTGTTATCGTGTCAGCATGTACCTTACTAGACCTAAATAGATGCAGACTCTCACGTACCCGCCCAGTTCTGCTTCAAGGACCCTGAATGACCACAAAGATACTCAAATTCACTAAAAAGAGACATAAATAGAGCATTAAAGGCTCAATATTATAAAGACAACATGTCTTTATGATTTGTAGTAACTTCATGACTTTTTCAGTTTGGTTGTCTTGTCATTTTTATGTGTGTCTGTTACTCCTGTGTCCAGATGTTTATTTTCTTATCATTTCTTCACGGCTGTAGACTAACAGGAGTAACAAATAGCAGGTATTTATTTACATTATTTCATATTATAAAATTTAAGTTGTTTGGCAGTCATGTAAGAAAGTATAACAATTAATAATGTACAGTCTGTTATAGCAAAGACCTGTTTAAAATAAAAGTAGTTTTAGTTTGAAATTCCCTTTTGTGTTTTTAGTGGGCAGTGTTTCCTTCCACTTTACATATATACACGTAGGTACCATAGAATGATAGGTTATAGTCTGTTGGTTTTTTTTATAGAATCTTTTTATGGTTTAATTTTAGTTTTTTTTGTTGTGAGCACTAAAGCACCAGCCTTTTTTCTGTGGAAATGATTCATGTGATCTAAGTTATTCTAAAGCAAGAGGCTTCATCGTATGACTGCATAACCTCTCCTGATCTTTTGGGTTTGTTTGCGTTTTTCTTTCTCAATTTATTTGCAAAATTAACTTCCTGTTTCACCTCTGCTCTGGCTGAAACTTCTGTTTTCTTACATGCTGTTTTCTTCTATAAATTCAGTCTTATATCCAGAGATTAAGTTATTACCTGTTGTGTGATGTTTAATGACATTATCAAAGTAAAAACGGTTTAAAGGGAAATAGTATTGGTCTGTGTCACGTGTGTTAATGTGCAGGCCACAGTGTGTCTTGCTTGTTGCAGTGTGTCTTGCTATATTATCTACAACTGTGAAGTTCAGTCGTACGAGATGTGTGATAATTAAGTGTGAAGCTGAACTGAAAGTATCGCTCTCAAGGACATTTGAAATGTGTGATAGCCTTACTTCAGTATTCTTATCAATCAAGATGGTGACCAGCTTCCCCTTTGCCCTTTCTGTCGGTTTCACATTTGACTCAAATAGTTGCACTCAGCAGGGAACTGACATTTCAAACGCTGTGGGTTTGTCACTGTGTTTTAAGCAAAAGCTAAGAGGAAACACCCCTAATTGTTTTGTGAAACTGGTACTGCATTAACTAGAAAGGCACTCAGTGGACTGCTTACCTCTGCCAAGGACCAACAGTCCCCTGATGAAACCCTGTCTGAATTCACTAGATCCACATTTCATCTGCACCAAATTTCACACCTTAACATGCCAGATTTTTTTTCAACAAGATCCATGAATTATTCAAGAGTACCACATTTACAAGTATATCATTTCAATTCTTTAATGGGGATTAACCACAACATACAGGATAATAATGTGGATCTGAAAAGCAAACAGCGAAGGTTCTGAACAGGGGAAACAATAACTGCAGACACAAGGGTGCATCAATCACAAAGTTGTTTTAAGACAGGAAACTTTTTCTGAAAAATGAATATGTGAATTTTAGCACACAGGAAAATAATCACATGCTTGTTTAACACGTACAGAAAATTGCATATAAGTATTTATTTTCCTTTACGATTGTCTTGACCCACATCCCCACACAGAGGAACTGCAGCTGCACCAAACTCAGCGATGTTACATGTTGGCGTAGATAGCATCATCCCATTCAGTCTGTGTAGGAAATGAAGTAACAGTTAGAGTTGTCTTCACGCACTGAAATAATGAAGGAATAAAGAAAACTTCACATGCCTCCATGTTGCCATACACAGGATCGTCGACATGATGATTAGGTCTTGGCACCACGTAGTTCATGTCTTTTCTGAAGAGGGCAAACATACACACACAGTAAATTTACATGAGACTATGCAAGATTGTGTCATGTTAAATCATGAGGAAACGTTTGCTTGTTTCAAACTGAGGCTAATATCTGTCACCTTTTTACTGTAGCACATTCAAAGAGCTCTTCTTTGTTTTCCCTCAAAGCGCTGATGTGAGGTGTTGGTGTTTCTCCAGATGTTCCCCTCCTGGAAGAGTAAGGACTTTTAATTTAGGATCCAGAAAAAAATTAACTATTGTCACACCATCCATGTGCGTTATCTATACGGCTTGTCTTGCGGGTGGTTGGCTGAAGACATCAATCATTTATACTCACATTCATACCTATGGATCTGCATGTTTCTGTACTGTGGGAGGAAGCCAGAGTTCTCAGAGAAAACCCAGACATGAAGAGAACTACACAGAGTCAGCTGGGATTCAAACTGGAAACCTTCTTCCTGTGAGGCAACAGTGCTAACCACTTTACCACAGTGCTGCCCCAGCAAACTGCCAACCTGGACAGAGATTATCATGTCCTCTAAGACATTGACCCAACTTCTCCATCAGAGGCCAAAGTGTGGTGGCTTGACTAGTATCAGATGCATTAATAGATACATACGCCCAAAAGAGAAAATATATAAATATATAAATATGAATGTCTAACATAAAGACCATACCAATGCCTCTACAGATGTGATACGTACATGCAAAACCAAGAGAAAGATGATTTCATTTTCAGAGTCACTGATCAGAAAAATACATTCATACATGAGATTTCTCAGGACAGATCGGAAAGTGTTGACTCCTGCAGCCACAAACATTTCACTCGGACTCGACCATTTTTTTTTTCTTAGGCAATAATCATATCAATCATAATAAATAATCATAGCATCTTTATAATCAACTTCAAGTTTCTTTAAGCTTGCTATTTTGTAGTTTTACCACAAGTGGGCAGTACCAAGCTGCTTTACCATATCACTGACTTCACTTTCATTGGGAGGAAATGTTTTCTATTCCCACTTACCATTTTTTAACAAGTCCCACAGCCATTAAAAGTATCACCAGAAGCACGCCTGCCCCGACGGCGATGCCGATATAGAGATTCTGCATCTCACCTGTCCAAACAGAAGCCACTTGCAGTCACTTTCCTCTTATTCCACAGTTCAAACCGTCAGTTGTTTATGCATATTAGAAATATGCATATCATGTGTTCAAATTTGAAACACTTCCCTACCATTCGCAGGTAGGGAGAGTACGAGGTTGGCGTTGCCCACCGTGTTGTTTGCCAGACAATGGACAAACTCAGAGGATTCAAACTCTGCCCGCAGAGTTCCAATGGTGACAGAGCCGTGTCTCTCTATCTTGGTGCCTGGTAGGACTCTTTCAGAAAGCACAAAATGGACCATGCAGGGAGGCTGGGAGTCAGCAATGCACACACACTTTACAATATTTCCCTCTGAGGAGCAGGAGGAGACGCTCTTAATCTCAGGGGCATCTGTAACAAGGAGTAATTATGAGTTAGCCGTATGACAAATGTTCAAATAAAAGAAATAAAACTTTCCTTATCATTGCATTTCATGGATTGTACTTACACAACACAGTGAGACGCACAGGGCTTGATTTGCCTCGTCCGACTGTATTGATGGCGGTGCAGTACAATGCACCCATGTGTCTGGAGACGTTTGGCATCGTGTAGAGGTTTCCCTGATGCAGCTGAGCACCAGTTTCACTGAACCACTCATAGCTGCTGGCAGGAGGGTGAGCATCGCTGGTGCATGTCAGCTGCACGGCTTCTCCCTCCTCCACATCAGACTTGTACTCAACCCTCACATTCACTGGGGCGTCTGCAAGAAAACAAATGAACTGGTTGTGATTCCACCAACATATGTTATGTTATGTTTATATTTTATATATATATTATATATATTTATTTATTTATATATATTATATATATATATTATATATATTTTATTATATAATAAAGCTGAAACAGGGGCCACTGCACATATATAATCAAGATAAAAAGAGTCTACTGTATATAGAGGCTACCAAAAACCTAAATCCAGTCAGGGGCGATGCAACAGGGTTGGCAAAGCAGGGCTTCGAGCTGAAGGGGGGGCCCCTCACCACCTTTATAGACACCTTTATAAAATGTCTCAATCACCCCCAAGTGGCTGGCTGCAGTTCACAAACCAAACCAAAAAGTCAATGTACTCGTCAAATTTTTTTTTCTCAAAGATGGCTTCAGTCATTTTAAATTGTTCTTATCAAACCGATCTTTGTTCAAGTGTTAATGTTTGATGCTATAAAAACGGGTGTAACGTTATGATTGACAGTGAAGGCTGACTCGCAATTGGTGGCTCCAATGTACTGGTGGAACCTCAATACTGAGGTTCTATCCCCTGATCACTGTTACACAGACACTGGCTCCAGATGAAGCTATCGGCGCAAAATGGCAACGTTTGCATCAGGGATATTTTGGCTTCCTTTCTGGATAGTGGGAGGAACGCCATCTGTCATTATAAACAGTCTATGATTACACTTGTCCATAAGACAATTATGTGAGGACCTCCACAAATTCTAAGATCGGCATGAACAGGTGATTGTGGCCCCAAAAGCCCCTTGAAACACTCCTGCATCCAAAGGTTCTGACGTTTGAAACACCTGCTTGTACTGTCACCACTGCTGTATACACCTACATTTAACATTGAGGAGCTTGGATGTTTCCTGCTGCTGCCCTCCGCTGTAGTGCGCGGTGCACTGTAAAGTCTTGTTGTGGTCAGCGTTGGTTGGGCGAAAGGTCAGAGCAGCTGTCGCTTTCCACTGGTCGGCGTCAAACTGCAGAGAATGAAAATGTTCCTCTCCAGAGTGACTCCATCTGAAGACAGGAATGGAGGTGGGACAGGAGGGAGACACGGAGCAGTACGCCACCACGAGCTGACCCTCAACTGCGTCCTCTGTCAATGAGATATCCACATCGACTTTACCTGTAAGAACAAGAGAGGTTGTGATTGTAAGGATTCTGTCATGAAAATAAAGGAAAACACTTAATCTGTTCAAAGCGATGATGCAGTCTTTTGAAGTTCTGTATTCTGTCCTCACTTGTTCATTACCTCCACCAAGAAGGTAATGTTTTCATTTGTTTGTTAGCAGGATTACGCAAAAACTACCCAACCGATTTCCATGTCATTTTTTGGAGTGGTGGGGCGTGGCTATTTGAATTGAATTGAATTGAATATTTCCCTAACATCCGCTAACCTTTGATCTTTCATTCATTTGTTTTTTTATTGCCATGTATTTTGTGATGCATTTTGTATCCTGGTTTAGATAAGTGCTCCACAAATAAAGTTATTATTGTTATTAACTTCTGGTGTGTATCCAGATTATAATTTTTTTTTCTCACTTTCTTTAAACATTTTGAGATTTTGAGCATTTTTCAACGTTTTTGTTGTTTTCTCAGATGATCTTGGTAATAGATCAGGCATGTTCGGGGGACTGATATGAGTTTGGGCAGTTTGGTGCAGATCCAAATAAAAGTGAATTTGAATGTGGTTTTCTCAGGGGACAGTTGGGCCTTGGTGGAGATAAGCACTATATTAAGTGTTCCTCTAGTCTAAAATATTGAAAGCATATAATTGCCAAAAAATAAAAGGAACCATTAGCCTGCTAAAACTAAAAAAGTAAGTTAAACCACAACCCAGGAACCGACTACTCAATAGACAATAGATAATTGTTGGGTAAAGGTATAGACAGAACAAGATTTGATTCAAGCAGTTGCCCTTAAGTCACTTTATCTTTCTACAGAGCAGGTCCCACTGATTCATATCATGCTCAAATATATTCTAAGCTTTTCAGTCTGATATTAACTAAACATGTTGACAGAACTCCTGTGGACACAATATTTTACTTGAACGAATTGTTAAGATCTGTTGTATCTCCCTTCATTTTTACACATCTGTCAATAGAAATGAATCCTAAGCTATACTGTTATGATCAAATAAGCCAGATGAGGGAAACCAACCAGTGACAAATGAGGAACCAGTCACTGCTTAAATTAGACATTTTAAATGATCCCTATCTGCACCTCAGTGTGTGCTGTTTGACAACTCTGTCTTTGGGGTTATAGTTATGACCTGAACTTTTCAACGCTATAACAACTAGTGGGACACTAAGTGGAGCGCATACCTCGATCCAAACAGTCCCCTTATGAAACCACATTTAAATTCACCAGATCCTGACTCATAAATAACAGTCCCCTAAACTTGCCTGATATTGTTCATCAAGTTCCATGAATTATTCTCGGAGAAATCTATTAAAATGATGAAAAATACCCTATCTCGCAATGTTGAAGAAAGTGAAAAAAATGCTGGATCTACTCCTGATTGAAATTGTTCCTCCCCTCCAAATTTCATGGAAATTGGCTGAGTACTTACATACTTACTTATTACTTACTGACATACTAACTATTTAACGAACAAACACAGATGAAATCATAACCTCCTTTAAGTGTTTAAGTATTTTTTGTTTATAATTTTAAGTAAAAAATAATCACATCTCAAGTAGAATGAGTGATTCATGAATGCTCAGATAAAAAGGAATATAATTTAATGAATATTTATATTATTACAAGAAGAGAGAATCACGTAAAAATGTTACTATTTAGAAAGTTGTTATGTATTTCTTACCCATCATTGTAATGGAGACTTCGTGAACTTTGTAAGAAAAGCTATCAAAGCCTGCGATCTCAATCCTGAAATAAAACGGTCCTTGGTCACTTTGCTTGAGCGGATTAATCTTCAGTGAACAGTTCTTGTGCTTGATGTCTCCCAGCAGCTCTGTGCGTTCCTGATACTGCTGCGCAATGTTAGACTTGACTGGGTGATAGACAACATGATTCGTTGCCTCGTTCCAAATCCCTGTGAATTCAGTCACCTTCTGTCCATTATCTGGGTAGCTGAAAGAGCAAGGAATCACCACACAGGAGCCAGGGTGACCTTTAACTGTGGACGGCAAGTCAATGGTCCAAGGCGAAGCTTCGGTTTGAACTACTGTCATAAAATGTAAAGAAAAATATAATAAATATTCTCAAGAAAGAGATAATAACAAATCACAAAGAAGGAGAAAAAAAGAACAATATTGCTTATTGTCTATATTGACTATAAAAGATTATTGTATATGCACTTTACCGTTAAAGCAAAGCCACACAAAGAACAGACGGCAATTCAAAGCATCCATCTCGTCCTGTCGCCGTCAGACCTGCAGATGAAGTGACAAACATTTCCAGATTGATGTGGCCCCGCTGTCACTCCCCTTATGAGAAATGATTAGTTTCCATTCCATTTTTATTCCACCACACATCCACACAAAATCTGACTTTTGTCTCATGAGAAGTTAGGGAAGTCATATTAATCGTCATTTCAGTATCCCTTTTTCCCCCTTGCTGTTTACTGTACTTCCAACTCTTCCCCCATATTTTTCCTCACAAAACAGACCAAAAAAAACTATAAAGTGTAATAAAAGTTTTTTTTTTAGTTATCTCAGTTATGCATCAGTAATCACCATTTTCATATCACAACTGTGTCACCCCTGCTCTCGCTTCCCTCTTTGGACAAAGGCGAATTTATTTTAGTTAGCTCTTACTTCTCCTCTTTTGTTTTTGTGAGAATTTTATTCCAGTTAAACGAAACCTACTGTGGTGACCAAAAACATCTGTGTAGCTGGTTCTAATTATTCATTAGATACTCAGATAATTGAAAGGATTATAGCCCCCCTGATTAACTTATCGTAAGTACTGCTAATGGGCCGTTTGTTAGTAAACCGCTTAGTTATCTTGAGTTCAAAGAGAAAGAGTGAAGAGGTGATGATTGAAACACTGAGGCTGTAAAATCCCTTCACTGTGCCCTGACGTGCTCAACAGTTGGTACATGAAATAAAGTCAACAATAGAATATTTTGGTGTTAATTGATAAATTGTAGTTTATTATTTATGAAGTGTATGTTTGATTTTATTTGCTCCATCAAACAACATGACCAAACTTCAGAGAAAGACACAAACATGTTTTTCTAAGATGTGAGAACAATGACTCTTCTGCTCTAAAATTAAATCAAGAGGTCAAAACAGTATCAACGGAAAGGTTTGAATGTAATTCCCTATCACGCTTGCTTACGTCTTAGTTACACATTTTCTGCAAAGAACTGGACAAAAATGATATGAAAAAAAAAAAAGGTATAATACAATGACAAGATCCAGGTTAAGCAAAGATGAAACCTTTACAGCAAGTGGTGATTGAAATGACATGTTGAGTTAATGAAAAGTCACTGGAGGATCAGCTGCTGAGAATTAAAAGCCTTCTTAAGAAATCAAACCAATTTTAAACAATGAAAAGGAACTTCACTCTACCTGCCACTGTGTGCACCATGAACAGAGAGCTGTGAAGACATGATGTCCTTGTCTCTGTTGTCACCTATATAAGTTACCGTGTCTCGGGCTGTCTTGTCATATGTCTCGACAACAAAAAAAATGTTTTAACACCTACAAGGTCTCTCTTTCCGTTCATCAGCTCTACAGTGCTGAGAATAGAGAAAACATCTTATCAGTGGTCATGTGTGACAAACCAGCAAGTGTTTCGGTATCATATGAGCTGTTTGCAGTTGCACCTTCAAACATCACAGTCGAGAGGATCCTCTGGCTGGAGTTCTGATTGGCCACGGTGTTTTCAATTCATTCACAGACCCTGATCTCCAACAAAAGCAGGGTTGAGCATTTCTCCCCTCTTTGGATGGAAACTGTTACGCTCCTGAACGGCCAGATCAACGTAGCCGGTGCTGCGAGTGAGGGGGACCTTCTTCACAGATAAACGCTGCTTCTGTTTGACTCTCCAGAGATCCTCCTCGCACTGTGTCATCAAGTCCTGCAGCTTGACACAGTCTTCTTTCTGCCGCCCCCAGGACAGTTTCCTGGGAGTGGGGATGATGAGGCTGGTGGACCCAGAGTTACCCATGACAGGAATATGTGCTTGATCTGGAAGTTGGGGATAAGCAGCAAATCTGTGTTTGAAAAAAAAATGAGAATGCACCGAATGAATATGTTTGTAATGACACATTAAACTCAGGATGGCAGGCAGTAGAATCAAGGCCAATCAGTCCCCTTATGAAACCATATTTAAATTCACTGAATCCAGATTTCTATTTGGATCTGCACCAAATTACACAAACCCATATCAGTCCCTTAAACATGGTTGATCGTTTCATCTTTTTTTCCTCCCTGTCAACAGATTTAACTTCAGACTACCACTTGAATAAACAGGATGTCTCTCCCTGTCTATACTCTGACCCCAAAATCCTCTGCGGCATATTTAGATGTCACTTCCAGGGTCTTGGTTTTACCAACTATTTAGTTTCAGAGGGCTTGTGATTCCTTTTATATTTGTCAACTAATGCTTTCAATATTTGAAACTAGAATGGCACTCAGAAGAGTACATACTTCTGTCAAAGGCCCAACAGTCCCCTTTTGTGAAAACAGCGAAAATGTTGAAAAGCATCCTATCTTGCTATGTTTAAATAAGTTAAGGAAAAAATACTGGAAAGCAGAACGAAGAACAAGCAGACGAAAACATAACCTCTTAGATGGAGGTAATAAAGTTATGCTAACCCAAAGAATCCACACAAATAGATTTTTACCTACACAGGCCTCTGCGATGTTCCTCCACGCGGCTGCTGGTCGATCTGCTGAAGATCCTGCACTGAGTGAGAAGAAGTGTCAGGCTCCTCCATTATAAAGACAGTGCTGCAGGACAGACTGAAGGCCCGACCTCGTCTGTCCTCACAGGAACAATTCATCAGATCTCCCTGGATGAGATTAAACACAGCAGAAACAATACAAATTAAACACAGCTGATGAATGGATCTCATATTAAGGGTTCCATGTTAATCAGTTAGCCAATCAGTCAACTGACCAATCAATCACTGGGGGATTCTTTTTTAATCACAAACACACTTCCATTGTTTAGAAGTTAAACTGTGTTGTCCTTGTTTCTTCAGTTTCAGGGTTTAAACTCTCTGCTGTTGGGCAATTAAAACCAAACACAGCTAATGTACAATAACTATGTGTTTTAATATAGAAATTCAGTGTCCAAGTCAAATTTGTCTGACTTTATTCTGTTTTATAATTACACTTTTATTGAACTGAAGGTCTTTGAACAGCAATGACAGTAACTAAGAGTATAAAAGTATAAGGAAATAAAAGTATATTAAGACCTCAACACCTTTAAAGTGTTTCCTCACCCTGAAACCAAAGTGGTGTTAAGTTCAGTGACATGAGGATTGCAACTATGAATTTTTTTTATCACTTTATTTTACGTTGTGCGACAGGCCTTCTTTTCATGATATCCCAGGGAACAGTTAATGGATCTTAATAAAACAAATCAGGCACGTTAAGAGGACTCATATCTATAAGTGTGTGAAATGTGGTACTGCTGGATTTACTCTTAATTCTCTCACAAAAACGACTCCAGATGTCACAGTCATGCAAATCTAATATTTTGAAAATCAAGTTTCATCATCCAGTTTCCTGCACAATAATTCACTGAAATCTTTAACCTGCAAGTTGCTTTTTGAGGGTCTCTGTAGAGTCTGCAGCACCTCAACAAAATGCATGTCTTCACCACTGCTTCACAGCAGGAGGTTTAACCACCAGAGGTCACTTGTGATAGGTGCTGCTACTTTGAGGTTTAAGTCCATAAAAACAACAAATGGTGGTAATGGCAACAAGACTAAATTACGATCAAAGTTATTATAGTTCTTAATCATCATTATCAATTCAAATAATAATAATTGTAGTAATAATAATATCATCAACTTTATCGTCAAAGAAATAATCATAACATGATGTTTATTTATAAAAATTGAAAAAGGCTGCAAATTGACCCTGTACTAGAGTCTCTCATACCTCAGGGACACTTTAAAACTATCTGATAGTTGATAGTTGTGCCTCTTGTAATTGAATTCATCAGATATATCTTGTTTTCTAATTGAATCTATGTCTTAATTAAAAATGTATCTTTCTCTATAGAATATGTTTGTATAGAATATAAATTGATGCATTTTCTTTAATGAAAGTAAACACAGTGTAAGACTCTGACTCCATGTTGGATCCTTTTTCAACATTCAACAGTCAGTGTATCCACTTTCCAAAGTTGTTGCCATGACAACAGCAAGACAGGGGAAAAATGGCGCCACTCGCACAGTAAATGAAAACAAGCAGCGCTACAGCTAAAGCTAACTTTCTGTTTAAAGTCGTGTTTACCAACTGTAAATGCTTCATGTTTGCTTTCCTGTAACAAGTCCAAACCCAACATGTGAGTATATGTCCGCTGACTTACATGAATACTGCTAATAATGCTGTTGTTTCTGGTTAAACTGGGCTAGCTTGCTCACATTGGTTAAGCTAATGCTAGCTAAAGTTGGCTATAATGTTAGCTATCCTTATGATATGATACTGACTGTGTGAAAGGAAAATAAGTACTTTTACTTACAAGTACTTCTCTTCAGTACAATTCCCGGAACTAGTTCTTTATTTACTAGTTACCAGGTTCCTTTGCTACATGACATTTCATAACTTTCTCAGCTTTTAGCTTATACTTTTCAGATAGATTAGATAGATAGTAGTTCATTTTCTGTTTAAGATTTGAGGTTTAAAGTTTATAAGGTATGATGCATTATAAGCCCCACACAGTTGGCATTTAAAGGCTATATTCATATGGCAATTAAAGTGGTCCACTAACAACACAAACACAAATTATTGGTACTTTTACCTTTAAGATTGTTAGTACATTTTGCCAATGTGGTACTATATACTTTTACTTCAGTACAATTTTGAATACAGGGCTTTTCCTTGTAATGGAGTATTTTTACCGTGTGCTACATCTGCTTTTACTGGTGTAAATTGTTTAGATACTTCTTCACCTGAATCTCCAGGTCCCCTCAGATAACGGAGCTGAGTGAGATTCACCGTTTACCCGTCTGTAAATAAATGATTGGATTAGACACCTTTATAAATTCCCAGTGAGGAAACTCATTTGCTTTCAAATGCAGACAACTAACAATAAACATTACATTCACAGTGCACATCAAAATAATGAAAACACCATAAAAAAGGCCATTTGATGACGTGATTATCAGCTGACCTGCCATGGATCCAGCCCACAACTAAAAGTGTTCATGAAGAAATCTGACCGCTGCTGGAATATAACATCTTCTTAGTGGTTCAGTAGAACATTGAGGCTTAGTTGTTCAAAGAATGAGCTTCTGAGTCTGTAAAAAACATTGTGTAAGGGAAGGCCTTCAAAGTACAGGGCTGTTTTAAGTTGGTCTTTGTTCTCTTTTCAAAGGTGACGTCAAGTGAGGCCAATCACTGAACCGGCCTTTTTGGCAGGTCAAGATATTGTGCCTTTTTGTAGACTTGATAACTGATGTAGATGATTAATTATTCTAACTTTACTGGTCCTTTGCAGAGTAAACTGTTCATGGCAACACTGGAAGGTTTCAGAGGAGGAGGAGGAGGAGAACTAGTTTTCGATGGGCCAGGCATAAATGGAGATGAAGAGGAGGAAGACTCAGCTGCAGTGAGCTCAGGCGTCACACTCACCCGCAGGGTAATTGCAGAAGTCAGATGCACACTCTTACATGTTTTGCATATCTCCAGGTTTTACTCAGTGTTTTGGCCCAGCATGGACAAGTGGGCCTCTGCTTCTACAACAGTGAGAACTCTTCTTTACACTATATGATAGACATGCCTGACAACCATGAGCTCCAACTGCTGGCCAGAGGTAAACACAATTATAGACACAATAATATTCTTCCTTTCTCAAACAGACAGGTTCATGTTTTCTTATGCACTGCATTGTCTAAATATCATAGACTTTTAGACTGAAGACACTTCAGTCTAAAAGTCTTCAGCCTCATCTTATTTCTCCTTTTAGTTATCCAGGAGGTTAGTCCCCATGTGATCATCACCAGTGCAAAGCAGGAGCGCTGCATGACCCGCTTCCTGCAACAACTGGGTGAGCTCTGGGACATGATTAGCATAGAGAAGGGGAGACGGAAAAATGTCACAGAGAGTTTTGTTTTGATATGACGTGAGACAAGTTGTTTCTGGGTCAAGGCAATTAAATGAGATAGGAGTTACTTGACACTGCAGCCAGCTAGTGGTTGTATAACTAGTATACGCTGATATGAGAAATATTTTTCTGAGCAAACTTTAGTAACAATTTCATCATGTGAAACCACAACTTTGACAATTACCTTTTATTTAAAGTTCATCCATTTTCCTCTCTTTTATATCCAAGGTTCAAACCCAGACTACAAACCAGAGGTGGTTACTTATCCATATGTTGACTTTGGTAAAGAGATTCTCACCCATAAAAAACAGTATTCTCATCATTTTTAGGCAGGATTTTTTTTGCATAAAATTTGCATGATTTACCACAATGTATGACATGATTTGAATGTTGCAGGTCTGGAGGTTAGTAAGCAGAGGCTGCTCTCTGCCCATCTTCCTTCTCTTCCGCCTTCCATTTCAGAGAGAGACAAAATGTCCTACCTCTCCTCTTGCATCTCCTTTGACTCGCCTCTGATGGTGAGCCAGCTGTTTACATATCATCCTCTCCAACAACCTATCATACTGCAGGAGCTGGCTGCAAACTGTCCATCATTTTTGTTTGTGTGTGTGTGTTTGTGTAGCTGAGGACAGTGGGCGCTTTGCTAAAATGTCTGGACAGGAGGAGAGTGGGAGTGGAACTGGAAGACAGCAGTGTTAGAGTTCCTATCCTGCAGTTCAACGCCTACTCGCTGTAAGACCCACATTAATGTAGCTATGCACACACACACACACACACACAGACACACACACACACACACGTAGGACTGTGATTACACATTTTTCATAATGAGAACACTGAAGTTTTTTTTTTTTCAATGAAATAAAATCTCTCTTTTGCTTATGCTTCATCCCAATGTAGGAAAGGTGTGGTGTATATTGATCGAGACACGTACAGGTAAGAATGCACAGATCACAAATCTATAATCAAGAATTTATTATGTATATTATAATTATAAAAAATCTGACAAGAATCTCTTATTGAATTAGCTGCTCGTAATCCATATACAGTGAGACCGAAAACCAGTAGATTTTACATTCGACTGACTTTTCTTATGTTATAAATTTCATTTTTCTTTATATTGTGTATTCTTTTACTTTTAATTTGTGTTGTATTTTATTTAACTTTTTTGATTGTTAATTCAATGTTGTGGATTGGCACCCATTGTGCTGTGCACCATAGATCACATCAGATTGTATGAAATACCTTGTTCCAGGTTTGTTATAACCTGAAGCAGGCGAGCACAGGAGAAGTGTGAACCATTGAATTTGTATTGTTTCAGTGTACTGCAGATCTTCAAGTCTGAGCTCCATCCATCAGTGTACAAGCTGCATTCAGGCGAAAAAGAAGGACTCAGTCTTTATGGTATGCAGTTTCATATCAATGTTTAATTTATTCTCTAGCTTCTGTAACCATGTGACCGCTAACAACTATCATTTATAACTGTTTAATACAGGTATACTAAATCGCTGTAGGTGTAAGTTTGGCTCCAGATTGCTCCGGTGAGAAACAACTCATTCCAGTCACACACGTGAATAAATAGGGGAAATTCAATGTGCTCTACATCATGCATAAAAAGCAATAATACCAAATATAAATAACTGTTTGCACGGCTAAAATTATTATGTAAATATACTGTATGACAAAAACTAAATTTAATTTTGTTGTTATATATACTTTTATTGTGATTATTTTATGGTGGTTTTATTTTCATGCTACAATCACTGTGGGAATGTACATTCATGTAAATCTTCAGTCTTTCTTTACACAATCATATTTGAGTACACAACAAATTCTGGGCCGATATGGTAATATTTGAAGGTTGTGAGTTTGTACAATTTTCATTTACTATAAGTTGAAATGTCCTTTCTTCTGTCAGCCAGTGGTTTCTGAGGCCGACACGGGACCTGGCTGTTTTACACAGGAGACAGGAAGTGATACGTTTCTTCTCATCGCCTCAGAACTCAGACGTCCAGAGCACCCTGCAGTCTTCGCTACGCAACATCAGAAACATACCAGTAACAGCTCTGAGCAAATTTCCATTTCCATTTCCATTTCTTCACATCTGTGACTATTTAGCACTTAACCAAATGCGTCACTACCAGTACATTAACACCACGTGTCATTGTGTGTGTGTGTGTGTGTGTGTGTGTGTGTGTGTGTGTGTGTGTGTGTGTGTGTGTGTGTGTGTGTGTGTGTGTGTGTGTGTGTGTGTGTGTGTGTGTGTTAGACTCTTCTGCGCAGGATGTCCCTCTCTCACACCAAAGTGACTGACTGGCAAGGTCTCTACAAGGTTGGAGCTGCAGTGTTAACATGCATTTTAATGTGACAAGCTATATTGAATGTGAACAAAATGTTGTGTTTGTGTGTGATTGTCAGACGGTGTACAGTACAGTGTGTATCAGGGACACAGTGCGGCACCTGCCTCAATCCATTCAGCTCTTTCGTGAAATCAGTGAGGGCTTCTCCGATGACCTCCACCACATCTCCTCCGTCATCAGCCGAGTTGTGAGTTTAGGATTATTTACATTTCAATTACAGAAAATTGGTTGATTACTTTATAGCTTCTGTATGATAGTCCCGGAACTTAAGGAAAGGTAACAAAGTTTTATTATTATTTTCTAATTGGTTGTTCATGCCGATAAAAAATAAAAGAGTATTTATTGTTCATTAATGAGTTTGAGTCCATCTCTGAATTGGGACATGCAGGTGGATTTCGAAGCCAGCATCGCAGAGAACCGCTTCACCATCAAACCAAATGTGGACCCAGCTATAGATGAGAGTGAGTACAGAGAAGTGTTTAGTTTAGTTTGTGGGCCTGTGTGACTTTAACATGAACTCCTAATTACACTATCTCCCTCTGTCAGAGAAGAGGAGGATGATGGGATTGTCTGACTTCCTGACAGATGTCGCCAGAAGAGAGCTGGAGCATCTGGAGGCTCGCATCCCCTCCTGTTGCGTCATCTACATCCCTCTGGTCTAATCTTTATATCTACACTGCTACATGCTGCATCTGTTCAACAATTACATTTTTATTTCATTTTCTGCCTTTTGTCTGCATGTTGGTTGCGGGAGTCATATCTCTCAGATATGAGGAAAACCCTGTTTACCTAGAGCTCTATATACTGTATATGAGTGCTCATATACCATAGTTATCTCTCTTTACAGATTGGATTCCTGCTCTCTGTTCCTCGCCTGCCCAGTATGGTGGAGAGGGAGGATTTTGAGATAGAGGGTCTTGATTTTATGGTGTGTTTCTGATTTTGTCTTATTTGTTCGTGTTTTTAAAACTGACGAATCGCTCATGTTTTTATCATCTGCATTATCAGTGTTTATACCGTGTGTGTGTGTGTGTGTGTGTGTGTGTGTGTGTGTGTGTGTGTGTGTGTGTGTGTGACCTAGTTTCTCTCAGAGGACCGTCTGCACTACCGCAGCCAGAGAACCAAGGAGTTAGACCACCTCCTGGGAGACCTGCACTGTGACATCAGAGGTCTTTGACTTTCTCCCTTTCAGATTTACACCAATCACTGCAGACTATCCAAGATATGTTTATGCCCCCTTGCCAAAGACAACGAGTGGCTGGAGGCATTATGTTTTAGTTATGTCCGTCCCATTCTTGTGAACACAATATTTCAAAAACGCCTTTAAGGAGTTTCTTTAAATTTGGCACAAATGTTCACTTAAATTTCGACCAGTTGTCACTTGAACAGATTGGATACCAGCGGTGACAGGTCAAAGGTCATGGTCTCTTCATATGAGTATGAAAAAAATGTATATAGACTGAAACTGCAGTGGTCGGCGGAGATATACAATAGATTTCTAGTCCCAGATGGTCCACTTCCCCTTTTCTCAGACATGGAGACGGCAGTGATGACACAACTGCAAAACACAATCCTGGAGAGGAGCAGCTCCCTCTACAAGGTTGGTGTGATTCACTGTCCACTTGAAGTGTTTAAACAGGACTCTGACAAAATGACTGTTGGTGTGAAAGTAATTTTGTTAACGTGCGTAGGCGGATTTTGTTATGATTGACTGTGTTTCCCTCAGTTGGGATATGTTGTTCATTTTGATTATGAAACAGGCCTCGAACCCATAAAAAGGTCATTTTTAAGTGCTAAGATATTTGCCTCATTGTTGATGTGTGGATATTTCATGATGCAACTGCTAATGTTATTATCATTGAGGGCAGATGACAAATTATTGTTTATTTTTTTTATATTTTAGCTGTGGTAAGAATGTCCTTGCTTTTGGGCAGATTGTGGTTTATACTAAAATTTAACAGCTTTATTACATTATAGACTCATTGGATTTTAAACTTATTGAGCTTTGTTAAACTGGTTTTTCAGCCAAATCTCTCTATGGAGAATGAAACACTCACACTCACCACCCTCATACTGGTTAGTCTCTGCAGTAACACAATGTGCTTCTCTGTGGTGCATTTGCTCAGAATGTTTAAATTTTTTATAATTTCACCACAGTTTAAATCACATGATTAAATATACAGCTTCCTCTTTATTACTCTTGCATCACCTGTCACTGTTTGTCTCTGGTAAGAAGCCCTCTTTTTACAGCATTCAGCGTGTTTAATGTGTTGTGTTGTGTTGTGTTGTGTAGGTCCTGGATCTCGCTGCAGAGCTCGACTGTCTGATGGCTATGAGCAGCGCCTCCCAGGAGTATGGCTATTCCTCACCTAAGCTTACCAGCCACAGGAGCATAACAATCACACAGGGCAGGTATAGGCACTCACACGTGATATGTAAATTATTGTTACAACACAAAAATCTACATTGAGTATATTTTTCAATCGCTTTCCAGACATCCACTGTTGGAGCTGTGCGCCCCTGTGTTTGTGGACAACTCCTTCCAGAGCACAGAGTCGCAGGGCAGAGTCAAGATCATCACAGGACCCAACTCATCTGGCAAGAGCATCTACCTCAAACAGGTAAGACAGTCATAAAATATCTGTCTGTACAAGGTTTATCATCTCAGTAACAAGGATGATAATAAACTGCTTCTAAATCAGTCATACTCAACTGTTTGTGTTATTTCACTGCAGAATCAGCGACAGTGTTTTAACATCTCTGTATTTGACTCACTGTGTATGTACTCCAGTTTCCTGTTTACATCAAATTGCTTTGTCATTGATTTTAAAGCAAAAGTAATAATTAAAAAACAGTGACAAAAACTTAATTTACAGAAAAAAATGCATAATTACCTAGAAATAGCTTTCATTATGTTTCTTCAGCACCAGTAGTTGCACTTAAGATACTAGTTACCTGAGCATGCTGATAGATAATGACAACTGTCATGTCATGATGTAAAAGATATATAGTTCACAATTCCAGACGGTCTAACTTTAGCTTGGCATCGGCAGACCAGTATGTCTTTCGGGTCTAGAACCTCAGTTAAAATGTTGTTTGGCTCCTTACCTGTAACTTCTTTTTTATCTGATTTGACTGTGGCAGGCTGGTCTGATTGTGTTCATGGCTCTGATTGGTTCAAACGTGCCGGCGAAGGAGGCGGAGATCGGTCTGGTGGATGGGATCTTCACCCGCATGCAGAGCAGAGAGTCTGTGTCCGTGGGCCTCAGCACCTTCATGATTGACCTCAACCAGGTATCAAACACACACACACAGACTCACAAACATACACATATTGACACATACACTTCTATGTACGCAAACTTTGTCTACAATGTGGATATGCGTGTGTGTGTGTAAAATAAAAGACATGAACTTCCAGGAATACAGTCCCCACCTCCCACTGTCCACCTATCGAGAAATTAAAAATTATGCAACCAGTGTCTATAACTGCAACACACACACACACACACACACACACACACACACAAATTTAGTGTACTATAACTGTTTGTGTCTTTATTCTCCAGATGGCCCAGGCTCTCAACTGCAGTACTGGCAACTCATTAGTTCTCATCGATGAATTTGGAAAAGGAACTAACACAGTGAGAACCAACTTGTTCCAGCACTCTGTGAATTAGAAACACATGTATGCACATAACAAGGACGCACAGTGTCATTAATGTGAGGCACCTGAAAACAATCCCAGACAATATTATCCCATTCAGAGCTACATCATGAACACACCCGCGGGTCAGTTCACCATGTGCCACTTAGCAGCAGCTGTTCAGACCTGCAGTTATAGAAGTGTTGATGTGCGCCATCTACAGGCGAGGGAAGTAACACTTTACTTCCAGTGCCTTTGTTTAGTGTTTGTAAGCACATATAAGAATATTTGAAGTGTTCATAGATGTAAAGTATTTGTCAACAAGTAAAACGTCTACTGTGAATAGCTGTTGGCGAATAAATTAATGAACACAGCTGCTTATTAATCAATTAGGAGATGTTATAGGTAAATTATTGAATGTGTGTACTTGAATTTACTCAAAATATACTTATATAAGCTAAATAGGGGAATTCTTTTTCGGTTTTAGCAGGAAAGTAATGATTACGTTTTGAATGTTGTGAAAGCAACATGTATAGAATGTTATAACAGCTATTTGAAATGGCTGCTGTGTTGGTTTTATGATTTATAATATACTTTATTTTTGGTAATTGGAGCATATTTGCTGCTAAATACTAGCAAGTGTACACTCAGAGTGTCATTATGTTCTCTGTCCTCCATCACTGTCTGAAATTCCCCTCTGGAGAGGGACAGCCAAAGTCCAAACCAATTTTATTTGCCTGAAGAAGAAAAAAAAGAGGCTTGGGAGGCAGAGGCCAAACAAAAACATCACAATAAAATCGCCAGTTTAGGTTTAATAATTTCTGTCACGGGTCCCAGTTCATCGATGAAAATGACAAGAAGTTAAAATGGCTATGATTGTTATTTTTATTATATCGATGTAAGAGATGAAAAACAACATGAAAACAATGACAGACAGACGCAGTTAGAAACCACCTGGTGAACAGAGGAACATTTAAGTGCTGAGGAGCCAGATATTTCCCTCAGGAGATGTTACAATCATGACTCGAAATGAACAATAATCTTGCCAACAACAAGCTGAACAAAGAGCACAAATAATGCAACTCCCAAAAACAAACTGAGTGAAAGAGAAAGGGGAACATCTGGTGTGTGTTTCTCTTCATCCACAGACCAACACACAGGACAGTCCTGTTCATTTGTTTATCTGTGGCAACAACTCAATGTCAGTCTATAAAGGGTTTGAGTAAAGAGCTTAACCTGAATTAAGACTGAAGACTTTGACCCACAGCAGCTTCCTCCTTGTTCAGAAACCGTGTCATGTCCCCCTACAGGTGGACGGGCTGTCGCTGCTGGCTGCATCCATGTCTCACTGGCTGAGGAAAGCTCCAGTGGACGTTCCTCACGTCCTGTTGGCTACTAACTTCCACAGTTTGCTGCAGCTGGGCCTTCTACCCTCCTCTGCCCTGCTGTCTCTCCTGGTACTGACGGACACATCAGCCCAGCTCACACTATACGCAGCAGTGTTTCTATGATATGTTCAACGAGGTCAAAATAATTTGCTGCAGAATAATGAAGACTTCCAAATAACCATCATCTACTGATGTAAACCATGTCTTCATTTCAGATATGTTTTGCATCAGTATAAGTGTAATATTTATAAGTGTCTAATTTTGTTTGTGTGTGTGTGTGTGTGTGTGCGTGTGTTAGACTCTAGAGACAGCAGTGGATGGGGATGAGTTGGTGTTTCTGTACCAGTTGAAAGAAGGGATCTGTCACTCCAGCTATGCTGCCAACATCGCCACTCTGGCAGGCCTGCCAGTTAGTCTTGTACAAAGAGGAGTGGAGGTAAACACACGTACACACACACAGTGGTACACAGAATTATGCTGTGATAGGCTGACTGCTGGGGGGTGTGTTCTTCTTCAGGTGTCTGAACTTTACAGGACAGGAAGACCCATTAAACGCATTGACAAAGCTTCAACAGATGAGCAGGCAAACAGGTTTGTTAAACTTTGACTGCACAGAAAGACTAATCAAAGCCCACACTAGAGAGCATTGCGTGTGCATGTCTTAAGCATGTGTGTGTTACAGACAGGTTACATGTGTGCATGTGTTTCTACTGACAGGTGCAGGTCTGTGGTAGAGAGGTTTCTGAACCTCAACCTGGAGGACAAAGAGTTGGATCTGCAGAGCTTCATGAAGGAAGAGCTCCTGCCCTCTGCTGGAGAGCTGCTGAACCACAGCTGAACTGTCCTGCCTCTGCAAACCTTTCTCTGCAGCTCTGTGGTCAGTTGGTCTCAGTTCTCAGTGGTGGTCAGTCGGTGTTGGGAGTGGGCGTTAAGTGATATTCTCCCTGGATACAGTTATCTACTCACACTGTACATAAACTGTGGCACTAACAGTTACAAAAACCCTGCTCAATTTCCTTTTGTGTTTTGTTCCATGTAAGTACTGTTTGTACATTTCAGAATAATAAATGTGACACAAAACAGATTTACTCTATTTTAATACATTTTATGCCATGACAAGTAATGTTTAATAATTCAGTGGTCTACCAGACAGTACAAAATAATCTGTAAAAGCTGGTGAATTCTCAGTCCATTCATCATCACTTCAGCGTCTTTTTTTATTTTTTTTAAGATCAGTAACTAAATGTAGAATGTTTATTGTGATCACGTTGAGGGTCCAGTGACGTGCCAGGTCGTTAAAAAAGCCACAGTGACGTACAAAAGAGTACAGAGAGGAAGTTTGGGAGCCGAGTTACAGAACGGTTTGTCACAGCAGTGTTTGGTCATGACGAAGACGGTTTGGTTGAGGAAGAGCTCCACCGAGGTCTCCACATCGCATTCCTCTGCTTTCACACAACCCAGAGTCTTAACCTCCAGAACATCCGCTATGGAGATAAGAAGGTGTTCTGTGTCAAGATAAACTGCATTCACCCTGATAACCTTGACACACTTTCTAATGCTCAGATATGAATTGATACAAATTCTTATCCACCACACCTGCCTTCCCTCGGCCTGTGAAGCAGCGCTCGCCGAGGCTGCAGTTGGTTTGGGTGGTGTAGCAGGTGTCCCAGAAGCCCAGGTCGCAGCGGAAACACTCCAGATAGTCTTCCTCTTCTGTAAATGAATCCATGAGCGGCTCTCCTTGCTCGTTCTCCTCACCTGAACCCAAAGAACAACACAAAACAGCTCAGATTGCTGCAGGAGACTCTCAAATAAAAGCAAGTAATTAGCAAAAGTAGAATATCGTTTAGTAGAGGGAAAACCTCTGCCAAGGCCCAACAGTCCCTTTAAATTCTCATTATCTACAGATACAGATACAGGTGTATCTATTTATTGTAAGCATTATGTAACCCCATTAAACCTGCTGCACAGGAGATCTGTGGCATAGAAAGCAAGATAAAAAAACAACAGCAGATAAAACAATATTAAACATGACAATTTAAAAGACATGCTAAAATAAGGATACCAGAGAATATACAGTCATTAACACTGCATGTCAGGTTAAAGGATAAAATGCTTTGGATTATTCAGATTTCCAAGCGTTCATGTAATATCTTGTTGGACGCATTTATAATTCAGGGGCTGCTGAATGTGGGAAGTGTCGTGCTGTTGGAGGGCACCGAGCCAAAGTGATGAGCCACGTTCTGCCGAGCGCTCCATCATCTTGGAAATATTTTGTTTATTCCGCAGCAGTCTGGAATGTGTTTCTTTGACTGGGCGACTTGTGTTATTTAGAGAGGGCTCCAAGTCTTAGGGCAGCATCGTGTTTTTATTTAACCAGGCAGATACTGGAGTTAATAGAAAACGTTGGCAGAAACCCACAGTGGAGGAGGAGGGTTGTGACTTTACTGCACCGTACTGCACTGCTCCTCAAAATGCAAGTGGCAATTTTAAGCACATTTTAACACATCTGTATAATATTCAAATAACTACAAAGGCGGCGTATTTCAACATTCAAGCACTTATTCCCTGTTTGTCAGACCACATGCTGTTGCCATGTGGCCGGCTTCAGCGCTGCTATCGTCTGCTGCTGGCAAGAGGTCTGATCTCTTTCACCAGGGCCGTAAGATGTTTTTCAGTGAGACTCACAATCCTTATCCCCTCTCATCTTGTTAGCTCGTGCTAGCTCAGGTGAACAAGCAGATATAAGACGAGTGGAGTGAGGCTTATTGAGAGGGAAGAACAGACTCTGCACTGTTCTTTATTTTCACCTCATGGTCTAAATCTGGGCTCAGCCGCCAGTTAATTAGGTGCATGTTGATGAAAGCAGTTGAATTAATTTCGGAGGATGTAACATTAGTATGTAGGGCTGTTGCTTTGTGTTACATAATCTGTCTCATTTAGATCAATGAGGGCAGACTATCCCACAGCATCTAAAATTACCATGAAACATCGCTTTCAAAACACTTTCCACAGAAACTTTATAACATTAATGAAGGGAGTTTTTTTTTTTTTTATAGGGCCGCAAATAATTCATTAACAGAAAATATATTTGAGTGGAAAAAATGTTGAATATGTGATGGTCACAGCTTCTCAAATGTGAGGATTTGCTGCTTTGTCTCATTTTACATTAACTTGAATATGTTTGGGTCATTTGGTTAAACAACACTTGATATTAAAAGGGAACACCTTTGAGCCAGAGAGAAAAGTTCCACTATTTCCTGAAGTTTTAAAAACCAAATAATGACCCTGAATAATTAAGAAGATTTTCTATAATTTGATGAATTAGGTCAAATTAGTTGCAGATCAAACTTTTTCAAGGAGTGAAAGTAGACTGCAGTGGATTTTTATCAACTGAGAATAAGTGTATGAAATAAAATGCAGAGTTTCACGTCACCTCTTAATCAACTCACGTTACATAGAAATAAAAAAAAAGTAACAGAATATGACGATGGCCCTGCTGATATTTCACAAATCCAGAAGCGTATTAATTTGGTATGAATTAACACATACTGTTTATCCCTAATTAATCATTTAACTCTTCATTAAATCTATGCATGATGGGTCATGTATAGTGTCCTAGATATAAATGCTGTCACGTTCCAAAATGTCCTCAAATTTCAATCCTAATCCAAACCAGCAAAAAACTGTTGCTCAACAAGAACTCATCGATCAGAGGTTAATAAAGTTTTTTAGAAGTTGTTGTTGTTGTAGAAATAATGTTTTATAACTAGATATACTATCTAGATGTACTATCTACAGTTCACTTAATCTATAGCCCTGATACTACATCCTCTTACCTTGAGTCGGAGCGAGCGCTGTGATGACGAGAACACAGAATATTAGATTTCTCATTCTGAGCGTGATGCTTCCTCCATTGATTGCACCACGAGGACTGTGGAGGAGACCGGAAGCATGGACTGCAATTGGATTAGTCAGGAATACACCTGCTATTTGCCCTGCGCCGGTCACACTACTGAGAAGCTGCTAATGATCAAAGTGAATAACTGCAAAGTAGAAGGGAAACAGCAGCAATTTGGAGGAGAGCAGAGAAGTGTGGTAATGATGCCGGAAGGATTTTATGTCTCTTTAAATGTCAGGGAATGACATTTGGTTTTTAAGCTGTTTTAAAAGAAGGTCCCTATGATTCTAAAAAAAACTAACTACTGAATGTCAGATGTGGACAAGGGTGGTGTTAGAAAACATATCTCTCTCCCTCCATCTGGTCGTGTAGACGTCTTAACCCAATCCCTGTTTCTGCTGTTACAGGTGTAAAAAAAAGCTGTTTTTTCAAAGCAGCGTCTTCAGGCTGGTTGATCCTCAGCCTCTCATCTGTCTACACAAAGAAAAATGTTGATGATCGCTCCTCTGCCTCTTAAGGAACAGAAATTGCATGTTTTCTGAGTCAGCGCAGGGTTAAGCAGCTTACAGCCTACTGTCCGTCTGCTCAGATATGTATCAATGCACACACACACTCACACACACACACACACACACACTCACACACAGCGTGTTCTCTCACAGGAGGGGATTCGATTCAGTCATATTCTCAATGCAGCATTAAACGTGTGTTGCTGAATTATGTAACGCTGCTGTGCCGGAGAGGAACCTTAAAGATTTCCTGAACTCTCTGTTGCTGCAGTGATGTGTGCAGGTGTGTGAAGATACTGAAATTCATGGTGTGAGAGTTCACATCTAAATGTAATGTGATCATCAGTATAAATGATGGTAACTGCAGCAGGTAGAGACAGTTCATCACCTCAGTTAACTTCTAATAACTTTGATATAAATCAACATGAATCATATTAATTACAGTCAGTAAAGCTGATCTCTTTTTGTACTATGCACTTTATCTAGTGGGTCACGGCCGATAAATATTTTATACATTGAAGTTTAATTTATTGAAACATTGGTTTTATTCATTTTCACTTTGACTTCAAATTGTTTTTTAGGATTTTTTTCTTTTCTTTTTAAGGGCTCGGATTTTATTGATGTTTTTCACAGTCTACAATGTATTTTTAGTGAGTGTGGATTTTCTTCTCCATGCTTGGGTCAGCTCACCAAGACAAGTTCCATTCAACTTTGTTGATGTTTGGATTTTTATTTGGATCTACACCAAATTGCACACACTCATAAATATCAGTCCCCTGAATATAACATTATCAGGATCCATTATTTCAGAAGTGTTCCTGGATCCGCCCCTGATCCGGATCCACAGTTGCCCCAGACTCTTCCTTCCTCCAAGTTTCAGGGTAATCCGTCTGGTAATTGCATTATCTTGCTCACAAACAAACACCAACCAACAAAACAACAGACGGGTTGAAACATAACCTCGGTAGTGGTAACAATCTGAATGCTAGGGCGCCATTTCTTTTCTGACAACCTTCATAGTGGAGAATGTAGTTGTTAAACTTGCTGCATTATACAAAGAGGTGTTTGTTTTTCCATCGATCCTCACTGATATGAATGGGGTGAATAAAATAATCAAATGTGGTGAAAGCCCTCATTCACCACAGTGGTCACAGCTTCCACCACCATGGAGCTCTATTATATCAGCCGTCAACACAAACTGCAGCCTCCACCATGAGAGTGTAGTCGAGATAAAACAGTTTCAAAACAAACTGGACATTAGAACCTGAATGAATGTTGGGTTTATTGCAGAACTCTGACTGAGTGAAGACAAAAACAAATGACAGTAATCCAGGAAATTATTTGCAGGTTAATCGGTAATGAAAACATCAGCTTCAGCTCAACAATCCATTATGTTTCTGTCATCAGTGGCGGATCCAGGGGTGGGACCAGGGGGCCACTGGCCCAAGCTGAAATCTGATTAGCCCCTGTAGTACCACGGTTCTGACAATAGTCTTTTTCTTTTTATAACCTAACAATACAAACAACAAATATGACAATTTGATTTAAAGAAAATAACATATTTCTAAGATTTTTTGAAGAACATGATGTGCTTGAACAAGGAGCAATTTTCAAATATATTCAAAGATGTGTGGCTTTGAATCAAAGCCATAGAGCAAACAGTAAACAAGGAATGACTTCAGTGTGCACCTTTCTGAATCAGGACTTGTGCATGGATGTTGGACGTATAATTGCCCCCTCTGAGTAAATTGTGGCCCCTTTATGGCCCCTTAATTCTAAGGAATCCTAGATCCACCACTGCTTCACATGATGTCACACTGAGAACTGTTGTATGTGTGAGTGAGGGCGAGGAGGGAGCTGCTCCTCCGAGCGATGAGAGCGGAGGACTCTGCTTGCAGCTCGTTGCAGGATTCACACACGTCTCTCCAAATCATCCCTGCCACTGAAATATACATGTTCACTGCACCTACACAAAACCCTCCACCGTGTGTGTGTGTGTGTGTGTGTGTGTGTGTGGGTGTGGGTGAGGGGTGATGTTTTTAGTGAGCAAAATGTGTGGCTGCAAATGACTGTACACTTCAGTCTCGCTCGTCATCTGGATGGCAGGATCCCAGCATGGGCCCGAACAACAAGGAAATACTCTGCAGTCCTGAAGCACCTATAAAAACCTTCACACTGATCCCCGGTGTAATTAGAGGCTGCAGGAGAAAATGCTGGTGATAATTAAAATCCTGAAACCCTAACCCCTGCGTACCCCTCCGACTGTTCAAACACGCTCATTTGGCTTAATTTTCCCTGATAACATTTTTCCCTCTGCATTGTTTTTGTGCCCTATTTTCTCTTTCTTTGCAGCAGGAGGATTGAGGAGGATTTGAATAAAGCGTAGGAAAGCGATGATGATGAAGAGAGAGGAGATGAAAGGTCGTGATGGTGGGAGAGAGGACAGCGTTTCTCAGTTGCGCTGCGTCAGGAATAACTCATCCCAGCCTCACCAGATTTTGCTCTTTTCTTTTTCTCTCTCCAAACTCTTGAAGATTTTCGCCTCGCCACGCTCGAGAAAACTGAGCAGCTGAGCAGTGGGAATCACAAAAATGTTTTGAATTACTGTAAAACAAAAAACCAAGCAGTGGAGTCCACACTTGCATGTGTACAAAGCATCAGCTGGTATTTATAGCGGGGCTGTAGGTGTGGAGTGAGAGGAGTGTGGCCTCTGTGTGTGTGTGTGTGTGTGTGTGTGTGTGTTTCTCTTGTTTATACTGAGACGCAATTTCCTCAGATAAAGAGCAGATTACAGTGTGTGTGAGATTAGATAAAGACTCATTTGAGCCCTAATCTAGCTCATCCTCTTCAGTGAACCTCTTAAGCAAAGAAATGTAGACGCTGTACCTCAGCAGGGATGTGTGTGTGTGTGTGTGTGAGAGAGAGGGAAAGAGGGAAAGCCAAGAGTTGAGTGTGGCACCCAAATAACTTTTCAGCAAACCTCCTTGCGTCCAAATATGGTCAGAAAAGCAGTGGCTTTAAGGATTCTCGGGCACGGGTGCGATCAAAGACGTACAAGATGCTGAGTTGACATCAAACAGCGTAGCTCCAATCTTTTAAATGCGAGTGAGTCAGGGAACCATGTGGGGTAAAAAAAAAAGTAAAACCTTCCCAGACAGTGACTCAGAGCCTCCGTGCCCCTCGAAGGGACTAAACCGTACGAGCTCACGCTTCGTGAGTTTATTGAGGAATGCATAGTCTGCGTCTGCACATGAAAACTTTAGAATGCGTCTCGTCATGCATGTTTCATGAGACGGTAGAAGCTGAACCAGTGGTGGTGGTGGGGGGGGGTTCAGTGTTGATGCGGCAGAGGAGAGTCTGTCCGTATGTTGAAGTGGATCTCACTGGAGTTGCAGGAGTCCGAGTAGACGGAGGAGTGGGAGACGGACAGGCAGGGGGAAGGTGGGTGAGGAGTCGGTTCCTGGTGGTGCAAGACTCGGGCCAGTAGGGTTGACCCTCCCTCCTTCTCCTCCTCCTTTATGTCCACCTTCTCGTTACCTCCACCACCTGCATCCGGAGATGTTGTGCTGCTGCTGATGTTGTGTCTGTTGGTGCGAGGCAGAGCAGGAGGAAGAGGAGGCCCCCAGCTCTGGTTTGAGAGTGGGAGTGTGTGGGCCGGAGCAGCCCAGGATCCCTGCTCTGTGTCTTTACACTCCCACTGCTCCTGGCAGCCGAAGCTGGGCTGCTCCTGCGAGTCCTCCCAGCTGTACCTTCCCTTCAGGTCCTCCAGGTCGTCAGATGTCTCGTATTTGAGGACTTCCTGGTCCCGGTTCTCGTACAGCAGCGTGGCAGCACAGATGAAGATGAACAGGCCCACTCCCATGACCACGGGCCCCGTCAGTTTCATCCTCTCGGCGTGGGTGCTGCCGCGGCCTCCCACGGGCTTCGGTTCCGCGGACACATAGCCCGCCACTGCCACGCTCATGCCCACCAGGACCACCACTACGCCCAGGAGAAGCCACGCGCCGGGGGCAGAGCGCAGGGGCAGCTTGGTCTGGAGGGCCTTGCCTATCCTCAGGTGCCTGTGGCATGCTGGGAGGCAGACAGGTGAGGAGTGGGAGGAGGCGGGGCTGCAGACTGGACTGGCTGCAGTCATCCTCTGGCTTCACTCTGAAGAAGAGAGGAAGAAGAGTACAGGGGGGTGTTACAGAGAAGATAGTTCACTCTGCTTTGCACACAACAGGAAATAGCTGCTTTAATAAGACATGTGGCCGAGTTAATGAGATGCCAGCCCCCCTCTGCCCCTGCAGCCCCCCCTCCTCAACCATCTCCTCCTCTGAACTGCTCCTGAACCTCTCATGTCCCCATCAGGGGAATCAAACCCGACAGGACCCTGTCACTTCACTCCACTGTCTCGCTGCAGTCATTTAAAGGGGAGAGAATAAATGGAGTCACGTTAGTACAATAACTGCCCCAACTCAACTCACTGTTTGATTCCCTCCTCCGACACACCGGCTGATCCAACAGTCACATTTCACATGCGCTTTTACGCATGAATCTTTAATGCGGCTCCTCTTTAAATTCATGGCTTGATTCACTGCAGATCAGTGTCTTGTTATGTGAACGTGTGAACGCGGCCAGTGAGCGATCACGTCGGGTACTTGCCTTGTTGTGGACGTGAATCCGAAGCAGAAACTGGATCCTCGGCATCATCGAGATAAATCAGGCTGAGTTGCGTTTTTCCTCCCACTCCGCCGTGTGCGTCTTTTTCTTCTTCTTCTTCTTCTTCTCCAACACTTTGATTCTTACATCCACACTTCTTCTCTCACCTCGTTCCTCCTCGGATGAAGACGCTGCTCTTCTTCCTCGTCTTTCCAGTGCGGCTGCTGCTGCTGCTGAAGTGAAGCTTTTATAGTAAATAACAGTCTCAGTAAAAAAGTGGTGCAAAGCTGCTCTGCCTCTGTTTCCTCACTGCCTGAGCGCCTGTGCAGCCCCGTGTGTGTGTGTGTCTGTGTGTGTCTGTGTGTGTGGTGGAGGAGGGGTCGTGGGAATCTGTGGCTGCTCCAGGCCAGTCCCACGGTGAGCTCTGTTATTCTGAGTGATCATCAACCATCGAGTGTTTTTTCAAAGGAGCACATCCAGAGAGCCTGTACGAAACGTTCAAGTCAAATAGTAGTGAGTCATACTGCTGACTTAAAGGACCACACTTGTAGGAGCCCTGTAGAATGTAGGACACCAAATATGTCCCTATAGGTGTCCTTGTTGAGCGGTGGGTCATTTGTCTTACCAGGTAGGAGCAGGAGTTTTGGACTTATACGTCATGATGTTGTATTGGTGAAATGTTTGGCTGCGTAGAAACACACGTTCACGCTGGTTGTGGTTTCTTGGCTTTTAACGCTGCAGCCTGTTGCTTACGAACCAGGTGTAGTGAACACACAGCCTGGTGATTGCACAGGAAGTTGCATTATGTTGGACACGGGCCAGATGTGGCCCACACAGCACACTGGCTTGTGGGTGGGTCTTTACCATTTTCCATTTGGGTCATGGGTGTAAGAGCGAGCCAGTTTTCAGTTGCATGGTTTTGACAGTAAACAGGGGCCGGAGCTTTTTAGTTTAAAGGTATTTACTACTTGGCTCTATGCTCAGGTGTCCTGATGTTTCTGTTATCTGATCCAAACCTAACTTCCTGTAACAATATATCTGAGATGAAAAATCCAATGTTTAACTTCAAAGGTTTCAGAAATTTAAAGTGAAAATACATATTTGTTTTTGCTGAATCATGTTTACATATTTGTAGTGGCTTAAATCCAAATATCTCTATAATCTCGAGGTGTGGATTTGACAGTGAAGTAAATAAATGTGCACACAGGCGAAGAAACTGCTGTCAATCATTCATGAGATTTTTGTAATGAAAGTTTTGTCTTGGTCTTTAATCAATGTAACCAAATTTCAGAAAATACAGTAAATTTGGTTTTCATTATGATTATTAACTCCACCAAGGACATCATGTTTTCACCACATGTTTTTTGTTGGCAGGATTACACAAAAACTACTGAACAGATTTCCACTAAACTTGTTGGAGGGATGGGACATGGGTCATGAAAGAACTATTTGAATTTTGGTGCAGATCCAAATAAAGGGACCATAACTTTTATCAGTTTCATTAATATTGTGAGATATGGCATTTTTTCCCAATTTTCCAGAGAATAATTCATGGTTCTTAATGAAAAGAAAATCTGGCACATCATAGGAGGTGATATCTATGAGTGTGTAAATGAATGCAGCTTGATTGGATTTAATGGGACTGTTGGGCCTCTTCAGAGGTATGTGCCTCAATTTTAGTTTTTTAGGTAATTCAAATATCTGAAAGTAACAATATCACAGTGTACAAATACTACAGTACAGGTAAAAATCTGTCCTAAAAAAGCAGACAGTGAAATCATGAAAGATTCCCGAGCTAGTACATCAGATCAATCTTCAAGACTGGACGCTCTGGAAAAGGCGAGTAAGTTGCCCTTAAGTTGAGTTTGCTTTGTCCAACTAGTGTTGGAAGAAAAACTGAAATCCAGAGTAAACGTATCAAAACAACCTAAAAAGATTCCTCCTGCAATAGAGTTCAAGTCACTTGCACCACAGGAGGAATCTCTATTTGTCTTAAAAGTCCATGATACGGTTAAACGTGCATGAACCTTAAATTGTGACTGTTTGTCAAACTACTTGTACCTCAAAAATGTACTAAGTGGAGTACTTAAGTAAATGTGTTTTCCACCTCTTTAACTCCAAAATGTACAGATAAAGACCACAATTTGAGATAATCTGTCTGTGTGTCTGCTTGTGTGTGTGTGTGTGTGTGGTGAAATGACTGAGGTCAGTTGAGGACAGCAGGCAGTGTGCATCTCATTTATTTTCATCCATTCACACATTCCGTCGAAGAGCCACATCTACCTCCAGAGCAGCCAGCGTACCATTACCCCTTAAATTAGAATACATAAATAAAAGCTGTTTGCATATAAACAGTTGCTGATGTACACATTCCAACTGGCTGAAGTGCACGCTCATTTACAAAGACCCCGGCAATGTTTCCTTTTTTTGTCTTCCCAAAATCTATGTAGGAATCGAGGCTTGTCTCTTCAGTCCACTGTCACAATGTCCTTCCCTGGAGACAGATGTCAAGGTTTTGCATAACCAAGCAGGAGTAAACTCTTGTACGAAGCAAAGACGGTCTCTTTTGTAGCTATATACTTTTTACAACGTGAATGACAAGAGGTTATTTGAACCAAACAAGATGATCATTATCAACAAAACAACTAATAGATGTGTGTGTTTTCTAAACATTCAGTTTCATGTGCCATTCCCAAAAATAAAACAGACAAACAAACACAAGCTGGTTCATTGTTTCACTCCACCTCAACAGACTGCAAGTCTCCTTGAATTAACAATTAGCCCTTAGCCCTGCTCGTCACAACAGAGAAGCAACACACACACACACACACACAAACACACACAAACACACACACACACACACACACACAAACCCCCCCCTCCCATTCAACCTTAGCTTCAGCCAACTCCAAATTAACCCAACTCTCTTGCCTCTGGGCCTGTGGAGTGGCTCACTTTCTCCATCTAGAGGAGAAAGGCTGAACTACATAGTGCTTCTGCTCCACTGGGTTTCACATTTAAAAACCTCGGCACCCCACGATTGTATTTTGCAGCTTTAAAAAAAAAACAAAAAAAAAAACACGCATTTCCGTTGCCATGTAAAAAGCAACAGACCACAAACACGCTTGTTCAATCTGCTCCGAGCTCAAGCACCATTTCAATACCATTCAAATAAAACAAGAAATGCAACAGAATCGAGACACTAAATCCAAGTCATTAAACTGTACAATATTAAGAAGCCTTAAAGGTGCTGTAGTTTTTTTTTTTTTTTATATGATTTGGTAGGTAAACAAACACAATATAAGTGGACTCCTCATGGTATCTTCCCTCAGGGTCGACCAGTGCCCCTCGCAGAGAGAGGAGATGGGCAGGGGTGGGGGGGGGTTAGATGGACGTTTTTAAAGATGATGGCTTTCTTTTCTTTTTCGTTTCTGTAGCTGCATCAATGCAGCAATCGTGAAATCAATCTCAAATCTCTTCAGCCGAGTGTTTGTTGAGGAGACTGGAGCTGAGGAACCTGGAAATGAGGAAGCGAATCCTCACAGAGCCCGGTCTCACTCTTCGTCGGCGTTCTTCAACATGAGGATGGAGTTGTAGATCTTCAGGGCGGGTCCTAACTTGATTGACAGGATCTTGACGATGTCCGCTTGGGTGAGTAGCAGGAACGCCTCGCCATCTATTTGCTAAGGGTCCAAAAAAAAGGATTCAATTTCATTTCCCTTTTTTGAGACTAATCTTCTTTTAACTGAAGCAGCTGATTTCTATTCTTTATCTTCATCACACATTGCCACAGCAGTTAATCTATTATTTACACATCCAGTGGTTGCAAGGCAACACACAGCTTCTTATTGGTGAGTTGTGTTTCTCTAAAAAACAAATATTCATTCTCTTTTAGCTCAGTTTTTTGGTCTCTACCAACTCCTGAAATAATCATGCTGCTCATTAACAGTCACAAACACTGTATGCCCCCTTTCAATAAAACATAGTTGCACACTAATGATACTTAATAATCATACAAAAATATGTTGAAATAAAAAACAAATTAAGATAGCATGGGAGTGCATGGGGGTATAACAATTTTTTACAATTCTTTGGCATTAATGAAAAACTTAAACAATTGAAATCATCATGAGGGCGTAATTGTGTGTTTTTTACTGTGAATTTTTGACATTAATTGTTTATTAGCATTCAAACTATAAAAGATATGAATCTAAATCTACAATATAAACAAATAATTAAGTAGGTTTAAAAAAATGATCATAGAGTTTGTCAGTTCTCACCTCTGTTTTAAAGGTAGCAGCATGTTCTTTACATCCAGGGAGTCCTTTGACAAAACTGGCCACCTGATCAACAAAAAGAGACAATATTCAGCGAACAGTTACAAACAAGGAGCCAAACACATGATATTTTAATCAGTAAATGTTTATCTATCTTAAGTGGCTAACATGAATCTCAGGCTGACTGTTAATTCATTTTCTTTCTCTGAACAACTCGATGCCTTCATGTTTAGTCGGGGAATGAGGACATCGTCTGCTTTTCATGTGTTGACGCTATGTGTGAGTGAGTGAGCACGTCTGACCTCCTCGGCGCTCCAAGTGGCCACTCTCTTGGCAGTCAGCCCCAGGACCTCGGGCAGCAGCTGGCAGTGTTTGTCCCAGCAGAGAGCCACCCGGTGAGGGGGGGAGGCAGAGATGCCGGGGGAGAACACAGACTCGTGGAGGGCCTGCTGGAGAGAGATGGCATCTGGAGAGGCTGAGGAGGAGGAGGAGACAGCAGTCAGTGGGGATGAGGGGGTGATTTACGTTTTTTCATCTCATTTTACATAAATTCACAAGCACACACACACCTTTACTGTCGCTGACCTCCTCTTTAACATAGTGCATTTTCAGGTATTTGGGAATTGGGGCAGTTCTGAGGAAGACAACAATGTACAGTAACAAGTTAAATGTTGAGGCACAGGAACATCCTCTGTACTGAACTGCAGCGGGTGTCACAACTGCTACCGTTTAGGTCTTGTTCCATTGTGGCTCTGATCGCTGGCTCCACCTGGTGGCTCAGGCTGGTTGCTGCGCCCTACACGCTCAGCTTCCACTGTCCCGGGTTTCCTAGCAACACAGATTACCCACATCTCAAGAGCCGACCACTGGATAGAATTGCATTCAAAACACTGATTGGAGAGCTCCTGAGAGTGTAAGTGGCTTTCACAGTGTGTTCGTGCGGTGTAAAGTGTCGTCCTTGTGCGTGTTCAGCAGCAGACCTGTTCTGGGAGTCCTCAGCTCCTTCGGGCGGCTCAGGCGTACAAGAGGTCTGCGTCGTAGTGTTGGGGTGAGGATCGGGGCGTCGCCCGCGAGGATGAGGTCCACTGAGGGCGAGGGGTCGCTCTCCGCTGAGACGGTCTGGCAGCAAGCCCTCCTTGTTCATATTCATCTCAGAATAGGGACAGCTCACCTGGCTGCGCACACACGAGAACACACACAAACTTTACCCAGGCACATTACTGCCAGAAACACTCATTTTATAACTGTGAATGAGATCATTAAACAGGTTACAACAATTAGGAAGGAAATGCAGCTAAAAAGATCACCTTAAAGACTCGAACCTCCCACACACACACAAACACAAGCAACACATTTATGCTGGCAGCAACCCACACAAGCAAAAACGACATTTATGATCACTGAAACCATTTCTTCTACTCCTGCACTTACTGAAAGCACAGGCTCCAAACAAAGATAAAATATGAATACATGAAATTTTCCCAATGTGAAATAACTCCTTGAGCAGTGTGAGAGAAACAGTGATAAGATTTGTTTTAAATATTGAAATTAAATGTGGAAGATTTGGATTTTAGAGACAACACTAGAGCATTTAAATTACATTTATTAACAGAGTAAGAAAAGAAGAAAACAGACACGGAGGATACATCCCTACTACGATGTTTTGTCAAACACAGACAATTTCTGTTCACAAGAGCGTTTTGGCTCTGTATCTGTTTTAATCCAATCCTGTCCAAATGCATGTCACATGACCACTCAAACACTGGACATGTGCGTGCCGGTGTAAACAAAAAGGCATTCACGTCACGCTGGACATGGGAATTGACACATATTACTTGAGTAATAGCTTGTGTCCTATCCATGTAAGCAGTTGTATCATTGCGAATGCAGAATTTAACTTCACGGCAGCTGTTAGCGTAGACAACAGGGTCAGCAACACTTGAAATTGATTGTCAATGTTGCGTTCTACACAGTTATGAGGGCGGTTATTTTCTTCTGGAAAGGAATCATATGATAGGAGCCTGACGAATCGCCAAGGACTATATCGTGACCAAAAGGACCCAATCAGCAAGCAGTTTGTATCTGTCCGTCCACACTAAACGCTGCCCCGCAGTTTTTTGCGACCAGCCGCATTTCCAAACTTCTCAATTTTAGCAATTCTAAAACTCCAGAGTAGTATGTATCTGTAGCAGAGTGGACACATTTTCAAAAGAGAACATATGTGGATGTCGCCTGTGAAAGCATAAAACTGAGTATGTGCTACTAACGTGTAGTGGGTCCCATAGCGAGGTCCTCTGATGTGGCCAACCCCGTTGCATCCTGGGGTAGGACATCCTTGTCCTGGGGCAGTCACTATATTATCATTGGAGCCTGAAATACACACACACACACACACACACACACACACACACACACACTTTGGATTCATTACAGATTCCTCCCACCACAAAATCCAGAAGTTAAATGAAGGAAGAGGCGAACTCTTCTGACTGCTAACTGCTGACTCATCTGTTGAAATTACAATTTTACGATCCCTCTGATTGAATAGCAGGCAGAGCAGAGAGACAGGGGGAGCTTCAGTGTGTCTCACCATTAGGGTACTGTAGTGGGTGTCCAGTTTTCTGACACCACCCTACAGGGTGCAGATCGGGGCAGTCCGTCTCCACCCAGTAGTCGTACTCTGAACTCCAGCCATCAAAATGAATCTAGATGAGAAAAGGGGGAGTGGACAGAAAATTAGACATAAGCTGAGCACAGAGTTGAATCAAAGAGCATCTTGATGAGGAGAAGATGTCGCACCTTCAGTCGATGGTCCTCTGTGTCTGCTATAGTTGTAACACGGATGAGCATTGGATTCCTCTTATCGACAGCTTCCACTTTCATCCCGAACTGGAAGCCATGAGGAGGTCGCTGCAAATACAGAGCATCATAATAAAAACACTGTTTCATACAGGCTGCTACTGTACATACAGGAGTATAAATCTTCTCTTTATGTATTTGTGCTTATAAACTGTACCGGTTTGAAAGCCCGAGCAGGAGCCGCCTGTGTTCCCGTCTCTTCCAGGTACTTCTCCCATGAAAAACTCTTAGGTTGTTTATATTCTAAGAAAGTGAAATACATTCTCATTAGATCCATCAGTCACTGACGAGAGACCAACATTTACACAGACACCATTATAGTATTACAGATCAAAAAGCAGAGACAAGCTTTGCATCTGCAGGAAATGACAGCAGCATGCATTTCACCATTAAGGCAATTTAAAATTACCCTGAATATTTGATATTAAAAAGAGTCAAGTCATTCATTCTTACAGTAGTAAATAAATATACCAGAAAAGTGTTAAATACTTTCAGCTTTATTAGTAGAGTCAAACTGTTAATTAGCTAATGTTAGATCCTATATTAGTCCGGCCCTACCGTATATGAAAGTAGATTATACTGACCCACATGTGTCTTGGTCTGTGTCTTACCAGCTGGGGTGGTCAGAGTTAGCTGGGCCTCTTCACAGTACCCAACAGGATGGATGTACGGACTGCTCGCATCGCACCTTAACACAACACAACACGCAGGTGAACATACAGATAAAACGTGTGTCTGTTGATGTGGATCTGATCCATTTGCAAAACTTATTAAACCATATCGCAATCATTTTGTGAACCTTTTCATATGCACACTACATTAGCATAATTTAGAAGCTATGTAGACGAAAAAAGTCCAGACAAGGCTCTGGACTTTCTCCTGAGTTTGCATTTAACATATGAAGAATGCAGCAGGACCCTCTCTGGTCAGACACGTTCACAACAACAGGAAAAAAAGCATTCGGGCGAAGGGTGGCGCAGGAGACAGGATGTAACGAATCAATTCCAATGCAGAGATCACAAGTTTTTGTTTGCAGCACATCAACACCGGCCCTTTTCACCAAAAGCTCTTGAATCTCGTTGTCTTTCCAAGTTGACATCTTCGTTGGAGTCTTTTGAATGGCTTCTCTTCCTCATCTTATTTTCCAATTTTGCATCCGTCACTCGTGGTGAATCTTGGTGGTGGTGACAAATTTCACACCGGTTCATTTGGACATTCTCCAAGAGAAGTCTCCTGAAATAGTCTGGAGTCACTGACTCGACCATTTGTGTTCTCGCATACAGCCCCTTCAAATAATTTTAGGAGATTATCCGGGGTTCAGTGCCTCCCTGAAAGCAGCTCTAGTGATTTCACTTGATTTCAATCTACAGTAGAGCCCTAGGTGGACTAGCGAATATCTTTGGATCATCCCCGTTTTTTCAGTGTCAAGCCAGGCTCTCACCAGTAATCATAGGTGTCATCCCAGTTGTCAAAATGAATGAGCAGGCGGTTGTCGACAACAGCAGCGATGGTTGCTACACAGATCAACGAGGGATTCTTCCTGTCAATCGCCTCCAGCTTCATCCCGGCTCTGAATCCAGACGGAGTCACAGACTGAAAGGAAAATAAATGTAAAACTCACATTTAGTCTGTGAATACACAAAGCTGTCAGGTGGCGTCAGAGAGTGTGGTTGTGTGGTTTATGCTCACTGTGTTGAGGCTCTTGAAAAGGTGTTTCGGTGCCAGTTGCCCTCTGCAGTTCTTCACATACATGCTCCAATTAAACTCTCCATCCTTACAACCTACAACACAAACTGTGTCATGATGTTTGCAACTTATATTTATAAAAATGTTTCATTTCCACTTTTTTGTTCATTTGTGAGACTGTGAAAAGGCAGTGTGTTGTGAGCATTTTTGTGTCTACCTTTCGGCAACAACAACTTGTGTCCGTTCTTCTCACACCAGCCCGCTGGTTTCATATCCCACGAGTCAGCGTTGGCCCAGAAGTCATAGCATTCTGGGTAGCCATCAAAGTGAAGCCTTACCCTGTATCCTTGGATCTGAGAGGGAAAGAGACACCGTGCTTGGATGAATAACAACTGTGACATTCAAAATTATGAACAGATATTAAGAAATTCCCAATATTCGGCTAAACCAAAGCCATAAACCACCATTAGCACTCGTACCTCTGCAACAGTGAGCACACAGAACAGAGATGGGTGTGACGGGTCCAGTCCCTCAAGCTTCATCCCCACCTTAAAACTGTTCCTGCTTTGAGGAAACGACTGATGCTGCGAGAGATAAAATGTACATCACAGCACAATTCAGTTTAACAGACACCAGTAAAACAAAAAACATCATCTAGTCAAACTAAAAATAACGGGATTATACCTCTTTGAATAGTTTAACAGGAGCAGCGACGGCCTTCTCCTCTTCAATGTAAGCAGGCCAGCTCCAGGCCCGCTTCTTATTGGGAGGGGCAGTCCCTACAGGGGCATGAAAAACATTCAGGATACACAATAAAACTCCCCATTCAGTTTAAAGGATTTTTCTTTTCAAATCAGCCGAGTTTACATGGCAGGAAAGTTCACCAGAGAAGCTGTATGATATGTAGAATATGTATAAGTGATGGTATAACTATGAATTTCATGTACATAAGAAAATGCACAAAATATAAAGATGTAGAACCTCAATATATCTCAGTCCTAATTCCTTCTTGTCAACTGTCAAATTTACAGACAAAAGGTTCAATCCAAGTTAAGACATTTTAAATTCCAAACAGAAAAAAATATTAAAAAATAAAAGCTACTGGTGATACATAAGAGGAAACTCTACAAATTTGACTTAATTTCTCACCAGAAAAACTGCAACGTTTTGAAAACTGAATTTGAGGAATAGTGCTTTACATTGACCATTTACAGCCTTGAATTTATATTTTAATAGGATGTAGAGACCTGGAGACAAGAAAAACATTTTCTCCAGGCAGTAGTCTAACATACCCAGTTTTGCAATTTTTGAGCCTCTCCTGCCTTTGGTAGTCTTGGCTTTTTCCTACAAAGGAGAAAAGAAAGAAAAATATCAAAACTCAGAACCATCAATTTTTTTTCTCAGGTTTCCTGTGTGTTCTCTCAACTCTTCAAGGAGAAGAATTGAAAATTTACAGAAGATAATATTTTAATTTGCCAGTAGTTATGGAAGAAAACAACACTAGCGACAAATGCTTAAGAGTATCCTCCTGACCTCTGGTTCCTCTTGGTTGTCTTCCTCTTCGTCACCGGAGTCCATGTAGATCTTCCTCTTTTTGCGCACACGTTTACCGAGCCTCTCACCTTCAACTGTCTGACTCTCCCGTGCTTCCCCTGGAGATGATCTTAAAAAAAAAAGAAGAAAGATTTGACCCAAGAGAAAATAACAAACCCAAACAATCTGTAGGACAACAAGGAGGAGTTGGAGCAGAAGTTTTCAAAGTGGGAGGCAGGCCTCCCCAGGGTTCTCCTTCAAACAGCTGCAGTACATGGGACACTCAAGTGAATGGAAATACAAAAATTACATTAACTATAAAAGAGGAGATAATGTAGAACTACCGAAATGTGTGTGATTTAGTTAAAGGGATGGTTCAGAGATTCATTTCAGGAATTTTTTATTGTTTTGATTTCCCTGAATCAAAACTTATTAAATAAATGTTTTTTCTTTATGTATTTAAAGCAGCCTGAAGTTATGTAGAACAGCAATATTAGACTATCTTTGCTCAATTCCTGAGTGAAATTGAGTGAAGCTAAGCAAGTGAACTACAATGTGGTGAGAGGGCCCTTTTTTAAGTTTTGTCAAAGGGGTGGCCCACAGACTCACATTTTGAAAACCTGTGCATTAGAGAAAACAAGCTGTGTGAGTTCACCTGCCGCTGGAAGGCTGTGCACAAATGGAGCTACAGAACCTTCCCTGAAAGAGGGCATCCCGAGAAACACGACCGCCACAGGCCCGGCACCTTAACAGCTCCCCATTTGGGCCCATGTTAGCACTGGAGCCAACTTCAACACTGGGACCATCCTCCACACTGGGGCCCTCCGCTAGGGACAGAAGCACAGGACCAGTAGCTGATGATAGGGAAGGAGAAAAAGAGGTTTTATCATAAAAAATATGAGTAGAGCAATAAAAAGAATACTGCAACTCTATATAAAAACAATGATAAAGGGGTTAAACAGGTGCTGTCGTACCTTTAGCTTGAGACGATCCTGGCTGACTCTGATTGGCTGGAACTTTGGCTTTGCTGGTCTGTGATTGGCCCTCTGGAGGAGGGGTGGGAGTGTGAGTCGGAGCTGGGTCCAAGGTTCCCCGTTTAGGCTCTGCCTCTTGCCCTTTGACCTCTGGGTCTGTGACAATCTCAAGAGTCCCAAACTCCGTCATGCGGAACTGAAAGGCACAAAGAAAAGAAAAGCAGATATGCTTATCAGGGTTTCTACAAGGACATTGTTAAGCCGAGGTGGTAAATTCATTCAGCTTTTCTCCAAATGACAACCAAAGCAATCGTCACACTCCCTAACATTGGCATTTGTTCTTATTCTTTTTTTAAACAATTTGTTTTTGTCTATGATACTTGCAGATGTGGTCTTCGTTTCAAGTAAGAAATAATTGATCTACTGCATTCTCTGTCCATAAGGAAGAGTTTAATACCACAACCTTCACTCAGGAGCACAAATCAGTCTTTAAACTTATAAAAAATAACTTACTGTGAAAATTTTCGATACAGAGTCATCTAATTTTTTTTATGTGATATAATTTTAGTCCAAATCGCCCAGCCCTTGTTTCAAGCAAGATGTTCTCCCTTCACACGGAAACACTTAAGGAAACCACAAAGACAAATCTGTGTGTAATCAGTGAAATATACACAAACACTTAAACAGTGAATGACGAATTCTGGACGTGAACAAAAACACATGTCTCTCATATACCCTGATGTCACTTCCTGGGAGAGTGGCGATACCGTCCTTCCAGTCCAGAGCACCCATCATGTCGAACTCCGCACCCTGGGAGGGGCCATCGCTGGGTGGAGTGTCGGTCATTCCCACTCCTCTAATAACCCCTGATCTGCAAAAACAGAAAAGCCAGATTTTAAAACACTGTCATACATCAACATTATACATTACAGATGTGCAAAATATACAAAAGAGATGGATGAGACAGCTTCAGGGGCCAGATCTAATCACGCTTTTGTTTTTTTGTCCATTCGGTCTGTATCTGTTGTGTTGCCTGTGTGTGATCATCACGATACCTGCGTCGAGCTCCACCACCACACACACAGTGTCTACCTGCACTTGTACACAGCACCGCGCCGCATCACCGCTAGATGGCGACTGTGCGCCGGCTCGCAGGAGACACCATGCACTTCGATTTCAGACAAAACAGTCAATAATAATAATGTTTTGCTGGTCAACACGCGGGCGGATACGCGCACAACCGGCCTCGTTAGACCGAACCTCCACCACGATCACTGTCAGAGGCGAGAAGAGACGCCTCAACTTTAAGTTAACCACACAAGTTCATCTTTTTCTTGTTTTATCAGTATCTCCTCAAATCCGCCGTTTGCCTGCTAATAAACAAACGACGCGATCGCTTGTTTATCACATTTGAGGAGAACACTGTTTGCTCCGCCGAGCGGCCAAACTTAAACACGTTTTAATCCGACTAATATTGCGATATAACGTTTTAGTGTTGACGCAGGATCAACAATGAATTAAGGGATGATTTGGTGCTCGCACCGCGGCCATAACCATGTGCAAAGTAAACAACAGGCCGGGCCACTGCGTCTGGGCGAAGTTTGACTCCGCTCCTCGCAGCCCAGTTTTATTCTGCCCATAAATAAAGTGTATGGAAGAGCGCCCATGATTAGCATTCGTCTTATACAAAATGGCGGAGCATAGGAAGAGGCCACCAACACGTTTAAACTATGTAAATTACTCAAGTTACCCATTTAAACAAACCGCGCGGAGCCGCTACGCGTCGAACAGGAGCCGATGTTTGCGGTGTAATTTCCCGACTTGGTGTTTTCCTTCGCTCCGGCGATTTTCTTCACTTTCCCCTTGTCACGGAATGTCAGCCCAGGTTGCTAGCTACCGCTGACATGAAGCTAACAGGCAGCTAGCTCCACTCCGCCCAGCTGAACGTACGGAGGGGGGTTAGCTCCGCGGCTAGCCTCCGTAGCATTGTGACTGGATGCAGCCAGCTAGGGACAATCTGTAATAAATAAGTTTCCCCGGATAATAACAGCAGGAAAACGCATTTTACCCAACGCGAATAATTTCACGCAGCAACACGAACACTCACAACAACACGACGCTCCTGTCTCCATTGTTGCTTCATTTAATTTCTTCAATAGAAACTTGGGGGAAAAAAAACAAAAACGATTTATTCTCGCCGTTTTTAAATCACAGAGGAAATAATTGTGAACTGACCCCGCGGAGGAGCACGAATGTCGGCTTTTCAAATGTCGCCTCGGCTCGTGGGAATGAAATGTGTTTAGCTGCGGTGTTGTTTAAAAAAATGTGGAACTCACCTCGTTTCTGTTTTAACTCTTATTTAGAGCAGCAGAGGACGGATGTGCGCATGCGTGCAAGATGCGCTGCCTGACAACTTTGGGGCTCGGAAAAGTTCTGTATCTGGGCTCGATACCAGGCGCGTGAGCAGCCGCAACACGGCCCCCGAATAAAAAAACTAAAAGTCACTTCGCATGCCGATACAACCAGTACTCACACCCGGGCTCATGTTTCACCCGGTGCACGCACAAGTCTCCCCCCCTCCTCCCCTGTTAAGAAGTGTGTGTGGACCGGCGGAGCGCAAGGGACCGACCGCAGTGTTCTCCCATTAACGTCCGGGAGCGGCCGCCTCATCTGCGGGCTGGAAACCGGCTGTTTCCCCCCCCCCGCGCTCAAAGCCCCCAACCTCCACCTCCCGAGCTCAGGCTGCGATCGGTCCGTTCACACCGGAGCTGAGAGCTGGATTAAATAAGATCAGCCCTGTCACAATCACCTCAAGTGACATCTTCAGCCAAATTGTACATTCTACCGCTAACACGCATCCATGTGTGCGAGATGATGCGATAACAAAGGGAAACAAGCAGCGTTGAGTGGAATCGGGGAGAACAAACACCACATGTGCATCTTCTTCTGCTCTGTAATGAACAAAAACAGCCAGGGTGATATAACGTGGAGACATGTTTTTTTTTTTATTCTGGCAGGAATCCTCAGCTCCTGCGCACAAAGACATGTGGGACTTCGGGGACGTGTTTTCACGATTTGAAGTCACCACTGTGGACTGATCGTTACTTGTGTGTGTTTGGTTGCGTGTGTTTGTTGTGTCAAAACACACACACACACACACACACTCCTGTTCAACCCAAACGATTGTCTCCAGCTAACCTGCAGCAGTGTTCAATCCCTCCCACCACAGGGCGGCTCTCCGCTGACGGACGTTTCGCACATCTCGCCGTTTTCGCACGAAAATCTCCAGGAAATAGACGGCACCCTATGCGTGTTTTTTTATTTTATTCATTAATTAATTTGTTTGCGGTAGCATGCATGACTCTGCGATCACTTGGGGCACACACGCAGGGGACAGTGTTTGATTCCAGTGATACGAGGTGAAACGAGTTCAGACTCGGGGCTGTGGACGCAGAGGCGCCGCTTTCGTGCCTGCGCCGTGCGTTCGCCGCTAGATGGCGCGCGAGGTCCGGTGAGTCGCGGGATTAACGGGGTCGCGCATCCCGCAGCAGCCCCGCATTATTTTTTGTTCGGGCCTATATACAAGCATGAGATGGCATTCAAAGGCAAAGCGGTCGACTCGAAGGTAAGAAGGGACGAGGCGACGCGTCTGTGCGGAGCGTCGCGGTGGCTGTGAGGAGATCGATGGTGCAGAGGCTGCTGTTCTGTGCGTTTTATTGTGACATGCATCGATTATTCATCAGTTATCAATAATCAAAGTGTGCAGCAGGTCAGGTTCTGCAGCAGTTAAAGAGTGGTGGCGTGTGTCTGCTTGCTCACACAGCTCCAGGTGTTTGCTCGTGTTGTGTGTGTGTGTGTGTGTGTGTGTGTGTGTGTGTGTGTTGCATTGTTGACAGATTATAAAACAGTGTGTTGTTGTGAAATCATGTCTCCTCCCCTGTCTGTGTGTGTGTGTCCATCCCACAGACCGTGCTCCTCAACCTGCTGCTGTGTCTGCTCATATTTTACTCTCTTTTCTACATGATCGCCAGCGTGTGCTTCGGTGCCTTCAGGTTTGAATCCCTCACACGCATGCGCACACGCACGCACCACGCAAAATGCACTTATGAAAGCTGCCCCCCACACACACACACTCATAGACACACATCTCCACCACCATCCCCTCTCTCTCCCCCATAATCACCAGGGTGTGGCTAATAACGGATCATAATGCTTATCCTCATACTTGGTTATTAGTTTCCATACCACACAACTATATGATGGCATATAAGGCATCGTCATGTAGTTTCAACAGTTAACACAACAGTTATAAGGAGCATTACCACTTTATTTTGCAGGTTCTACTATTTTCTAATCATTCTATTGGAATGACCTGGAAAGATCTGTGTAATTTATTAGATATAGTAGAAAATAATAAACAATATTAATACTTTGTGTCGAGTTTAGAAAGACTACTGTAAAATGTAATCTAGTAGAAATATTGAATGAATATCTGGGTCACACTAGTAATTTAGTGGAATTAATTTGTACAAGTGTAACAATTGAGCCGTGCACCCATCTGCCTTATCTTTATTATCTAATTACAGTAATTTCCAGGAACTGTCAGATACATTTACAGTTACATATCTGTTCCTTTCAAAGAAGCTACAGGAAGCTGCCGTGTCTGTACAATAAAGTGTTATCAAATAAGATAACACATCAACGGCAAATTTGCAGATTCCAAATTGTGGAATATGTACATCCAAACAACATGAATAAAAAAAATTATAGTCTCATGCATCTTTAACTCATTGTGACACAGGGTTCTTCTATAAACTTTATTTAATTTAATTCATGTCGTAAATATTCTTAAATAAAATGTGTTTAGAAATAATAACACACACAAACAAGGTCATGTATAAAGTGCAGTTTGTACTTAATGGGTATTTGGAGGTGATAGGTGACAGCAGTGCACACAGAGCAGCAGGAACTGGGGGTCAATAGGACCCTAGCGTCTCATTTTTGTCTAAGGGCCAAATTGCCAGGTTAATCTGGCCATGGAGCCATCATTGCAGGAGTATGACCTGACGCAAAGCACATAAAAACAGCTCTTGTGCATGATGGAGGGAGGTTTATCTCAAATTAAAATGTCTCTTTCATGAGTTTTTACGTTAGTTTGTCCACATCCTGTGACCTTATCTCTTTACCTGAAGGGCTGAGGCACATCAACACTTATTGCACTTTCATCACTTGACCAATCTGCACCAATTACAGTGATTCCTCTTCATTTAGGCTGGATCACTTCGACGGACTGATCCCATTTGACTTTAAGACCGAACCCACTGAATCCAACTCCAAATACCTGGGTGAGCGCAGCTAATGCAGGCGACACAATGAACGACGAGTGTGAACTTTGAACAGATGATGCATTTTCTCGCTGCGTTGGTCTCCCTCAGTGAACCTCCTGTCCTTGGAGCTCACCTACTTCTGCAGTGGCCTCCTGTTTGCCGCGGTGGTGAGGAGGCGGGTGTGGGACTACGCCCTCACCGTCACACTTCTGCATGTTGCGATCACCAGCCTTGGTGAGGACAAACATAACGATCCAGCCAGGTTACTCACACAAATTACCAAACGTGTTGTGAAACTGCATGTTTTGTTTCCATGTTGCAGTGATGTTGGAGTTCCCCATGGTGTGGCAGTGGTGGCTGGCTTTAGGTAAATTAAATTAGACTCTATCTGGAACTCATTGCGTCTGACTTTGTAAGCTCGGCTCACTTTAATGCTCTTCACCTTTTCTGCTGTTCTGTAGGTAGCGGCTTGTTTCTGATGATATGCAACGGTCAGCTGATTGCTTATTTCACCTGCCAGAGCGACCAGAGCTACTCCTCCTTCAGCATCTACTAACTGCTAATGTATTTTTTTATTTATTTATTCTTTAAAAGTTATTTAAGTTTATTTATTGATTGATTAACTTCCAACAGTTTTATTAACACACTAGTAAAGTGGAGAAGAAGGGATCAGACCGGAAGCTCTCGTCTTGAGACACCAGTCAGATTATCCACAGTGTTCGGCTTTGTCTGTTACCTTTGCTCTTTTCTAGAAAAAAACTCACCTTCACGTATTGAGGCTGCTTTCAGACACTAACTGAAGTCTGGACATTTTCCTGCCAGCTAGTAAAATGTCTGAAAGAGGTCAGAGTGAGCCAAAGAGAACTCAGCAGTAAAATGTCTGGAAAATTCACAGCAAGCGAGTGGGTGAGGTAATGGCTGCAACAAAAAAGAATACAAATATCTCAGGATGTAAAAGATTTTGACTTTTGAGCTTTTGCTGTAACAGAACACAACAGAGAGACTACATTGTGTCCTGCCTCCCGCCTGCTCTACCCAGGCTTCACCCTCCACCTGAATGTTGATGTGAACACGTCTGACCCGGACAATTCTTCATGTTCACACTCCAGCTGGAGAGCTGAGCTCAGCCACTCAGCTGCTCCTGGACGTGCCTAAAACAAGACTCGTAACCAGAGGCGACCGAGCCTTTGCAGTAACCGCCCTAAACTTGTGGAACAGTTTACCACTCCATGTTAGATCTGCCCCCAAATCTTTGTTAAAGACACATCTCTTCTCTTTGTCCTTCCTTTTGAGTTGAGAACGTTTTTATCCCAATCATTACTATTATGATATACTGCGTATTGCTGTTTTCTTGTTGTACCTTTTACTTTGTAAGGCACTTTGGTCAACCAAAGTTTTAAATGGGTTATATAAATACAGTTGACATTGACATACAGTGCCTTGCATAAGTATTCACCCCCTTTGGACTTTTCTACATTTTGTCATGGTATAACCACAGATTAAAATTTATTTCATCGTGAGTTTATGTAATGGACCAACACAAAATAGTGCATCATTTGGAAGTGGGGGGAAATATTACATGGATTTCACAATTATTTACAAATAAAAATCTGAAAAGTGTTGAGTGCATATGTATTCACCCCCTTTACTGTGAAACCCCTAACAAAGATCTGGTGCGACCAATTGCATTCACAAGTCACATTTGCAAGTCACATAATTAGTAAATAGGGTCCACCTGTCTGCAATTTAATCTCAGTATAAATACACCTGTTCTGTGACGGACTCAGAGTTTGTTGGAGATCATTACTGAACAAACAGCATCATGAAGACCAAGGAGCTCACCAAACAGGTCAGGGATAAAGTTGTGGAGAAATATGAAGCAGGGTTAGGTTATAAAAAAATATCCAGAGCTTTGAACATCTCTCTGAGCACCATAAAATCCATCATAAGAAAATGGAAAGAATATGGCACAACCGCAAACCTACCAAGAGGAGGCCGTCCACCCAAACTGAAGAGTCGGACAAGGAGAAAATTAATCAGAGAAGCAACCAGGAGGCCCATGGTTACTCTGGAGGAGTTGCAGAGATCCACAGCTGAGGTGGGAGAATCTGTCCACAGGACAACTATTAGTCGTCTACTCCACAAATCTGGCCTTTATGGAAGAGGGGCAAGAAGAAAGCCATTGTTGAAAGGGATCCATAAAAAATCCCGTTTGGAGTTTGCCAGAAGCCATGTGGGAGACACAGCAAACATGTGGAAGAAGGTGCTCTGGTCAGATGAGACCAAAATTGAACTTTTTGGCCTCAATGCAAAACGCTATGTGTGGCGAAAACCCAACACTGCCCATCACCCTGAGCACACCATCCCAACAGTGAAATATGGTGGTGGTAGCATCATGCTGTGGGGATGCTTCTCTTCAGCAGGTACAGGGAAACTGGTCAGAATAGAGGGAAAGATGGATGGAGCCAAATACAGGGAAATCCTTGAAGAAAATCTGATGCAGTCTGCAAAAGACTTGAGACTGGGGCGGAGGTTCATCTTCCCGCAGGACAATTACCCTAAACATACAGCCAGAGCTACAAAGGAATGGTTTGGATTAAAGAATGTTAATGTCTTAAAATGGCCCAGTCAAAGCCCAGACCTCAATCCAATAGAGAATCTATGGCAAGACTTGAAGATTGCGGTTCACAGACGGTCTCCATCCAATCTGACTGAGCTTCATCTTTTTTGCCAAGAAGAATGGACAAACCTTTCCATCTCTAGATGTGCAAAGCTGGTAGAGACATACCCCAAAAGACTTGCAGCTGTAATTGCAGCGAAAGGGGGTTCTACCAAGTATTGACACAGGGGGGTGAATACTTATGCACCCAACAGATGTCAACTTTTTTGTTCTCATTATTGTTTGTGTCACAATAAAATTTATTTTGCACCTCCAAAGTACTATACATGTTTTGTTGATCAAACGGGAAAAAGTTTATTTAAGTCTATTTGAATTCCAGTTAGTAACAGTACATAATGGGAAAAAGTCCAAGGGGGGTGAATACTTATGCAAGGCACTGTATGTCTGAAAATGGCTTAAGTCAGAGCTGGGTCCAAAGTGTGTTTAAGGGTTGTCATGTAAATGCCACAAGGAGATGTTTTCTGTATTTTGCTTCTGATGCACAATCCCTTTGTCACTATGCAGGATTTAAATGCGACCTGTGAAGTATTTTACCTTTGTAAACTGTGAATGTAGAAGCTGAATGGGAATGTTGCAATATATGTTGTGATTCACAGACTTAAATGTCAAGTGTTGAACAATGAAACTGCTTTGTGTTTATTGTTCCATGCCCCTTAAACATTGAAGTAGCGAGGACTCGTGAAATAGTGACCAGCCTATTTCTTATGATAATGACAATACAGTTAAAATTACTGTAATAAAATATGCAAAGATATCATTTAGTTAAGTGGAAGCAGTGAAACATACTGTTGCTGTATTAGTGTAAGAATGTGTTTAAAAATAGCCTGGATTACATAATTTATGATGTAAAAAAAAAAAACATATTTGAACAAATGTGCCCCCGGAGGAGTCGTTGTGGTTATGAAACAGGCTGTGGTGTCATGTACTCCACTGGATTCATGAAGGAGAATCCTGGGAAGGCCTCGCTGGCACCGCTCGCCTGGCAGCGCTCATTCACGGAGGCCGGGACGGGTTGTAGCGTGAACTCGGGGTCGATGTGGCTGATATCACAGGGTCCACACTGGAGCAAACACAAACACACACTCAGGTACGCTGCATTCATTAGAAACAATAGTGCCCTCCACTCATTTCTGAATCACTCGTACCACGTTAGGGATGAAGGGAGGTTCCACTTTCCTGGCCAGGAGGTCGTCCCAGTCGATGGAGGCAAAGAAAGGATGTTCCTGCAGCTCCTCCTGCAAACACATCAACATTAGATCCTCTGTGCTTGTGCTTGTGTCACAGTTTGTTTTCTCTTTTTCAAGGGGTGCACTTACGAGGTCACAGCTCGCCCCCGTGCGTTTGGTGAAGTCCCTGTCCAGCAAGCCCTCTAACAGTGAGCGGGCCGCCTGAGACACCCCGCTCCCCAGCTGCAGAGGAGCGTAGAGTTTGTTCTCGAACATCTCTGCTTTGCTGCGGCTGTAGAATGGAGGCTGAGAGGCAGAACAGGGAGAGTGAGGTGAAGATGCTGAGGAAAGATAAGAAAGATGATGAAGAGGAAAGATATTGTTTCACTTTTACTTACCAGTCCATAGAGCATCTCAAAAAGCACAGTGCCGAGTCCCCACCAGTCCACTGCTGGACTGTAGGGGCAGCCCTGTAGCACCTCCGGAGCGATGTACTCTGGAGTCCCACAGAACGTGTGCATAATCCCACCTACGGCCACGCCTTCTTTACACAGCCCAAAGTCAGTCAGCATCACATGACCCCCGCTGTCCAGCAGGATGTTCTCTGGTTTAAGGTCTCTGGCAGACAAACAGATGGAAGTGTTGGTTTACTTTTCTTTACATTAGCATTTTCTTGCTATTGATTTTCTTATATTTTTCTCTCATTTTACATTTGCTTCTTTTCTCTTTTTTAGTTTTTGACGTGCTGCTGGAAGACTGTGGTGGGGACCTGTGTGTGCGTGTGCGTGTGCGCGTGTGTGTGTGCGTGTGCGTGTGTGTGTGTGTGTGCGTGTGTGTGTGTGTAGGTACCTGTAAACGATGTCAAGAGAGTGGAGGTAGCCGAGCGCCATGGCCATCTCTGCAGCGTAGAAAGCAGATCTGGCTTCGGGAAATGAGCCCTCTCTCTGGAGGTGGTAAAAAAGCTGGGGACAAACAGACGAGCGTTCAAATACACAGATTTCATAAGTGACACTAAGACTGACTGTCAAAATTCTAAGTTATATCAGCAAACTTAAAATATGTAGCAAATTACGTTGGTTTTATCCACATGATTTATATAGATTACTTCAACTCTGATTTTCATGTCCATAAACACTGATAGCTATGGGCAAAGTGAGAGTTACTATTGTTACTACAGTTTTCAGCCGTCACACCAATGACAGAGAGAGTTTGTTTTCGCACTCATACCTCCCCCCCATTGACATAGTCCAGGACGAAGTAGAGCATCTTCGGCGTCTGGAAAGAGAAGTGGAGTCCCACTAGGAACGGATGTTGCAGCCCCTTCAGCAGTACGCTCCTCTCAACCATCACATGCCTCTGCTGCAGAGACCAGAGGGACACAGTGAGCAGACGGACAGGTAGGACAGCGGACAGACAGAAAGACAGACAGACAGACAGACTGATCGATTGATCACCTCGCTCCTCTTGACGATCATCTTTTTCTGCAGCACTTTCACAGCATAGTAGCCCCCTTGTTCTCTGTGTCTTGCAAGCAGCACCTGTAAACATTTGAAATATGACATGTCATGTCCCTGCACCATCTCTGGAGAAAAAACATAACACAAAAAAACAAGAATAGAAAATGCCCACCTTTCCAAAGCTTCCTCCGCCGATAACTTTGAGGTAGTCAAAGTCTGACGGCTTCGTCCTGTTTGATACAGCGACAGAAAACAGTCAGATTTAGACAGAACTACAAAATAAGGCATAATCTGTAAATCCCTAATCACTTAGATTTTAGATAATAAACTATTTATTGCTAGTGCACAGAACTGAATACTTTGTCCAGTGGTTCCCCAGCTGGGTTTGAGACCCCTAAAGCTTTTGCTTTAACTCATTTCCATCTTAGGCCCAAGTTGATTAACATTTCTCTATCTTCTATTATCAGAACGACTGAATAATAATAAATCTGTAAGAATAATTCAAGAAGAACAATCTGAAACTGAGAGAGCAAAAGTTACGGGATCATTTACTCTTTTTTGGGTCACATCAAGTCAAAATAATTTATCAATCGTTATACCAACTGCAAGTGGCAAAAAATATCTAGATTTCCTTTATGTTTTGTGACTGCTTATTGAAACATTACGAGTTATTGACACATTCAGCAGAAACAAATTATACCCTGTTTATACCCTGGTTACAGGGTTACAGGGTCATCAGAGGGCAAAAAGAACTTACTGAGAGGTGTCTGTGTCCACTGAGCTCTGCGGAGAGAGAAGACACAGAGGGACAGGGAGGGTCAGGAGGTCAGATTCAGTTTCATGTCCTGTCAACACTCAGTATTTTAAAGTCCTCCTCTCTGTGCTCACCGCTGGGCTTTTCTTGACCTCCTTTCTCAACCTCCTCGGTGGCCGCAGGATTTTCTGGGTGTCCAACCTTCAATTAAAGACACGAGAAAAACAGGACAGTTGTTTTCATGCAATTGAACAACAAAACAGGAATTATAACACGTGCATTTCTTCAAACTCTCAAACTCACTGTTGGCAGAGTTGTTGACTGGAGACAAGTTTGTGTAAGAAGTCACTGAAGGCCACTTTCTTGCCTTTGAGCAGAGCTGTGAGACAGACAGGGGGACAGGGGGACAGACAGGGGGACAGCAGGTCAGCTGCACTGACACGCTTTAACAAAAAGTTATGTAATCATTAAAACATTCTTTTTTGACTTTATTAGTATTAAAACTTAATAAAAGCACTTTCATATAGTATTTCTTATCACAAATTTACAATTCTGTCACTTGTAGGAGAAAATGAACTGTTAGTTGTTTTCTGTATGTGTCTGTATGTGATCAATTTGCTGTTAATCCAAAGTTAAAAGAATAAAACAAACAAAAACATGTTTTTAAAAACGCAGGTTACAGTTGACGCTCACCTGACAAAAACGACACAAGCCGCGTCATCTTGGCGTGAGTCATCGGCCGCTCCGGAGTCACCGTCATCCTGATGAAAAGAGTCCGGGATGTTTGATAAAGACTGAAAAGAGGAGAGAAAGTTGGTCGTCAATGGAGACGCGGCGACTCGCGGCAGAGCTGCTCAGCGTGTGACCCGCTCCGTCACCGGCGCGCGCTCACACACAGCTGACGTAAGACGATACGCAGGGTGCGGGGCGTTCGAGTCGCCTCGGAGAAGTCACGACTGAGATGTGCGCGCTTATACCCGAGCAGAAGTCCGTGTCAGCATCTGGCTCAGAATCTGCCTCAGTCATTCCTACTCCCGAGTGTGTCTCTACGGGAGGAGAACCAGGAAGCTCTGAAGCAGAACTAACGAAATGTCGAATAGGCTACTGTCTTATTGGGCAGAATTTACAAACGTTTAAACAGTTGTAGCCTATGTAATCGCTTAGTTAATGGTTTATAAATCATTTACTAATTCTTTATAGTCAAAATCGAAATTTTTTAAAAAGGAAAAATTAGCATTTCGACAAAACATCAGTGTGATTAGAAGTACTTAGAGCACAGAAACCACCTTGGACAAAAAATAAACAATTTTTGTCGTCGTCTTTGACTTTTTTATCTGGTCCATGTCCCTTTTGCTAACATGGAGGAGGCAGGATTTATGACCCTATCTGCAGCCAGAGATCGAGACAATTTGGCTTCCCTTTTGAGGAAGCTGTCATGTCGTTCCTCTTTATACTCTGTGGTCCAAAATATATAGCACTAGCAAACCTCATCTAATGGAACATTTATTTGGAAATGTGACATACTTTCTGATAGGGAATACTTAATAAATTGTTTAAAAGCTGTAACAAACTATTTGTCTATGCTTTATAGATCAATTATAAGCCATTAAAATCAACTTTTGATTTACCATGGATGTGGAAAATCTCAAATAAGAGCAAGGATCCAGTCTCTTGTTGGTCTCAACCTTAATATGATATGACTTGGTGCTTAAAAATTCCCTTTTATTTATATTCTTTAGTTTTTTATTGCCATGTATTTTGTGAAGCACTCAGTAACCTTGTTTAGATAAGCGCTTTACTAATAAAGTTATTATTATCATTAACTATTTTCTCAGAATCCAAGATTGAGAACCACTGGCACTTGAATATTATTTTATGTGGCTCCTTGTTTTGGCGCTTGAGTCAGTGGAACATGGAAAAAAGAATTTAGGCACTTTTGAGATCTCCTAATGGACAAATCCTTGATCTACTGTAGCTTCTATTGAAGCTCATTTGTATAATAATATTTTGTGTCTAGCAAAGAAATAACAGTAGCTACATTTATCTTTAGTAAAGGCAGCTCTTTTCATCAGTGAGAAACGTCTAATGGACTGTTTCACTCCTTGTCCTCTGGAGAGAGGGCTGCATGATATCTGGACCAAAATCTTTTTGAACAATACTAATTAATACGTACAACAGGAGGCTTTATAATCTTGAGTTGGACGAGTTGTTGATATGTGATACGTGTGCAAAACCGAACAGTGTTTGTGTAATGTTGTTGTTAAGAGCTGTGTTTCTTGTCTGTGACGATGCCATTATAAATGTTGATAAACCATTTATGAGGATTTCACACTTTCTAATACCTCATCGGGTTTGCAGTCATAAATATTAATAATACATCAATACAAGGTCTTTGGGTTTACAATTTCAGATCAATAGCAAAAGTGACCTGCCATTAATGTTATTGATAAAGCGTTATACAGTCCATCATGTCTGCAGTTGTAAATGCAGTTAAAAATTCTGGTTCAGATGTCCTGCAGCCCTTTATCACAAGTGATCAAACAGTCCATTAGAAGGGTCTTTAAGAGAAAAAGAGGAGGATTTTCCACAATCTGGCAACCAAGAAGCAGCTCTAAGGAATGGGTTATTGCTCATATATGAAGCATGAGTAAATTTTGCATTATACATTGATAAATCCATGCATTACATCTTATTAACCCTCACACAGTGCTGCAGGGGTGACATACTTTGTATCCCAACCTAAAGGTTGGAATCACCCTGGTTCACCCCATCACACTCACACACACAGCAATCACTCACCCACCCAAAGCATGGTCTTTTTTCTCTTTATTATTTACAATTAATCTATTTACTTCTTATTGTCAGTAGATATTGTTCAATTATTGAGAAAAAAATATATAATTATATACTTAAGACAGAAAGAAATCCACTTCTACCCCACAGACATGAACCACTGAAGTAGTGGTCTGTGAGCAGGCCAGAGCTTGAAAGGCAAAATGGGCTGTGAGACGCCTGCAAAATGAGTTGGGCTATTATGTGTCACTATTTTGCAGTCAAAGGAGATAAATGGAGGGCGATAGGTGTTGGGTCCCTTGAATGCACGGCAAGTTGCTGGCACGTGAAGGGAGCATAGCCAGCTCATGCTCCCTCTGCGAAAAAGCAGAAGCAGGCACTCGTGATGAGCTGACGGTGCTCGTGTCCCATCGACATAGTAACCCACTTAACTTACTTCTAGAGGGAACTTATTTTTATGACTTTGAAAACACACCCTTCTTTATTTCTATTTGCCTGTTTCTGTAGGCCTCTATATTACGGGTATGGGTTTCTCCTCACATATTCCAGTCACTGGTGGTTTGAGGGAGGCCGGCATACCACCAGTAAGTCTGTGACTGGGTGGCAAGACATATGGTGGCACAGGTACTGAGGAGATGTGTGCATATGTGTGTTACCCCATGTGTCATGTATGTATATCAAGAGACTGGTTCATGTCACTTTTTCACTCACACACCAGCTCACATAGAGAGTCAGTATCACTTTTACTGAAGGGTTTTGCAACACACACATTCATCTTGAACCTAAGGGTAGTTACTGGGTAATGGAAACTAAACGACATGTGTCAATTCGTGACAGCATACCGGCATATGACAACTCCATACATCTGTCCTCCTGTCTCATGTGGCTGCTGCACACGCCTGAGAATCGGCACGGCCTGTCCACTCCAGCGCAGACCCAGTTTTATGCTTGTGATACATGAGCACACTCCTGCAGCAGTTCCCATGCAGCTATAGGGGGCTCGTTGTTTTATATCACAGCAGTTCATACGCTCCTGTTATTCTGCGACATTGTAAAAGCCAAGACTCTCTGGCGGGGGGGACTGAATTACATAAGAACGGCTCAGTATCAACAGGTGATTATATAATAAGTGGAAATAGAAAGAGGAGCTGTCCTGAGTCTGTCTGACACAGCAGGTGGTCAACAAGTTCTTGAGAGAGGGATGAAGCAAATACAAATGTATCTTGTGCATCAGTAAAATAATGATACTCACATATGAGCGATTAGAGGAGAGACTGGGCTTTGTCCTGAGATAAAATAAGAACAATAGGAAATATTCTTTTAAACTGGAAATGAGTAAAAGTGTTGTGGCAGAGGACTTCAGTGCGATATGAGAATAAGAGGTTGAGATTCAGATAGATGGGACACGAGGTGCAGATACTGAAATAACGCCAGGTTGGTCCTTGTGTCATGGTGGGTGTCTAAATTTGGAGAGTGAGAGTCCGGGGTGTCTTGGTTACTGTTCCAGAAAGCTGATCCTCAGACAGCGACAGGGGGAGGTTCCTCTCTGTCACAGTGGCTGTGGGTGTGGGGGGTGCAGGGTGGGTGTCACCCCAAAGTGAACCGGTCTCTGCTAGTCTGACTGACAAGACTGCAGCCTCTTGCCTCATCACACTGACGCCATGCAAACTGGTTGTGGCTGGTTTTGCATAAACTGTGGGGGAGCGTGCGACAGGTGATGTTGAACACAAAGTGCTCGTTTCAACTGTCAGATCCACCAGTGGTGGAAGAAGTAGTAGTAAAAGTACAGATACATTAGTATAACAAGTAAGTAGAGTATAAGTACTCCTGCATTTGAGATCCTACTTAATTAAAATGACGTGTTAGAAGTACTACCAATAAACACTGGTATTAGTATCAAAAGTAAAAGTAGATCAATATTGATTGTTTTTTCTGTATCTGACTGTTAGAGCCTCTTAGATCAACCTTACTTCCTGTTTTATGACCAGTGAATCGGTTTGAGAGTGTTGATACTGGGGCTTTGTGTACAAACTGATTGTGACATTTCATTTCTAAGTTTAACTATTCTACCTTTATGTTGCATACAAACTTTTGGGAAGTAATTAACACTAATTCTTCAAATAAAGATGATGTTTGGTCATGTTTTTTTTTAATGAAAAATCATACATCAGTGTATAAGGGCCACAACGTTTGTCTTACGAAGATTTAGAAATAATAATAATAATAACAACAGCAGAATAATTCAATGTCATTTAAAATCAAAGACAGCAAATGATATAACACAACATATATAATAAAGGACAACAAATAAAATAATCGGAATAATTTAGAATTATGGCAAAGGATAAAAGAAACATATGTATAACAAACATTCTGAAATGTATGTTAGACACTGAATGTTACTGGTTACACTGATAACCACTGCAGATGTATGCATGTTCTTGTCGATTCAGTTATTTTTAGATGTGTGGTAACGAATGAAGGAAGTGGTACAGAGCCCACTGAGGCTGCAACCTGTTTGTATGTGGCCCATTTCTTATGTGGCACACGGTTCTATAACAGGTGTAACAGGAGGAAGGTTGAACCAAACTTTCCCCCAAAGCCCACAGCACCCTCTGGCCTCAATATTAGAAAGCCCCAATCCTCACCAGCTTTCAGGCACTACTGCCCACGTCTCTCTTCCCTTAAGCACCGAACTCATTTCCATCTTTTTAATCAGCATTAACATTTAAATCAGTGATGTCTGAAAAACTGGAGTCAAGTGTTTTTCCCACTACAAAGTCAGAAATCTGAAATCAGACTTGGCTCACACATGACAGCGGCAGTACTCCATCTGTCCTGTAGATGGTGACAGCAAACCAGAGGAACTGACCGTAGTCTTTTTTTCCCCTTCTTTCTCCTGTGAGGATTTATTATCTTCATATAACTATTAAATGAATCCGCCTGCTGTCGGTGAGTATCTTTAGACTCAGGCACACCAGAATCAGATCAGGAAAAGGTAAAAAAGGAGTTTTCTTGTGTACGTTTCTGTCCTGTATCTCCTCACGTGTAGCTGGTGAACTTATTTTACCCTTGAAGTGGGTCATCAAAACAGTCTCCATATAATAGTGTCCTTTGATTAGGTATTTGTCATTCAGTCACTGATTCAATGCAGAACTGTTGACTAGGTAATGGGATGATTTTACAGTGTGGCAAAGATACTTTCATTTAACTAAAGGGTTGAAGTACTCCAGTGGGTTGTAGGCCTGGTAAATAAAACAATATCAATAATTATCTTTCTATATTCTTCATCAATGGCAATATAAGTGAGTTCAATACATATCAATATATTGCTCATGCATTGTGCAAGTACAGTGAAGAGGTATAACACATAACTGATCCATGTCAGGGTTGTAAAATGTAAAAGTGTTTGTCGTTATCTGTGCATAAAGAAGAGTTTAAAACCACAACCTTCACTAAGGATCATCTGCATTTAAAGTAATTAAAATAATGATTTATCGTAATAATTAGCAATATCGACTGAAAATATTATCTTTAAAATAATGTTTGGCCATATTGCCCTGCCCTGTTATAGTTAGTGTAACAATCACAGTGACTTTTACCTTTTAGGCTTAAATGAGTTCATTTTCCGGAGTAAATAAATGCATTTTATTTTTTTATAATCTTTATTTCTTTGAATCTTATCCCTTATAGAAGTTATTCTTCCAAAGGAGAGCAACAGAAAGGTAAAAAAAAAAGGTTTCACTCAGCTTTACCACAGCCCCTGTATATGCCCATGCAAACCCCTACCATGCCAGATTGATACAAATAATAATACAAATAATAATACAAATAATAATACAAATAATAATAATAATAATAATAATCATCATCATCATCATCATCATCCTCATCATCATCATCATCATCATCCTCATCATACTTGTTCATATACATCTTAAATATGACATTTTGGTTACATTAATAGCATAGTAACTTATTCGTTTTTTTATTACCTGTATTTTTTAAGATTTATTTTACTTACTTTTACCTTTAGGGTATTTTTTACGCTTACTTCATACTCTTTACTAAGAACGGGTAGTACTTCTCAGTACTTCTGTGGGACGTACTTTCTTCAGCTGTGCAGCGCGCCCCCTGGAGTGCGCGCATGTCGGCGGGAGCGCGCGCGGCGGAGGGGCGGGGCCGCGCAGTGAGCAGCGCAGGCAGGGATGAAACTTGTCCCGGATATTTACCTCCTGACTCTACCTGGATCCTCCGACGCGCCCCGGGCCGAGGTGTGATCCGTCTCCGAAGCGGGACGACCCGAGGTAGACTCTTCTCTTTTTCACACACTTTCACACCGTTTCTCTTCCCCCAAAACACAACTAAACTGAAAACAGCCACTTTGCCAAGTTGCGAGGAGCGCGACGTGCGGAGCAGAGTCTGCCCGGGCTGAGTTCCTCCTCCGGGGTGCAGCTGCAGGAAAGTTCAGCCTGTCAACAGGTTCCTTGTTCGCGCTGCGGCTCAAAGTGCAGTGAAATCACAGCAGGGTTTATGATCGACTGGAGCTGTGCGAGAACACGGCTCCTCAGAGTCAGGCCCCTGGTTATTCATTAAATCTAATGTGCAGAAGGAGAGGCCAGGCTGTCACACTTGAGCGTTTACCCTCGATAGTGTTTATTTATCCTTTATTGTTCACTTATACAGATGAGTCAGAAAAGTCTTGATATGTGTGTAAAGGGATAGTTCACCCAAAAAAAGAAAAATCCACTCATTATCTACTCCCCACTAAGCCGATGAGGGCTGGGTGAAGTGTTGGAGTCCACAAAACACTTTGGGAATTTCAGGGGTGAACAGGCAGATCCAATAGAATTGAAGTAACTGGTGACCACTTCTTCAAACGTAAAAAAACAACAGAACAAAAACATAAAATGCCTCCATACTGCTCCTGTGGTGTCATCTAAATGTCTGTAAGTCCTGACATTCTAATTTGACTATAAACAAGGTAATTTAAACCATCATTTTTGGGTGAACCATACCTTTAAGTGATGATAACCTCATTGATTTCCTTGTGTGTATCTGTCGTGTGGATACAAACATGAACACAGGAAGTTCACAAATAGATGCAAACACCCAGTGAAGCCTGCCACATCATAATGAATCTGCTTTTACATGTAGCATTGACTTGTAAATTCATCAGAGGCCTGTTTGGGATGAAGGACTAGTCACCAGACTGGGACCAGCTCTGGTTTTAATGCATTCACAGCCAGTCGCTTGTGTTCAAACATTAACTCAAACACTGTGTGTCCATTTCAGGAAAATCACAGAGAGACAGGCCGGCCGCGTTCCATTAATCCTTCACCTGGAGAACAACACAGGACACATGTACGTTCAAACACACGGATTGCATACAGAGGCACACGTGCACAGAACCACACACACTCTCATGTGGCAGCTATAGGCAGATACAGGGTAACTTATTGGGTTCTGAGTGCCTGTGCACATGCATGCATTAGCAGTGCATGTTTGTGTGTGTTCATGCATTGCTTCCACTAGCAGGCCAGTTGCAGAGCCGTCGCTGGGCGTGTGCAACTCTGAAAATGTTTAACATTCTTATCATTCAGCTGCCTGCGAAAGGCGGAGAGGCGCAGAGGGAGAGCAGCAGAGAGAGAGGGAGGGAAGGGACATGTTCAGACCAGGCCGAATAATAAGGAATCACATAAACACACAGACACACACAGACACACACACACGCACACAGTCACTCCTTTGCATTCATGGTGCATTACTCACTGCAGCCTGATGCTTCATGTAGCACATATATTACTCACCGCACAATGTCATCCTGAGGGAGGGGTTTTCATTGGAAGACAACCACCTCCAAACATCTGACACTGTTTTTGTGTGTGTGTGTGTGTGTGTGTGTGTGTGTGTGTGTGTGTGTGTGTGTGTGTGTGTGTGTGTGTGTGTGTGTGTGTGTGTGTGTGTGTGTGTGTGTGTGTGTGTGTGTGTGTGTGTGTGTGTGTGTGCGCGTGCGTGTGTGCGTGCGTGTGTGCGTGTGTCTTCAGGTCCCCTCTCAGTGACGAGCTGAGGGCAGGGTGTTTGTCTTGAGAGGGAGGCAGAGTTACCGTGGTAACAGACATGCCAAAACCGGACCTTCTCTGCCTGGTTCAGCTGTTGAACGGCACTATCGAGACCTTCCGAGTCAGCGTGCGTAACACACACACACACACACACACACACACACACACACACACACACACACACACACACACACACACACACACACACACACACACACACACACACACACACTGTTTCCTGTCTGCCGCGGAGGAGATCAGATGTTGCTCTCGTCCGTCTCTGTTCTGCTAACGATCTTAACGTCAGTGCTTGATATAGTGAGCGACTATTCTTTCCTATTCACATTGATCCACATCTCATTGTTCTACACTTTGACCTTGATGTGAAGGACTCGCTCACCTCCTACAGCTCACACAGCTTGTCACACTTGGGAAACTTTTACATCATCGTTTTATCAATTCATAGGCAGCCCAACAAGCACATACACACACACACATGCAGCATCATTATATGAAGAGTGGGAGAGAAGCATATGAAATTCCAATACCATCTCCTGTGTCGCTTGTCTGTTGATAAGCTTCATTATTTTCCTTTTTTAAAGCGTTGAGACCAGTTTTTCCAGATTCAAAAAATCTAAAATATTTGTGTTTCCTGCTGAAAGAACACAGCCTTCGCTGCAGCTTACAGTAAACATGGTCCTCTTGTGATGTGAATGTTCTTTCGGGAGCAGAGAGAAAAAGAGAGAAAAATGGATAGAAAAAGCCGAACAGCTGCGGGTTATCCCTCAGATTTATTAATAAAACAATAATGAAACAATGAATAGTTAAACTACAGAACTTGTGCTGCAGCCGGTGTTTTGGAAATCTGCTTTTCACCTGCATATATACATCATTGATTAATATGTAGAGGAATCCACTGCAAAAGCGAAATAACTATCCCTTCTGCATACATTAAGCAGGACTGCAGCATATGAAATGGTGTAATTACAAATAAGCGCCTGTTAAATGTCAGTCACAGTTTTGGCCGGTATGATAAAGTCCTTTGTTGTTCCCATCTTTCAGAAGCAGGATGAAGGCGTGGTTCTGTTGGACCAAGTGTGCAACCACCTGGGCCTGCAGGAGAGGCAGCTCTTCAGTCTGCAGATCAGAGAGTCCAGCACAGCCATCGCCTCGATCACAGCCAACACACACTCTCCTGTGAGCTCACTCTTCTTCTCCTGCACGTTTAGGCCTGAGTTTGTAATGCATCACACTCGCTGATTGCTGTTTAGACGATGATGGCCACAGGGTATTCTTGTACGAATGCTTTTCTCCCCCTCTCTAAGCTCCAGTTAGACATTATACTTAATGAATTTCTTTCTCTCAGAGATGGTTGGAGCCTGAGAAACCCTTGAAGAAGCAGATAAAAGGTATCTCACTCCACAGAGTTTTATCATATTTTAAAATGAATTTGATCCCAAGGTAGAGGTGTTCCGATACCGACAGCAGCATCTGAAATGCAGAAAATGCTGGGTCGGGCATCAGCGAGTACGAGAATCTGATAATGTCAGCAGTTTGATAATATTTCATTCTGGAAGTGCACTTAAACAGATATTTAAAGGAAGTAATTGTTGTGTATCCGTAGATTTGTGTAGTTGTGTTCTTTTTCAGTTACAACTATTAAACTTGATAATAAAAGAAGTTGCAGTTAAATCCACTGGCATCAGATCAGTACGCCAGCACATTGGCCGATGCCCAAAGTCCAGTTATCGGACTCATTAATCAGGAAGGGACAATGGTATCGGAACATCTCTAGCTAAGGAGGAGATGTAAGACAGAGAAGGAACAGCAGAGGTTTGAGGTGAACTTGCGGCCAGAGATTTACCGTAGGTCACGTTTGATGAGATGACATTTCCCTGCAGGTCTCGCATCTCCCTTTTATCTGAACTTCAGAGTGCGATTCTTTATCTCTGATCCCAACTCCCTGCAGCATGAACAGACAAGGTGAGTGTGTGTTTGTGTGCGCGTGTGTGTGTTATACAGCAAGCATATATCAAGTATTGATCTGGACAAGTTGTGTGGCACAGAAAGGTCCTTTCTGCCGGGCTTATGGGTAAAATTGAAGGATTTACTCGTTTATTATGCTGTATCAATGTTAGACTCACTCTGAGGCCAAATAGATGAAGTGCTGTTTTTGAGATACAGTGGCAGCTCTACATGAAAGTCAAAGAGCTGTGCTTGTTCACCTCATGTCGTACAGTAATTACGAGTTGCCGACTTGTAAACAATCCTCACACCAACTTCTAACTTGTAATTGCGACTGGGAAGCAGTTATTGGAAAGCTCAGATGTGTCTCTACGACTTATATATAATAAGGCAAGAAATATGGAGGCCTTGCATTAACCAAATTAAACCCAGATTTAATGGATGTGGTGTTATATTGGCACTGCACCATATTTTTTTCATTCATGTCATTAATATTGATAATAATCAATTTAGTTTTGCCACTTGCATTCGAGATTCAAGATTGTGCCTGTTAATAAAGATTTACAAAGGAAATGTACATATATAAAAAATTACAACTATACAAAAAAATATAAAAGTAAAATATTTCTAGTAAAGTAAAGAATAAGTAAACACAAGTTGAGAGAATGAGGATGCAGTAAACTGACTGATAAAGAGAAATTGCACAGAGGCTTTAAGTGGTATAATAAATATGATTGTAAAAGCAGTGTTTCAGGGTGACATGATGAATATGATAAATATTTCACATGATGCATGTGATAATATTGCATGATTTAAAACACCAATATGTCAAACCACTTTAAAGACTTAGCTGACATTCACATGCAGGAGTTATATGATAAAGTTCCGGTTCTCTTGTCCCCGCAGACACCTGTACTTCCTCCAGATCAGGAGCGACATTAGAGAAGGACGGTGAGTGACACACACGAAACACAACAACAAGCCCGAACTCAACGAGACAGTTTATGTTGCGATGTTACAGTGTGTAATCACAGAGTATGATTGCAGGTTGCAGTGTCCGCTGAGTGCTGCTGTGGTGTTGGCCTCGTACGCCGTGCAGTGTAAGTTCCATCTGGTTCGCGAGACACGAATGATTAATGACTTAATAATAACTCTGTGAGCGATCACTCCTGTTGAGGACGCTCTCAATAAGCAGCAGCAGCTCTGTTACAGCACCCCGGATATCAATGTGTTGTGTCTCTTTCCATCATCTGCAGCGGAGACGGGCGATCACTGTCCGACACGGCCCCCTGGTTACCTCTCAAAGTGCCACTTTATCCCTGAACAAGATGAAGACTTTCTGTGTAAAGTGGAGGATCTGCATCCACAGCACAAGTAATTTCAGCTGCCGCCGGAGAGCAACTGGTTTGATGTGCAGCTGGTTGCTGTTGTTGCATGTGACTGTGTGTTTGTGTGTGCGCGCGTTCCCAGGGGGCTGAAGCAGAGCGAGGCGGAGTTGTGTTTCCTCAACACGGCACGGACGCTGGAGTTGTATGGAGTGGAGCTGCACACCGCCTTGGTAGCGTTGTTAATTCACTATATCACGCTCTGATTTAAATTCCTCTGCATCCATTTGATTCATCTCGTGTACGACACTTGTTCTTTCCCCCTCTCTCTCTCTCCTTCTCTCTGTTTGTGTGTGTGTGTCTCTCTCTCAGGACATCAACAATGCCCCTCTGATGGTGGGTTTGGCCTCAAGTGGTGTTGCAATATTCTGTAATATGATTTGCTCCAGTTTCTTCCCCTGGTGAGTGATGCTGCTGTTAATTAGATGTCTGCTCCCTGTATTTTTCTCCAACTAATTGATTTTTTTTTCTCTTGTAGGGGGAAAATAATCAAGATTTCATTTAAGAGGAAGCGCTTCCTTATACATCTGAAATGTAAACATGTGAGTCTCCACCGTTTGTTTGTTCTTACTCGTTTAAAGACCTGCAGAGAGCGAACTCTTGTTTTTAATATCTGGATGCACTTGGCTGGTAAATCCATTTAGTTTTGGAGTAGTACCTGGGGGTTTATGCACAATGCTTTCATGTTTTTAACTGTGAGAATAAGCCAGAAACAAATGCAACCTGAGCGGCTGAAGTTGCACACACGCATATGACGCATTATAAAGAATTAAAAAAGAACTATCACCTGTGTATGTTGCAGGGTGAGACGCAGGACTGTGAGGTGTCTCTGATCCTGCCCTGTTCCAAAACCTGTAAAATCCTGTGGAGGTCAAGTGTGGATCATCACTCCTTCTTCTCCTCCAACCGCTCAACCCGCAGCCCCAAACACAACAACAGCACGATTCAGTCCTACACCAAACTGATAACGCAGCACCTGGGCCTCGGCAACAGTAAAACCGAGAGGTCAGCCCCTGTCCATATTTTTCTCATATTCTTGTCATCAATACTGAACTTTTTACAAATGTTCAGTCTCTCCCCTCTCACATTGCAGTGGTCCAGTGTGCCAGCGAGTGGTGGGAGGGATGGTCTGGAACCCAGTCCTGCAGAGATCGATTTCATCAGAGTATCTCGAGACCATGAGTCTGCCCTCCAGATCGCCGCCATCGACCCCAAACTGGTACGACCTGCAGCCGTAAAACCAGCTGGGATTTGGTCATTTCCCCCCAAAAATGTTTATTTTCTCAATTCATGTTCTATATATTTGAATTTGGTTGTCTATATATTTGGTTTAACTGTAAAATATAGAATATCCCCCAAACATTTTTTCGTCAAAAGGGTCATAGCCGCAAACAAGCTGGAACAAATATTTTTTTGTTTATCCAGGTCAAAGTCCTGCTAAATGATAACTGAATGATATTTGCTAATATACCATAATTATTCAATATAAACCTGATGAGAAGCTCTGAGGAAAATGAATAAATTCTGAGGCCTTATCATCCCTACTGGTTTATCTTTTATTCTGTGGTTGGACACTGAAATGTGAAGCTGTTGTTAAATTGCTTTTGTTGTGTTGTTATAAATAACACATGATTAAATGTGTCTATGTGAACCTTTCAGTAACCCTGAACGTTGTTGTTTTGTCTCCCCGGCAGGCGAAGCCCTCGAGTTCGTCACGGCATCCGTAAACCGCGTCCGTCCTCGGTGGAGCTGACCAATGAGCTGAAAGACATGTCGGAGGGGGAGGACGTGTTCTACACCTACAGAGCGTCTGTGAGCAGCAGCAAGGGCAGCGAGGGAGACAATTCACCACAACAGTTAGTTTCACTTACAACAGAAATACTGTCTTTCTCGAGCTCTCTCCCAATTCACCAGGGTTTGCTGGCAGGACGTATGATAGAAGGGAGTTTAATAGTTTCTTTGTTGAAATGACATTTGGATTTAGAGGAACGTTTAACTGAAAGAGCTGCAGTATAAATAATGCAGTATTTTAGTCGGTGAATGTACAAACAGATGATATGACAACTTTAATAGTGTGAGATCTGTGAGAAACCTCCTGCTGCTGTCTGATTTACTGATGAGTTACAGGCAATGACGGTTTATTCAGGAATGAAGAAGCACCACTCTGTTCCCGTGCTTCGATTCAAAGGGAAAGAAAATTACCATTTAAATCACAGTTGCTGTTTTTTGTCTCCAATTGATTCAACTCAAAGTTACAGTATGCAAGTATTAAAATATGGGCAAAAAATGATTAAGGTATGAGAACAGGGACAATTACATTATCATCAAATATATGAAAGTCACGTCTTAAGCTACAAATCAGAGTGAAAAGAAATCTCCTTATTTCATCTCTTTCAGTCTTTCTGCCACTTTTACCCGAGGACCAGATGAGGCTGTGTTCACAGCTGATGACAGCATAGGAGAGGAGGAGAGCTCCCACCACTACGACAAGGTCTGATCTCTTATCACCGGCTCTGAGTGAGCTCTATGTCTCCATTCATGTACGTTCACCTTAATTCAGAGTACTTGTCCATGCAGGGCGCTCTCGGCGATGGAGACTTGATGCTGATATGTATCGCCCCTGATCATGAGGGCAAGTTTGGCTTCAATGTCAAAGTGAGTCTCTCTCTTTCTTCTTACATTTCTACGTCTCTTACTCTCACCACAAAAGGCGAAGTTACATTTTTGTATTTTTGTTTTCACACATTGTGTTTATTTACTGTAACCCGGCTTCATTCAATTTCCTACCTTCTCCCAGGGTGGCGTGGATCAGAAGATGCCTCTAGCCATATCCCAAGTTAAACCCGACTCTCCGGTAAGAGGATGTGTTTGTGTTTTGTTGGTCTCCAGGTTGATTGTGATGAAGAAGTGATGTGTAACCAAATGCACTGAGCTGAATAGAGCTGTTACATTTGGTTGATTAATTGATTAGTCGCTTGACAAACAAATTGATCGTCGATAAGTTAAATTTCAACTTTATTTCTCTGGTTTCTGAGTCTTAGTAGTTTTCTTTTCTGATATACAACTCAACGTCTTTAGGTTTTGGGCTGTTGGTCTAAAACAAATAGTTACTTCTGAAATTAAGGAAACTGTGCAGGATACTTTAAAAAGTGAAGCAGGATATTAGAACCTGACCAATATATTGGCCGGTCGATAAAACAAAACAGAAAAGATGTGCATTAATATTAGCATTTTACATTTAAACAATGTTTATTCTCTTGATTCAAGTTCTATATATTTTCTTGTATTTGTGTTTTCTTTTCATGTATAGTTATTCATCATAAAGTTTATGGTTAAACAAAAATATTTATTTTGATATATATGTATACCAATATATTGTGTTGGCAAGTTATTTCACCAAAAATCCCATATCGTTTGTGTCCCATAAGATATTTAACAGTTCCACTTTGGTTTTCTGTTATTTAGTTTCTGATATTTACACAGATAAAGATAAAACTGTAATAAATGCTCCTTTGATGTTTGTAGGCAGGTCGATGTGAGCCCAAACTCCTGGAGGGAGACCTGGTCGTCCTCATCAACGGTCGAGACATTTCTGAACACAAACATGATCAGGTCGTCATGTTCATACGAGCCAGCAGAGAGTCGCACTCCAGAGAGCTCGCCCTGCTCATCAGACGTAAAGGCGAGTGAGGGGGAGAGGGAGCGAGAAAAGTGCTGAAGCAGCGTGTGATCCAAGAGTGCACTCTGTCTTGTCATGTCGCTGTGAATATTAATGACAGCCTTGAACCGTCCTTGTGTTGCAGGTCCTGGCAGAGTGTTGCCCCTGCTGCAGTTACCTCCCGCCCTCACGCTCACCGGCCAATCGCCGGGAGACAAAGTTCAGTCACCTGGCCCGTCGGAGCGGGTCACGACACTGGAGGAATCGATGAGGCAGCTGGAGAGAGGAATACAGTCTGGCACGCTCTGTTTCCATTTTGAGGTATTTTAAATGCAGGTGGGAGCGAAACCGTGAATTTATATGTCGAACCAAAACACACAAATGGGTCTATTTGTGTTTCCTCTCAGTTATTCAGTGGGATCATAATGAGCCTTTTAAGTGCTGTTGTGTGGACAGACGTTGGCTCTTATCTTCACTTTTACTTAAACAAAGATGCTGTTACTCGCCTGGAATTTGTAGTTTCTGTTTAGCCCCTTTTCCACTGGTCAGAAGACCCATCAACAACTGCTAACATTTGACTTTTGTCTGCAATGGGAATGGATACAATCGGCATTCACTACCGGGTCATATGACTCTGAAGTAGACACAGGTTTTTATCGGCTCTGGTCCGCACCCAGATGAAAACGCTGATTACGTCTTTATTTTGGCAGTTTACACGTTTGTGTACATACTCTTTTTTTTTTTATATCTTGGGAATGTCATTCAACAACATTCTTAATATGGTTTAAAATGCAATGAGACAGTGAGGTGAGAGAGCTTCTCAGTTTCCTGCACGTTTGTGACATTGAAAATTACTCACCGGGGGAAAAACACAAAGCCAAGTGTCAAATACCCATTTACCTTTTTATTTATTTATAATTATTGTATGTTTATGTGTTTGCGTGCTTGTCATTTCTAGAATTTATACAGGAGGAAGCCTGGTTTGTCGCTGACCTGCGCTCGACTCCCTGAAAACATGGAAAAGAATCGGTACAAGGATGTTTTACCTTGTAAGTGCTCCTTATTCTGACTGTCTGTGCCGACATGCCTCCTGCACCCCCTCCCTCAGTAGCTCTGTGCCACCTTTCTAACATTTATCTGGCGCTCACCGCTGTGGCACCTCATGAAATTTAATTGGCCGATCCTGCGGTGCACGGACGGCTCTGTAATGACCCCTGCATGGCGGTGCCCTGCTCTCCTTTCAGATGATGATACCAGAGTGGTGCTCCAGGGCCAGGAGGACTACATCAATGCCAGCCACATCACGGTGAACACCAGTAATATGAAGCTGAGCTGTTTTTGTTCGCGTCTGACATTTAATGTAAATTCATCCTCTGTGTGGTATCTGTATCTGTATGTGTGTGTGTGTGTGTGTGTGTGTGTGTGTGTGTGTGTGTGTGTGTGTGTGTGTGTGTGTGTGTGTGTGTGTGTGTGTGTGTGTGTGTGTGTGTGTTTGTTTGTCCGTCTCTTAGGTGGTGCCCCCGGTGTCTGGTGTGTGTTTACGTTATGTTGCGGCTCAGGGTCCTCTGCCACAGACCTGCACTCACTTTTGGCAAACTGTGTGGGAGCAGCAGACACACACCATCATCATGCTTACAACTCTGACAGAGAGGGGACGGGTATACATACTTCTTCATGTTCACACTTCCATACTGTAAACACACACACACACACACACACACACACACACACACACACACACACACACACACACTCTCACACACACACAGGGGTAGAATTGAGCAAAGAATGAGGGAAACACTTGAACTTACACAACTCAGCGTCGGCTATGTATTAACACAGTGCTTATTGCAACACGCTGCTTCATGTTTACTAGACACATGATTACTGTAATTAAACGCTTTGGCGGTGATGTTTGCACACAAAAATAATCAATTGGCACGGCTGTGAGTAATGACAGGGTTTCACCGCACAGAAAACAGCTGAATGTAAAAAGTGAGTGGGACGCCAGTGATAAATGATTTGAGGGTGAAGTCACATCCTCAGAGAGACACAGGCAGGATATCAAGGTCCTGCTGAATGGAGATGTCTCTGCCTCGGCTTGCCTGTTGCCTGGCAACCAGATGCTCTTATTAATTGGTAATTTTCCTGACATTCGTCAAGTACTCTGAGTTTCTCTGTACTTGAGGAGCACGCACACACACACACACACTGTGTCAGTTCACATCCTGCTCCTGCATTGCCTTTGTTCCTCTCACTGCGAGCTGGAACACACCAACGCTGATGTTGATTCCATGAGAGCGGAGCAGGAGCAGCAGCAGCAGCAGTTTTATAAACTTTACTCAGACTGATGACTCACACATGAAGTCATGTCATATTTCATGTGATGTCCCTTTGCAGACCAAGTGCCACCAGTACTGGCCGCATCCACCTGAAGTGAAGGATTACGGGCACATGCGGGTGAAGTGTCACTCAGAGGAGTGTAACCTGGCGTATGTGACGCGGCATTTCACTCTGACACACACACAGGTACAGTAGCCAACAGAGCTCAACGACTTAATTTGAATCAATAATTAAATAATAATTACGTCTGCTAAGGAGGTTATGTTTTCGCCCCCCATCTCAGAGAATCGTTTATGGATCTTGATCAGTCAGACATGTGTAGGGGACTGATATTTATGAGTGTGATAAATTTGGAGCAGATCTAAATAAAAAGCTGGATCTTGTGAATTTAAATGTGGTTTCAAAAGCAGACTATTGGGCCTTGGCTCCAGACTCTGCTGAGTGCCATTCTAGTTAATTACATGAGTCTAAGTGAACATATCTTGTCGTATGGGAAACTTTTCTTTGACTTAGTATAAGATTAAATTCAATATTATTAGGTTTTGAACTTTCGGTCAAACAAAGCAAGGCTTTGACTTCACTTTGGGACATAACTGAGACAAACAGTCGATCAATCAAAACCAAACAGTCTACATATTTTATTTCCTCACGAAACATGAGCGGAGCATGACCGCGGTCACACAACACGGAATGTTTCAGTTTCTATGTTTGCAGTGGCATGTACCATGTTTGTGCCATATGTCACATAACAGAGCTCACCACAGGCAGCGGCCCCTCCTGGCAAACTGACTGCAGCCAGCATTCGGCCACTTCCGTTTCTGTATGCGTGCGTGGGTGGGCATGTGCATTAGTGTGCGCTAACAAATTATGTAGCGTGTGTGTGTGTGTGTGTGTGTGTTTGTTTAGGCAGGTGTGGTTTTTTTTCTGATCAGGACTGAAAAACTTTGCATGAAACATAATGAGATTAGAGGAGCTGTATTCCTCATAATGTTCCACAGCAAACAGGTAAATAAATTGGTGATGCTCAAGCAGGCATGAAGTATGAATGCACACACATGCATACACAGTTACTGCTGTGTGGGCCCATCTGTTCCTCTGGCGGAGCGAGTTAATCCCCCCATGGAGTCACAGGCCACAAGCCCATTATAAACTCTAAACTCAGCCATTCTCCTCCCTGCCTAATGTTTTTTTTGGGGAGGTCTTTCCCTCTATCATCTCCCCAACCCAACTGTTTATCGGTTTTCATCTCTCTGTGTCCCTCTTCACTTGTTAATCTCAGTGTCAACTACTGGTCACATGCGTGTTTTGTTCTCCTCACCTGCTCTGTTTTTTCCATCACACCCTCTGTGGTTTTTTTAATTTCCTCACATACTGACTGAGTAATATCAGTGTTTGAGCCTGTAGCGCTGCAGTGTTCTTCTCATGTGGGAGATGTTTTCCCAAAGATTTATTATCACGTTAACCACTGGTTGTCCAGCACTCGCATTATTTCTCACTATCCCTCTCTTCTTGTCATTTGTGTGTTTTTGCACTGGATGTTCGTGTGTGTGTGTGTGTGTGTGTGTGCGTGTGCGTGTGCGTGTGCTTAGCTGGGTGAGGAGCGTGCAGTCACACACCTGCAGTATGTCGCGTGGCCGGACCACGGTGTACCCGATGACCCTTCGGACTTCCTGCTGTTCATCAGTTCAGTCAGGGAGAGGAGGAAAGGCGAGGAGCCATTAATGGTACACTGCAGGTAACGTTCACACACAAATTCCCCATATGCACATACAAATTCTTGTTCTATCTAAGTGAGGACACTCATTGGCATAATTCATTCCCATAATGTTCATATCCGAACCGACCCTTTGCTGTGTTCTTTCCCTCAGTCTCTCTCCTCCCATTTCACACTTGAGCTGCTTTCAGTAATGCACTGAACCCTGGAGACCCCACGGTCTTTCTCCGCAGTGGCTGTATGGATGAATGCAAATGTAGGAGTGAGAGCCTTCTGAGTTTCTGCAGACTTTCTCCGTCTGTCACCACCCACTCACCTGAACGCTCTCCTGAACCTGTCTGTGTGGAGACTCTCCTGCTGCGTTGTGCATGTGTGAAAGTCCCCAAAAGTATTTTAAATGCATTCCCTTGCACCTTACCCTGACCTAACCTTAACCATCACAACTAAATGTCTAACCCTGACCTAGAGAATCCTGCAGTCCAGCCAAGGAAACACTGAATGAATAAGACAAAATCCAGACCTAATCCTAACCCTTACTCTAACCCCCAGCCTATTTGGATGCACATGAACCCATTATTCATTTTTTTTACTCTTTTGTAATTCTACATCCTAAACCTCTGCTCTGTCCACTTACCCTAACCCCAGGGGTCTCTATGTAGCAGAGGGTCAAATAGAAATATGTGCCTGCTCCTACTCATCACCTGTGAATGTGTAAATGTATTGTCCCCTAACATGACCCCTCAAACAGACCTGTGAAAAAGTGAGGACAGGCCAAAAGGTCCTCACTTTCCCAAGATGCACAAAATAGTCCTCACAAGATATACGTACACGTACACACACAGAACACCCGCCAGCATGTACCTGCCTCTGCTGTACACTTAACACCGTGTTTGTTTTGCATTGAATTTTCAGCGCTGGGATTGGACGGACAGGTGTTCTGATCACTATGGAAACGGCGCTGACTCTGTTGGATGAGGGCCGGCCAGTGTTCCCGCTGGACATTGTCAAAACACTGAGAGATCAGCGAGCCATGATGGTTCAGACCACGGTACAAAGACACAGAGCAGGGATTCATGCTTCCCTCGTTACATGATACTTCAGGCCACAGCAGTCGGTCTTTCTCTTTTTAAAGTCTTTATTTAATAATGAAAAAAATAACTTGTTGGTTTTATATATTTCATTAGGCGCACTGTGACTAGTTTCAAATTTCACTAATGTGGTTTAATAGAGATCCTCTCAATCACAAATGAGTTGAATGCTCTGTCTTTCTGAAAATATTATGTAAGTAAGAGGAGAGGAGACTGACAGGGAAATTCACTGTGCTCAGAATCACTTTTTAAAGGCCAGTGGCACAGATTTGTGACATCTGCGAGTCCTGTCGTCCGTAACCTTCAGTAATTCACAGAAGCTCGACTGCCTCAGTGTTCCGCTGATGAGCCAGAGCAGGCGGGCTGAGGTTGGAAGCCGCGCTCTGTGGTACCTCAGCGGTGGTTGTCGAGGGAGAGGAAAGTGTTACTCATTGCTTTGACAGGAGGCGGTGCTGGGAATATGGCTGCCCTCCAGTCACATGCCTGCTTCGAGGAGCACGGCTGCTGCCACTATCACCCGTATTATGAAAGAGGATCCAGCCCCTGAGGCTTCTTCCCTCTGTTTATGTGCTGACGTGCAGGTTTCCCCCTCATATGTTTGTGTCTCAGTAATGGAAACATGAAAACATGCACAGTCAGAGGACAAACCTTAACATAAAGGATCCATGTGGTGTAGGATAAATTCGTCACTATTCAACATCTATATCAGCAAATCCCATGAATACAACTAAACCAACAATGTATGATTCCATTTCTAACATACTTTCTCCTTTATAAATATTATATAATCAGATTGAATTTAATTTAATTTGATTATAACTAAAATATTCATGTTAGTTGTCCTAAAGTTCACCGAGAAAATATCCCTACTCTGCCCGACTGAAGAAGAAGAATTAGTTCCGTGCTGCGTCGTTAGTTTGTTTCTGTTCATGCGTTAAACTAATGCCTTTCTAGCCAGGCTGTTTGCTAGTTTATGAACCGGGGGAAGTTTATAAGTTAATTCTGCAAACTATCAGACAAACAAAGGCAGACTAAAACGTAACCTCTTTGTCGGAGGTAAAAATGTTGCGTTGTTCCAGTATTATCATTTAAAAATGGAGCATTGGTCTAATAACTAATACATCTTTGTGTGTTGTGTGTTTCAGTTGCAGTTCCAGTTCGTGTGCGAGGCCGTTCTGCGAGTCTACAAAGAGAAACATGGCGGATCCACAGCATCTTAACTGAGATCAGCAGCAGGACCAGAACTGTTTCAGCTTCATTTCAAAGAAAGGGACTTTTAACAGAAGGACTTTTTAACAGGTCGACCTCAGTCATGCCTGTGGGACTGGTACACAGACTGGAAAATATAGCAGAGTGTAACTAGCTTCAGACTACAGCTGTCTACCCAGATTCAATGTGAGTGGATGAATCTTAAACCTAGTTGGCCTTAGTTTTTGCTGATTCTTTCATTAAGCTTGTAGAGGCTGTGGTCTCCATAGAGACAAATGTGAGCTGCTAATTTCTGTCCATGATGCCTCTGCTCATGAAGCGACTTGTGCCTTGGACTCGTGCCTCCCAGTCAATGGAATCGAACAGGGTCACTGTAATCTGTAGTTTGTCTCTGTCCGGTGATCACTGCCGCAGATACTGTAAGGTCAGGGTGGTGCAGCGCTGCATGCTGTCCACCGGAGGAGCACCAGACCCACTGCTCGTCACTCTTAAATTATTATGACACTAAATAAACACACTGATTTCTACTGACGTCTGTGCTTTTGTCGTTTGTTCTGACAGCGAGGCAGCGTGAGCGTTTTGTCACACGCTCTTGCAGAATGAGGCTGCTCACTGAAGCGAGGAGCCGTCTGCTTATTTAACCTTCAGCCGAGTGCCTCTAAAGCTGGCATCATATCACTGCAACTATCTCAGCATCACAAATCAGTGCAAACTGTTTGGTGATGACAAAATATTGGCTTAAATAAAGACATTATAACCAATCACAATATTTCTGTGTATATTAAAGTGTCCCTGTGGGTTTTTGATGATGATATTCATTAAGAATTGTGGAAGTTTGTATAATTCACAGTTTTGTTGATATATTTATTCTGTGGTTCTTTTTTTCAGTAAAATGGGTGTAAAGTATTTACAATGTACCCACTAATACCCTCAAAATGCTTGAGAGGAATGATGCAGAATCTTATCACCCCATTCATAAACTAGAATGACACTTCCACCAAGGCCCAGTCGCCTTATGAAACCACATTTAAATTCACTGTACTTCCTGGTTTGTATTTGTATCTGCACCAAATAGCACACACTCATAAACATGACTTTGCTAAATATGCCAGATTTGTTTTCAATCAACATTAGTGAATTATTTCCTGAGAAGTCAATGAAAACGTCAAAAAACCGCCCTATCTCTCATGTTAGAGAAAGTGAAAAAATGTGTTCACCGATCAAGATCTACGCCAAACTGTTATGGGTTCTTCTTTGGGCCGAGTGCCACCCCTCCACACAATCTCATGGACATCTGTGGAGAAATGTTTGTGTAATACTGGTAACAAACACACAAAGATGAAAAACATAACCTCCATAAGATAAATTATAGCAAGAAACAGCTGATTCGGCAGGACAACAGATTTAACTCATACTAACATCTGTCTTTTGTCTGCAATGGGAATGGATACAATCAGCATTCACTCTCAGGTCAAATGACTGTGCTGGATACACAGGTTTTTATCGTCTTCCGCTCTGATCGACAGTGATGGAAACATGACACCCGGGTGACTGCACTCAGTTTTGGGTGTGTTTGTCGTGTTGAACATGACACTGGGGGAAAAACAGAAAGGCAAACTTTCCACAGGCAATGGAAAAGGAGTCGGTTTCTTTGTTTTGGCAGGTTTACCTAAGTTTAAAGAATATGTGTATAAGGGGCTGGGAGACACCTGGAGAGGGTTTATATTTATCTCTCAATTACAATGATGACACACGTTCTGTGTGGGAGTTAAGCTTTGGCACTTTGTCTTAAAATTGTGTTGTTTCTTCTTTCCTCTTCATCAATATGAAAATCAATGCTATTTGGCTCATCCCTGTTTCTGTGTAGGCGAGTAGAAATGGGAAATTGGGGGAGTTTTATGTTTAGAAATATGCCTTTTTTTTCAGAATTATCAGTACTGGTGTTATAAAAATACACATTGTTGATAATTTACCACTGATTCAAGTATTTTATTTTGACCACTTTTATCCAACAGAAGAATAATTCATCTATTGGGTTTGTGTGTTTGACTTCTGATCTTTAAAACTGTTTTGAATATACTGTGTTTAAAAACAGATTTTAAAGCCTGTTATCTTTTAAATTTGTCATAATATTTTATATTTTTCATTTAATTTATTGTTTTTAATCTCACGTGAATAAGTCTTAAATAGTTTTCCAGTCTCATAAGCAATCAAACAGGCTCTGTGACGCACTTTGAATCACATTGTAAGATGTGCTGTACAAAATAAGTTAGATTTTAAGTTTAATTTTAAGTCTAAGTTTAACGTGATTATCATTTTTCTAGTAAAGTGACATCATTATACTGGGACCTCCTGGAAACCCTTTAACGACCACTAGGAGACCCGCGGACCACAGCTTGGGAACCACTCATGATCTATATCACTCCACAGCCACGAGTTCAGCTGCAGACAGGGGGCGCTGTTTCCCCGGCGCTGCCGGGTCGGCCAGTCGGGAGGAACAGAAGTTTGTTGCGCTGTTTTTACGCAGGCGCACTTGATGCTGTTTGTCCAGTTCCCCTGGTTGACTTTTACCTGGGAGGTGTTTGCTCCAGTTTCGGTTCGCCGGTGCGCGGAGAAAGCAACACCCGCCGGCCAGTGCCCCCTCCTCGGTCCAGAGGCGACCACACTGCCCTGCTCCCTCCCCGGCCCCGTGTGACTCCGGGTCGAGTCGGGACGGGATTTCTCCGGGATTTTAGAGTCGGTGCGCAACAGCGAGCGGGAGGCAGGTGCGCAGGAGAGGGACAGGACAAGGGGAGGAGGTCTGTTTGTTTCCGCGACCGAGTCCCATCGCTCTCACCGGGCTCCGCCGCTGGAAATCAACTGGTTGGTGCCTCGGTGCTCGACCTGTGGTACTTTGATTAGTATGCGGCTGGAGTCCCCGCGCTGCCGCCGACATCCAGCCTGAGCTGAGGACCGATCGGCAGCCCTGAAGTCTCCGCCGCGCCTGCTGAGTGACTCCTCGCCCCGGGGAGGAGGAGAAGGAGGCAGGAGCTGGAGCCCGGCCGCGGCGGACGCAACGCGGACCTCCTCGTCTTGTGGGTCGGGAAGATGATGGGCTTTCTGCGCCGGACGTTCAGCCGCCGCTCCCGGAGCCGCTTCCAGACGAGAGAGAGGGACGAGCGGGACGGTAAAGGGGGAGGAGGAGGAGCGGCGGGGGTGACCGGGAACCCCCTGCTCCTGGCCCATCAGCAGCAGGTCGTACACGTGCCCGCGGTGGTCTCCGGGGGAGCGTCGGTCCACATCCCGGCGGCCGGGGCGGCGAGGACCACCATCAGCTGCCGCGTCCTGCTGCTGGACGGCTCGGATGTCAACGTGGATTTGCCTGTGAGTGAGCTGGAGCCTGTCCGGTGTCCTGCCAGCGGCTCCCCGTGTTTACACGAGTGTGTCAACAGAGAACGTGTTGCAGGACCGGCTGTTAGTCCAGATCCGTGTGTGCCAAAGTGTGGCCCGGGGGCCCAGTGGGGACCATAGGCTGGTTCATGGTGGTCCCTGCAAAAAGTTAAAGGGTCACTGCGATTGAATTTGATTTACTAGTTTGATTAACAAGAAAGAAATTCTAAAAAGTCACTGCTTCAACATCTCAAATACTTTCTCTCTGTCTTATGTCAGCTGTTCACTGAATAACTTTGAGTTTTGGACAGTCGGTCAACAAAAGGAGTAACTCCAAGATCTCATCTTGTGATCTGGGACATTGTGTTTGACTTTATACTAGTATTAGATGTTAAAGTTCACAGACAAATGAAAATTCACTCATTACCTACTCACCACTATTCCGATTGAGGGGTGGGTGAAGTGCTTGAGTCAACAAAACAGTGTTTGAGTTTCAGGGGTAAGCAGCGTTGCAGCCAAATCCAATACAATTGAAGTAAATAATTTTTCAAACGTGATAAAACAACAGAAAAAAACCATAACATGCATCCGTACTGCTCCTGTGGGGTCATCCAAGGGTCTGTGAGCCCCGACATTCAAATTCAACTCGAAACGGCGTCATTTACGGCTTCATATACACCATGTTTTTAGCCTAAACATCATCGGATATCCTCAGCTGGAGCCACGTTCGCACGCACACACAAGCATCGCTACCACGGACATTTAGGCGAAAAACATTGTTTCAAATCGAATTTTATGTTTTTTTCTTTATTGTTTTTACATTTGAAGAGTCGGTCACCATTTACTTCAAATGTATTGGATGTAGCTGCAACACTGTTTGTGTTTTGTGTTTTGTGGAGAGTGTTTTGTGGACTCTCAAACACTTCACCCACCCCTCCATCGGCATAGTGGTGAGGAGAGAATGAGTGAATGTACAGTTTTCTGTGATTTATCCCTTTAAGGGCTCATTGATGCTACGTACTAAAAGAGATACTTCCATTTCAAAAGTTGTAAGGGCACGGTCACGGTGAATTTCCATGCAAAGTCACGCTGCGATTTGCCTCGCCACAGGAAGTAAATGTTCCATTCGCTTCCTCGCTCGCACAGATTGGCCGGCCCATACTTTACATTAGTATGGTTGCTCAGCAATACACCCACTAGAGGGCAGCGCGGAATTGAGAGTATCTGACAACAACAAACATGGCGTCGATTAAGGCGGTTGCGATAACGTGGACCGTGGTCCTATTTACTCACAAAGTCTCTCTTCAAAAATGTCTGCCATTGTTGAACTTTCTTCCTTGTTTCCTATGATCCTCTCGTTTTGTCTGTTTCGTCCATATCGCTAATCTTTCAGAAAACATGCACAAATACGGCTAAATTAAAATAGAGGGCGAACAGAAGGCTCAGTCCATGTCCGTATACGAACCTAACATTGAGCACATAAGAGATTTAATCAGTATGACCAAAGTTTCCTTGCCTGTAGTACCAGAGTGGCCTTTATACTGTGAGTGAGTCTCTGTACAGTGAGAGGAGCAGCTCCAGATGGTGATGACATTACGTCCCCACTCTGACTGCAGGGAAATCTCACTGACGATACCTGAAGCTGCCCCGTGTTTGCCCCTTTACAGCGTCTCCCTATCACTTTATTCTTCCTCTTCCTCTTCTTCTTCATCTTCATCTTCTTCTCTCTCTCCCCCAGTCGATTTCCTTGCATCTGATCTCCAGCCATCTCCGCTCTCCTCCTGAACTCCATCCTAATCTTCTATTACACTCCCTCGGTGGCCTTCTCCCTTGCTCATCATCTTACTCTTTCACACTCTGCCTCCTCATCCTCCCTCCTCTTCTCCTCTTCCCTCCTGTGCTCCATCCATCTCCCTCTGTCTCTCCCTCTCTCTGTCGCTTTTCTCACTCTCTGTCTCTATTCCCCGACTCCCTGATCTGATTGACTAACGCGTGGACTCGAGTGCTACGAGTGTATGAGGGGTAGGTGGGATGATGAGCGAGTGTGTGGGCGTGCGTGCGTAAGTGGCTTCTCGTAAGATGTTTTCATTTTGAAGGTCGTGTGTGTCACTGAAGCTGTTGAGTGCGTGCGTCACCTCCGAAAACGCTCAGCCGGTGTATGGTGGGTTATCGGCATATAGGGAGTCTTTCTCTTTAGTCCTACAGGGACATTACAGTCATGACACAACGCCCCATCTTCTGCTGAGGTATTGCAGCTCCAGCAACAATATGTCACATGCTTTGTCGAGCTGGCAGTTAAGTCACAGGTGTGTTGGAACAAGTTTGTTCATGTCCGCCAGTTTTCCCACAGGCATTGACAAAGGCGCACTGAACGCAGCTGAAACTCGCCTATTAAACCTTATTAGTCTGTCACCTCAGGCTGAATGCAGCCAAAACAACAGGCTGAAGAGAAACTGTAAGATATTCCCTTCACTGTTTGTGAGGCCAACTTTGCCTCGTTTCCTGCCCGTGCACGTGCACCCATGTGATAGAGGCTATGATTTCAACCAACCTCTCCACACTTCATGCAGCAGAATGAGGAAAAGCATTGTGGTGATTTTTTTTTTTTGATCCGCAATCCCCTTAATACCACTGATTTCCTCACACTTTCAAACGCTCACCGGAGAGTTTGAACTGGTTATCAGGATCCAAAGTTCAAGGCTGTCATCTTTCTGCACACCCGCTCTGTTTTATATGGGTCAGACTCGGGTTAGGCCTTCATATGCGCCGATCACACACACACACACACACACACACACACACACACACATTTGCTCGTAAACTGTTTAGATAAAGTCTGGGAGATAACACTGAAAGTCGTGCTTAAGTGCACTAACTTGTGTTCTTGGTTCTGTGTGTTAAAGACAAAGGCCTGAATAACAGCCTTTCCCTCAGGGGCTTGTCCTTTGCTTCTGACCCAGATGCACACACACACAAAAAGAGTTGTGTGTCTCCATGACTCTAACTAACCTTAACCATAACTGCTACTTGTTTTACGCTAATCTAAACCAAACATGATTTCACCTTAAAATTCATTGATCTATGTGATGAGGACCTAGTTTTTGTTAATATAATGTGAATGTGTAAATAGATTTAGGTCCCCATATCTTGAGTACACACACAAACACACACACACACACACACACACACACACACAGACAACAGCCACGTTCTCTTCCACTACAATTCATTTTGCTGCTGTTATGGACACCAGGTCTGCTTCTAATCCACTTTCACACCTGAAATTTCATACTGTCCAATCTGTGGTCTCCCTGAATGATGCACCTCTAGTTTTTATAAGACAAACTTTATCCAGACAAGATCATAAACACACACACACAACTTGGTTAAAAAAAAATAACCTTTAATCTTTCATTTTTGTTGTAGAGCAAATCCAAAGGCCAGGATCTTTTTGACCAGATCATGTATCACATAGATCTGGTTGAGACAGACTACTTTGGACTGCAGTTCATGGACACAGACCAAGTCTCAGTGAGTATCGAGTGCTTACGCCCGTACAGCACCGGCTGATAGAGCTCACTCTTACCATCTTGTTCTTTTCTCTCCTGTAGCACTGGCTGGATATGTCCAAGCCCATAAAGAAGCAGATCCGAGGTAGGTTTGAACTGTTCGTCTCATTAAGTGAAATGTGCAGCGTGCACATGGAAGGCGGTGAGTAGGGAGCAGGTGGTGTATTGTCAAATGTTGACATGGTGATTAACATTGGCATTAGAAGCCATACCCTTGTTTGCTCTCGACAGTAGTGAGGATAAAGTGTGTGTGTGTGTGTGTGTGTGTGTGTGTGTGTGTGTGTGTGTGTGTGTGTGTGTGTGTGTGTGTGTGTGTGTGTGTGTGTGTGTGTGTGTGTGTGTGTGTGTGTGTGTGTGTGTGTGTGAGATTGATGCAGAAGTGAAACAGGAAAGACACATTAAAACATGTAAGAGAGATATAAGATCAAATCAAGATTAATAGCCTTGTTGACAGTGACAGATGTACTGCATGAAACAAATAGAGTGAACAGAGGATATAAAATAGATCAAATAAATCTTGAAAATATTCGATTTGATTAAATACATCTTTCATAAAGTTAGCCCTTCATCTTCCTCCGTGTCTTTCTCTTCCCGTCTTTCATGCTCAGTCTTTATTCACGCTTTCACCCCTCTTGTCTTCATCTTCTGTAGACGGGTCTCCGTACAGACTCTTCTTCAGGGTGAAGTTTTACTCCTCAGAGCCAAATAACCTGCGCGAGGAATTCACAAGGTAAAGATCTCACACACAAATCAGACACACACATGCATGCACACAGTTCTTTTTCCTCTGGAGCGCAGTGTTGAGGTCCGAAGGGGACGTGAGGCTAATTACTTTGCTTCTATGGGCACTTTTAAATCAGGGCCAAATGGACAGAGACTTGTTAAAGCAAATTATGTGTCAGCGGCGAGGAGAAGCTCGTGATACATCAATTGATTTATGTTCACCCTCGGTGTAAAGCTCTCACTCTGTTTTATTTATCTTGTTTACACCAACAGATACCTGTTTGTGCTGCAGCTTCGGCAAGACATTCTGTCTGGCAAGTAAGTTTCTTTGTCATTCACTCTTTATATTTACATTTAGTCATTTGGGGAGACACTTTTATCTAATGTGAATTACAAGTAAGGGACAATGCGAAAGATTCAATACGGTAGGAGACTTTGAAGTAAGTATGACAAACTTAATCTGTTCATAAAGACAAAGTGCATAGAGATCAGGTAGAGAAGTGCACAGTAAGTGGCCCGTTAGTTTGTCTGATACCATTTTCAATATGTGGACTTTACATAACAGCCAACACAGAGTACATATGACATATTTGAACAGCACTGTGCTACTAACCCTGTATGGAATTAGGTTGTCTTCTAATGCTTTATGAGATTGCTTATGTTGTAAGTGGCAAAATCAGTGCTACTCCTCAAAACTGAAGTCTTGTTTACGGTTCATGTCAGCGTTTTGTAATTGTGGGACTTTCCAGTGTGAAATACAGTATTTCAGAATTGGTGACATGTTGGCTAGCTAAAAACAGTACCTGCCAGTGGCAGTACAGCGCAACTGCGGTTTTGGAGTGGCTCGTTCCACCATCAGGGCACCACAGATGTGAACAGTCTGGGCTGTGACTGCCTTGTGTGCCTCTGGTGGTTGAGAAGAAATAAGTCAATGGGTGCAGGCCCAGAAGTCACCGTGTCGCTGTGTATGCAAACATTATTCATGAGTCATGCGGTCATCGGTAGCCAGTGGAGGTCAATAAACAGCAAAGTGACACCTGCCCTTTTACGGCTGAGTGAAGACCAGATTCTGGACCATCTGTAGGGGTTTGCATGAAGAGGCCCACCGGAAGAGCACTGTATGAGTCAAGGCGAGAGATACTCAGCGTTTCGTGCCATACTGAGTCATGCAAAACCTGTTTCTTCGTTCTGTTGTGTACTGGAAAGTGGCTCGGCTGATGAACAGATGCAACATGCTTAGAGATGGTAGTTCATTGAACATGACACTCAGGTTTCTCGTGACCTTGGAGATGAAGAGTTGACGTTGATATTTTGCCAAAGAGATTGATCGGCCATGATGTGGATCATCATTGTGGATACGTCAGAGGAACAAGCCGAGGTCTGAGTGAAGTTGGGTGTCGTTTGTGTAGCAGAGATACTAGAAAGCATGCCAGCAGTTAATTAGACCTGAGGAGGTTGTGTGTGTTCCAAAGAGAATGAGGGAGGGGAGGGGATAAAGATGTTTGTCTTACAAACCCACTTTAGGTCAAATAAGTATATCAGGGACAAGACGTCTGTCTAAATTGATTATCCTGTCGACTTGGACGTGTAGCAGACAGACATGTTAAATAATGGAAGACAACAGTGTGTCCTTGCACATCGAATAAACAAAATCCCCCGTTTGTCCCGGCGGATGAGACACTGCTGCACACATACTTGCACATACACTTATTTACAGACACACACACAAACTCACCTACACTCACTTAGACTCAGCATGGGCATGTTTCAGCCGATCATATTGCGAGCCTCAAGCAGTATCTGGAGAACGGAGAGAAGGGAGAGTTTCGCTGGATGTGAATAATGAATGAGGGATGTGGCAGGAAGGTAAATAGATGAATCAAAGGTGAAGGGAGGGAGGGTCGGGAAAACTGCGGCACAACCCGAGGGGATTGGCTGAATTGAAATTTTGACTATATGACAAGACGGTGGCGCTGAACGTACAGAGATCACCTAAGTTAGTACAGTTTTGTCTGAGTGGAGCATGAAAGAATCACGATAATCCTTCCAGTAGTTGTTTCCATAGTTGCACTAGATGTAAAGTCACTGAAACACCAAATTCAGTTTGATTCATCATTGATCAGAATGGTGATGCTGGTCAAGTAATGTCAACAAACCTATGTTTGTTCAAGATGTTTCTTAAAAGGTAAAATGGAAACTTGACTGTCTGGTATAGTGTGAGTGAACACATTTCAAGTGTGTTCAAGAAGCTCTGAAAAGTCATTTTCTGGTGATTCCCCCTCATTCGTGAGAACATCTGGATCTCACAAGTAGCATTAAACTCGACACACACACATACACTCAGGTCACCCACAATACAGTATGGGAGACTTCTGTGCACTTTTTTTCTTCTTCCTCACAAACACACACCCAGACAGTGTATTATCCCCCCTCTCTCTCTCTCTCGCTGTCTCCTCCTGGCTCTATCTGGGCCACACATCCCCAGAGTCCAACTCTATTATAAAGCTCAAGATCAGGAACAGCAGAGGGCTGCTTATTTTAGGAAAAGGGTTGCTCCACACACGCACACGCACATGCACACACACCATGTAGGTCATTCTGACACTTTCATGTATTTCTAACACATGATAACATGTACACACCAAACCATGGTTAGGACAGGCTCCTCATCAGCGTCTCGTTTTCTCTCTCCAGGCTGAAATGTCCGTATGACATCTCCGTAGAGCTGGCGGCGTATTGTTTACAAAGTAAGTCAACTTCACACACTCATTCATATCAATTTCATCTATTACATTTATTCACAATAAGAATCATATTGAGAGGTTTATCAACTGTCCCTCCTCTCACAGGACCACACTGGTGATATTTCATGTTGAGCTCAGTAACTACAGATAATTCATATTACTGCTTCCTGTTCTCCAAAGCAAATTCTAAAGCTTAAACTTTCATTTAGCTTGAGTTTACCTTTCTGGAAGCAGGTGGTTTGCTTGCATTTCATTTGGATATGAAAATCTATGTGCAAATTTGAAACTTGAAACCTTTTCCTTGCTGGTGCCGCACAAGTCGAGCGTCATTGGAAAATTAAGCCCAGAAGACAAAAGATCGCGATACTGTGAAAAGTGCATTGAAACGGTTGGTCTTCTGCAGCCTGTCCTCATATCTGAAATATTCAAGCTTTAATGCACCAGCAAGGATATTCTTTCAAAACTTATTGTAAAACCAGTGAATTACTTATAAATCAATTTTCTATTTACAACTACATATCTGTATACTGGGGAGCAGCAGTTTGAAGATACAGGAATGTTTAGTTTTAAAGCAGAACTATGTTTCTGCTCCACATTATTGGATAATAGTAAACAGTAAAATGTAGTGTTGGAGTAGCACAAGTAGACAAGTGACTCAGTAGTGTCAGTTCCACAGCAATATTTGTCTAAGGTTTGCTAACATTAGTCACAATAAGCTGCTGGATATGAAGCAGCACTAAACTCCAGAGGGAGCTGAGCTGAGAACGAGTTTCATTCCTTCTTTCTTCTTCAAGAGGGAGAGAGTTTCAAATTTCATGTTTTTAAAAAATGACATAGTTTGAAGACCTACACTAACAAAACAAAGTGTATATGAGGTTAAAAGCATGTTCTGTTCATCTTTTTGTATTTCTGAATGTCTTTTCCTTTTCCTCTGTACTTGACATGTTTTCGTGTGCGACTTCCTCCAGGTGAACTGGGAGACTGTGATTCATTAGGTCACTCTCCTGTGCTGGTGTCGGAGTTTCGTTTCAGCCCCAAACAGAGCGAGCCCATGGAGGCGGACATCTTCAGCAGGTGGATGGACCTCAGGTGACACGCGACATGCATCTGCTCCGCTTACAGCAATATTTTTGCCGTGTCAAAGCAAACTACTGAAATCTGAATCAGTGTGGCCACAGAGGACGGCGTCTAAATTTCACTGTCCCTTCGCTCTCCCCTCCTCCGCCTCGGCCTTGCTCTCACTGGTCTGTTTGAAGGATTAAGGGATTAATCCCGGGAGGGTCCTGATTGATTCCAGGCAGTATTTAACCCAGCCACGGTCTGATTGCTCCCATCTCAGATGAGATTACATACACATATGCTTTGCTTCACCGAGCCACACAAGGACGAACCCACACTGAGTTCGTAGTCATTCGTACACACAGAACCAAGAGGGAGTCAGTGACGCAGCCGGATAGCTGCTCACCGAGTATTTCCCTCAGATCTAACACCAATTACCAACAGAGGTCATTTAGCAAGTTGTGTTGTTATTGATAGTTTTCTTTTTCAGGCAGAGCTTGAAAGACCAGTGTCAGAGCTGAGGTGACGGAGGGACTTTTGTTTTTGTTGTGAAATCTCAACATGATGTCTTATTTTAAATCTTCAGGGGGAAGAGCCCTTCTCAAGCAGAGATTTCTTTTCTCAACAAATGCAAGTGGCTGGAACTTTACGGAGTAGATATGCACTTTGTCAAGGTGTGTGATTGTGTTTTACTGTCACAAATATCACTCAACATGTGTGAGTGCATTGCAAAGTGTTTGATTGTTGAGAACTAAAGGTGTGTGTGTGTTTCTGTGTTTTATCTTCAGGGCAGAGATGGAGGAGAATATGCTCTTGGTCTCACTCCGACTGGGATCTTAGTATTTGAAGGCTCCAACAAAATCGGGCTCTTCTTTTGGTAAGTACGTCAAACACGTCTAATCATAAAGTGGATGCTGTGGCACCTTGGGGAGAATAAAGGACATTTTAGTACCATGACAACATATTCAAAGATAAAGCAACAATTTTCATTGTTGATAAATTGTTTCTGTCATGTTTAAAGCAAAAAATAATATATAACGATTTCTATAAAGCTAAACTACTTCTTCACACGTTTATGGACATACATATGGTGATGATATCATGATGAAATACATAAGCACTTTCAATGAGTGCAGTTATTTTATTACATCTCCAGTCATCACAACCTCCAGAAATACCTTTCACACTAATACAGCATATTTGTCTTTGTCTTATTTGTGTGTCTCTGTGGGATTTCTAGGCCCAAAATCACTCAGCTGGACTTTAAAAAGAGTCGACTGACGTTGGCTGTGGTGGAGGACGATGATCAGGTTTGCGTCCCTGCAGCAAAAACACATTCCTCCACACAAACATCCCCAGGCGCGCAGTTGAAAGACGACTAAGTGTGTTTGTTTTTTCTGTTTTTCCTGACTGTGCAGGGTCGGGAGCAGGAGCATACGTTTGTGTTCCAGCTGGCCAGCGCCAAGACCTGCAAACACCTGTGGAAGTGCGCCGTGGAGAGCCACTCCTTCTTCCGGCTTCGACAACCAACCACAGGCAAAGCCAACAACAGTGACTTCACACGACTCGGGTCCCGCTTCAGATTCAGGTAGAGCACAGAGACGTGCTCTTTACTAACAGAACATCACATCATGGATGAAACTCACCTGAACACGGATCATACAAGTCGACTCCCTCACGGAGTTGTGGCCTGCACCAGTACCAGCATATTGTACATCACATAAAAGCCTTTGTATCTATGGTTACAGCGTATCTATGGTTACATGGATCTGTTCCTATGGCGACTGAGATTTTCCGTTCATATTGTTTGCTTTCGTCTGATTATAATCAGACACGGTCAAAGCAAATTCTCACACTTTAAGGCCACTTCCTGTCACTTGCTGAACAAAGCAGTGTGAAGTCTGTTTTACATTGTCTGAGTCAGTGGAGAAGAGTTACAGGTGGTGGAAGTAAAAATAGAAAAACACTTTTACTTTCTATTGTCATCCAGAATGACAAACATACCAATGTCAGCAGTCTAGAACATTAAATCATTATAGTATTATAGTATTATCATAAAAGAAATGAATGAGCGCTGTATTCTTATAGAAATAAGAGCTAATACATAAGAAATTCAAGGCTGTTAAATAGAAAAATATACAAAGATTAATTATTTTATACATTATATTTTCACATTATATATATTTACACATACTGTATTTTCCCACTTAATCACAGTCATTCAGTTATAGGAACAGTTTTCATTTTTAAGTGTGCCTTTTTTGAAAGTGAGAATAAATTCCTTTAGCTTTAATTCCCTGGTAGTGAAATCTGCAGTGTGCTGGGTCTTAAAAACAACTTGTGGACCTTTCTCTCTCTTTGTTGTCTCAGTGGTAAGACGGAGTATCAGGCCACTCATGGTGGCAGACTGAGGAGAGCCAGCACATTCGAGAGAAGGCCGAGCAGGCGATACCCCTCCCGCACACAGTCGCTGGGCAAAGGTGGGTCTTTAAGCGGACGCACAATCGACGGTGATGACTAACAGCTCCTGTTTTGTCCTTTTACATGTGATAATGTGTGAGAGACACATTTTCATAAAGGGCACATGCTGTGTGAATTCACTGTGTTGTAGAATGCAAAAATCTAGAATTAGTTCATAATTCAACAGGTTTAAAAAATGCTAAAGAAAGTGCTCAAAAATGTCAGACTTCAGGGTTTTTGTTTCGACTTTGTCAGAAGCACCTGCTGATCTCTTCAGTCCTCCTTAACTCCCAACTTCACAGGCTTGTATAAATAAATGATCAAGTGCTGCCCTGGAATACAAAACTGGAACAAGAATTCATGTGATGGCAAAAGCTGAGCATCAGTAACTGATAAATCAGACTTACACTTCATTACCCCTGTAATAAAAAACATAAATATGAATGAATAAAGTTAAGAGACAAACTTATGAATGCTATTTCCCTTTTCTTTGCTAACCGACGTCTCGACTCCCTCTGTCAGTTTCCATTTCTCCTGCCAAGCCTCAACATATCAGGTAAAACACACACACACACACACACACAAAAACACCCACAACTATACAAAATATTCACATGCTCATTCAAGTCTCTGTACTTGTGAGGACATTCCATTTATTTCTTTCATTCTTTATCCCCTAACCTTGACCTTAATCCACACAACGGCTTGGATAATCTTAACGCTAAAACTAAAATCTCCACTCTGTATGAGAGAAGTAAAATGTCCTCACCTTGTAGGTTTTCCCACCACTACTACATAGAGAATTTGATGTAGTCAGTTTGTTAATCTGCCAGTAATGAGTGTTGTCATTCTTTTCTGCAGCTCTCATGCCAGCCCTGATCCCAGCCTCCATCCAGTGAGTGACCTCATATAACCCACTTTTCATACAAACACACAGATGCACACGCGCCAGCCACTGATCTGGCTTCTCCCCCGTGACAACATTTAATTACTGCATCTCTTCAATCCCTTGTCCTCTCCTTCCCTCCTCCAGTACCAGCACAACATCCCTATTGGCCACGACCCGTGGCACACAGCCCACCCCGCTCTCACGCCCCCGGTTTACCTGCAGCCCTCCGGACACACGCCGTCGCACAGGTAAGCCTGACAGACCACACACAGAGGCCAAGAGGGTTTAGAGATTCTCCAGGACATCTTAGGGGTCCTTGTTTAGAAATTTAGCAGGGGGCAAGTTTCCATTTTGAGTCACTCATCTCACACTCCACACGATCTGTTTTTCATCACGTTCATACACATCATATCCCTGTTTGTCTGTCTGTGTGTCTTTTCTACCTCCGTCTACGTGTGTGTGTGTGTGATCTCCATCTCCTTGTTATGTTCAGGCCCTCTGTCGACTCTGCGAGTCCCGTGTCCACTCATCCTCCCGTTCCAGAGCGAACCAGCAGCATCCGCCCAGGATCCGTCAGTGTGGTTTACAGGGACAAAGTCATGACGGCACTTTGACCCCTGTTAGTCCCAGGAATCCGTTCCAAACCCAGACTCTTAACACTTAAGCTGACACAGACTCGTACCCCCCCCCCCCCCCAAAAAGAGAGAAGCTCTGTTGAGTCCAAAAAATGTCATCCATCATCACTTTGTCTTCATCTATTTGTCACATTCACATCTTTCAATCGGGACAAAGTGTTTTTCAAACTGTGAGGCGAAGGGTGAGACGTGTGGTAGGTGAAAGGGACGAGTGCACGCTGGTGTTCTGAAAACAATGGGAAGTTGTAATTTAGCCCCTTATCAGCACGGAGCAGTGGCAATGGCACACAGCTCATGTCCTTTAAAACCCCAATGTCTGCAAAATGCACCAAAAATCGTACTTCCTTGTAGGGTCGTAAGTTTGAACCATAGACTGTATATAAAGATGGACGACATGACAGAAAGGAAGTGGAGACGCGTCGTCCGTCGTTATATTCGGTCTTTGCTTTGAACAAACGGTCAATATTCACTGATTTTTTTGATTCTGTGGGACATTTTCCGAGGATATTTTCAATTTCTGTTGTGAGGTGAATGTCTATAAATGTTCCTTAGAAATTGTAGAGAGAAAAATATTTCTTCGTTTTAACTCCACAACTTTCCTGAGAGTCGTGGTTTTAAGTTTTCTTTATTATCAAAGTAAACCACTGATAGACGCAGATACGTAGCAAACATGAACTGCTAATGGTATAATTCTGCATGTTTTAAAGGTGCCTGTTCGACAGAATGTAAACAAATATAGGCTAAAATAAAAAGTGCTCAGTTTTTGCGGGGAGACACAACTCACTGACTTGATTGTAACTGTAAACTTGCTCTTTATATCCCCCCCAAATTATGTGAATTATCCCGAATGTCATGAGTTAAAGGTTGAAATAAGACAGAGATTAATATTAATGTTGATGTTTTAATGTTGCTCAGTACGTCTCAGCATGGTTCTATATGGTTTCAAACTTTTAAAAAAACTCCTAATGTACACTAAAAGACAACACTAGGACCCAGATTAGATAAAGATAGGAGCAGGTTTAGTCGCTTTGTGCCTTGGTTTGCTTGCGAGTTACGTTTCAATCCCTCTACATGTTTACTGCAATATCTCTGGAAGATGAAATGTATCGTTGTGCCTTAGAAATCTAGCCCGAGCTAATATATCACTTTGAATGGAGTGAAATAAAGTGATGTGAGAGCAGAGTGAGGTCTCAGCCTCCTCAGGTGGAAGGGTCCAGATAAGCACATACTCTCTGCTGGTTTAGGGATTAAGCTGCTTTATGTATAGTATATATATGGAGTTTCGGTGTGAGATAGAAACCTCCTGCCTCTGCTGTGTTTGTGCTTTGAAAGTGAGGATGCTGAATACACTTTTACATTCATTTTACATCAGGTTATGGATGAATTAAATCAACCAGCTGTTTACAGAGAACTTGGCCAATGTTTTTGCTGTTGTAGTGCGTCGCCTTTTACTCTGTGCTGTTTACTGGAATCACGTGATGCCTTTAGGGGTGTTTCTTTATTGCTTTTCAAATAAAGAAGATGTTTGAACCTGGAAAATGCAAAAAAACGTGTGTCCTTCAGTTTTTTTCCCCTTCATGTAATGTCATTTTCAGCATTGTAGAGTGCAGTTGGTAGAAAAAAAGTTTGTTTTGATCACGTGTCATCTTCAGTTTCCCTATGAGCGGTCCTGCGTCAGAACATCAGTTCAGCGTCGAGGAGAATGAGACGTCGTACTCTGGCCAGATCCACCATCACAGACGCCACACACACAGCCAGGACACACTCTGCCACACACACACCAAGAACAGTGAGTACACTTTGTGCAGTGTGTGTGTCAGCACCAACATGTCTTAAAACAATAGTCATGTGCCCGTGTGATCACTGGGACAGGTTTGGCCTGCTGTAATGATTCATTCTGTTCAAACTGGCCATGAAAGTATCCGGTCCCAGTGAAATCCAGTGACAAACTCCACATTCAGGCCCTTTAAATCCTCAATATAAAGTGATGCCAGCAAAAAAAACCTGTTTCAATGTGCATATGTGCAGCAGAATATTGATTTAAAACAGACTCTAGTTGATTCTTTATCCTTTAATGGCATCTATCCATCCACCTATCCATCCATCCATCCACCCATCCATCTTTTCTGTACTGTATATGTATGATAATCTGCAGATCTGCAGTGTGCACCAAATTTCAAAGTAATAACAGTAAAACTAATTGAAAGTATCAATCTATCAAACTAACTTTATTTATACAACACATTTCAAACAAATCTTCTGCAATTCAAAGTTCTCTACAGGTTATTCAAATCTGAAAAAGATTTTTGAGAGTTTTTAAAATGTTCTTTTGTTTGACATAAATGACACAAGGTTATTCACCTCCATTGTACTAGGGTGGTGGCAGAAAGCTCAAGAGCAGAGTTTATTTCTGTTGTCTTTTATACAATTAAATACAATAAACTTCACCTTCCCTCCAACATCCAACCATCATCAGCTTTCATCTAAGTAACACAATGACTTGAACCTGTGACAGTATCTGGCCCGTGGTGTGTGTTTTGTGTGTGTGTGTGTCAGAACGTCGAGCTCCTCCCTGCCCGGCGGATGAGTTGAACATCTCTCAGTCTCTGCTAAAAGCTCTGGAGTCAGACAGCGATTCCCCTCCCTGGCCCTCGCTGCCCTCGCTTCACGTCAACATTGACAAAAAGGTCAGACACATTTCCCACACGCTGTCGTCCCATTCTACTGACAAAAAGAGAGGTGGATCAGGTCAGGTTTTTTTTTTAACCTTTCTGCTTGTTCCCTGTGGCAGGGAGAGGAGAAGCAGCTGTCTGAAAAGTCTCTGCACCCTCCCGCCTCCCCGGCGATGCTCCCTGACCACCTGAAATGTAACATCCTCAAAGCCCAGATGGAGGCCGCCTTCAGGGTGAGTTTATGAAGCTGTTTACTGTGCTGGCTCTCTAACACCACTGCAGAGTGGAAACTAAATATTTGCATCCTCCAATATATAGAAGGAAGCTCCGACAACGCCCAGAGGAAAGAACTCAAATGAGACCCTCAGTGACAGGCCAGTGGTCCCACACCGTGTCCACATACTTCCACATGTTTCTAACACATAAGACTAACTCTCCATGTGATAACTCTGCTGCTCAGGTATCAGAGCTCATCCCAAGACTCCGCCGCGTCCAGCCTGACTGCAGACAAGGCGTCTCATTGGCAGGACCGCAACCCAACGCCGGACAGACTGCACCCCAACGCCAACCAGAGCACCAACCGCAGGAAACGACTGGTCAGGCAGTTCAGCTTGTGAGTATAACCGCTGAAGGGCAGAGCTCCTGAGAAGCGCGTGAGCCTCAATGAGATCGAAAAGGCTCCCCAGAAATAAATATCAGAGAACTTGAAGCAAGCGCTGCCTCTACTCTGTGAAAAATGTAATTTTCTTCAGAACAGTGTGCAGGTCGTGTAAGTCACTCAACCTCACTCTCAATTTATTGCACGTCAGTAACCATGAGGATGAAGATAATCTCCCAGAAGCCCTTGCAGCCATCTCCTTGCAGAGTATGGGAAAGTCAGGCTCCAGCAACTCACTGGACAAACAGATACAGCCGTCCATATACCCACAGGTAACACACACTCACACTCCTCATATCCGGGGATTAATTCACCCCCACAGTATCATCTAGAAGTAAACAGAGTATATATTGTATATATATATATATTGATGTGTATTCCAGGTGGACAATATGCCAGCACTGGAGCTGGGTAGTCCATGCTGTCGCTCTCCTTCACCCTCCCCCCACCTCTCCCCCTCTTGCTACCGTAGCTCCATCCCTCACCTGGTCCCTTACCTCGCCGCCCATAGCGACAGGTAAAACACCTCCACTCCTCTCTGTGGGACTCAATTCACAGCCTTTTAAAGAGAAACCTTGTTGTTACTTTTCACATCAAGATTTCATACAAACAAATTGTATTAATGAAAGACAATGCATTGTTAAGGATTAAATCAACATTTTTTGGTTTGTGATCCCAAGAGGCTTTTCACTTTCTCAGGTGGTTTCATTTAAGGTCAAAGGTCCAATGTTTACACAAACAGGAAAGACAAAAGTTTTCAATGAGAAAATCTAATAATCTCTCTTTATAAAACTTTTTGTTTCTTCCTTTCTCTCCCTTTAATCCTCTCACGACCCTCAGATTGTATTTGTTAGCCCCCTGTGGAAGGGCCTGACCCTCTGGCCTAACAGTTCAAACCAGCTCCATGTCAAACAGCTGCTACAGTAAAACACTGCTTATGCCTACACATTATTGGATGAGTCTAATGATTAATAATATATCAGTAGTACATCAGGAGCTATTTTTTCTACAGGACAAATGTTTATATAAACATTTTACCATAATGGTCTATTTGGCTGACCTGTAGGACCTTTACTTGTAATGGAGTATATATTTTGTTTTACATTATGTAAGTTTATGTTCTTATTCCATCACTGCGTTGATATTTGTATAAGCTCACAAACTATTTTAACATTTTGAGGCAGGTGCAGTGGCCTGATGGGCACCTTCATACCATGTAACTGTAACATCCCTGGTTTGATCTTTACATACTGGTCACTGTCCAGTACCAACAAACAGGGCTCTGAAGATAGAGCGTCATCTTTTTGGTTGTTCAGGAGAAGAAAGACATCTCAAAGACCTAAAACACTGGACAACAGTTGCTCTGGACAATAGCTGAGCACTTGCTTTTAAATTGATTGTTTTTCATTATTTTACATAACTTTGGAATCTCATCCATAACGTCTAACTGCATTTCAGGTCAAAACTGAGTTAAGTCCAGACTCTGACGTTCTTACATCTGTTTTTCCATAAAGGAATTATTATGGCATTTAAATGTATAATTGTGGGCAGGAGAAAAAAAGCTAATAGGTTTAGCAGCGCAGACTGCCGTCTCTGTGGCTGCTGACTCAAAATGTGAAATTCACATCTTTTTAATGTTATGTCGCATTAGATAATCGAAACATAAAGGTTTTACAACTTATTTGCCTCATACTCAGGTTGGCTTCGGTGTTTAATTCATCTTTTTGTGTTGTTTTTATCATAGTTATTTTAAACAGACATTTATCTGGTTACATGATGGAAAGTGGATCTGTAAACTTGTTATAATGTGAAGTGTGTGTGTGTGTGTGTGTTTCTGCAGCGGTGAGGAAACCAGGTTGGACAGAGAGAAGATACTCAGAGCTCTCCTGATGACCGAGCTCTGAGACCTTGACCCTTGACCCTTAAAAAAGAAGTCCCAAAGTCGCAGGCTGCAATCAACATTTGTATATTTGCATAATACATTCAGCAGTTATAAATATATATATATATATATTTGCATAAAGGCAATTGTTATATTTGCTTAACTGTTATTTTAGAAGGATGGTTCTTTACATTCTTTGGATTAAAACTATAAACTATAGGCTAAGTGAGAGAATCAAATGGACACACACACACACACACACACACACACACACACACACACACACACACACACGCTTCAGATGTGACTGGTACTGCCTGCATGATAACTGTGGTACAGTTTTGGGGTTGTGTTTAGGTTTATGTGTGATTTCATCATCACTGTGTTTCAGACAGCGACTGGAAGCATCAAGGTCTACACTTTAAATAACAAACAACACAAAAGTCAATTCACTTTCAAATCAGTTTGTTCACAATGTAAATAAACTTTGTATTTAATATGCTGAACATAACAGAGCAGGCTGTGAAGGGCTTGTTTCCTGAATGCATTTACTCTTATGTCAACCATCCACTTTGACATGACAAAGCATTTGCAGCATTTGAGGTTGAATAAACTTCCTGAACAGATTGAATTGAAAGTGAATTATGACTGCGTGTGGATGATGTTGACACTGGATCGTACTGAGAGACTGTGACGCCGCAGTCCCAGTCTGTCCACTGGAAGGAGACAAAGCTACAGTCACGGCTCAAAACACGGATCCTGTAGCACAGGTTGTCTCGAGGAGCAGATCTTGAATCACTTTGCTTTTGTTTGCAGGCAGTTGGTGTTTTCATCTCAAGTCAAGTGAAAACTGGTTTCAGAAGTAATTTTCTTATAAATAGCCATAAACCTGCTGCTCAACAAATTCACTTCTTATGTCACGGCCACCTCTGAGGGAGTGTTTCACCTCCTGCTGTACTGAACCTGTTGACTGAGCTGTTCCTGCCCTCGGCTTGATCTTAATAAAAGACACATGAGTTTGACAACTCTGTAGTAGCATCTTTGGTCTTCGCACTGACATGGGAATGTGGCCGGGCCTCGCCTTACGTGCCTGTGTGTGTGTGTGTGTGTGTGTGTGTGTGTGTGTGTGTGTGTGTGTGTGTGTGTGTGTGTGTGTGTGTTTGTGTTTGTGTGTGAAGGCCTCACCCACCCTCTGAGGGAATGTTGTTATAAAGAATATAACTGATTTATCTACCTCTACACACCTGTTACGTTGCAGTGAGTCAGCCTGTAATTGCACCTCTTGTTTTATCCCTCTGTGAAGCAGTTAGCACGAGATGCACAATGGACCTGGTATGAGCCGAGGAATGTGCTGCGAATGTTTACGTCTGAACGAATTAGCGTGGATATGACAGAAATATTTATAGCAACCCGCTGTGTCAAGTCGGTAAATAAGATAATCACATCCTAGTTCAAATGTTTCTATATAACAAGACTTGTGTTGAAATTACTGGATATGTTTGGCTTTTTAAAAGCACAACACTGTGTTTGCTTTACCCTTTGCTTACTCAGACCTAGAAATAAAATGCAATATCATTTCCCCTCATTTTTCAACTTCATCTTGATTTTAAGCCAAAAATGTTGATGTAACAATACATATGACATGGACCAAATCGCACATTGGGAATAGAAAAAGCAGTGATGGAAATAAGACAAAAATAATGTCAATATTATAAGTTGGGCATCTTGTTTCTCTATTTTTTAAACAAAAACGACACTAGATCAACATTTATAGCCACTGCCACTGATGAATGGGACACAGGCAGCAGCTCTGACACCATTACACTCATTATATACATTTACAGCTAAAGGTTTTTGAGTGCAAAACACAAGAGCAAATCACAAAACATGCTTTGTCAGCATTTCTTTTCTGATAAAAAAGATGGACTGAGCCTCCAGCCAATCAGCAACAAGCCTTGCAGCAGGTACCAACATTTTGTCACCACATTGTGTTCTATTATTTGTTGTTTTCTTATTTGCGGTTGTGTTTTGTGATTTGATGTTGGGATTTGCACTTTTGGGGGTCACCATAGTCTATCTTATATTGAATAAATATTACAATATTAATTGCAAAAAGAAAAATAGACAATCATCCCCTCTTTCTGTCTGCACCTCCCCTTCATTTCCCTGATATCCTTTGGATTAGACTTCATCAAAGATACAATTCTATTATTTTATTCTAATTCTTGAAATGTATATTATTCACACTTAAATTCTAAAACACATTTCAAACTGGGATAAAACACTTTCACAAGTTTTTTTAAATTATTAAACCAACAGCTTTTTCCCCACGATAGATGATGTACTGTGTATTTAAAATCGGCCTGTAAAATGATTCAAGTTAAAATAAGTATTTGGAGCTTTGCTGTGAAGCTTCTAACAGTGTTGCTGTGCCGGTTTTGTAAGTGGAAGAGTGAGGGTGTGTTTAAAAGGGATCAAGTTGGGTGGGGTGCACAAGATTGTATTACACAATGACAAATCTGCCCTGAGGGGGTCTGACATGGTTTTGTCTTCCTTCCCTCCCTCTTCCCCCCCTCCCTGCACTCTCTATGCTTCACTTTTCCACCCTGTGTAAAAAAAAAGGCCATTGCCTCACATGTGTTTAGTGTGTCTGAGGGACAATAGTTTCTTTGCTGTAGCTTGTGTGTGAATGTGGGAAACAGCGAACGCCGAGGACAGTGAGAGGGAGATCCCCTTGTTTCACCTGCAGCTATATCCTGTCACCGGCAGCTCCGCCTGTGACAGCACAATAAGTACAGCGCAAAGAGAAATGAAAAGCACACAGGGGCAAAAAAGCAAAATCAAACAACTGGAGATCAGCAGACTTCATGTTATGTTTATTTATTTTTTTCAGCATGGCCACAGCGGGACATCCTGAGCAGGAGTTTGAGCTCCAACTGTGGAATGCGAGTACAGCGACACGGAGCCCAAACAGAAACTTTTCAGGGCACAAATAGCAATTCAATTCACGAGGTACACATCAGAGGTGTGCTTCATTCCCTCTCCACCTGCTCTCCAAAGGATTTAGCTAACAGGGGAATTGGCAAAGGAATTTTGTTGAGACTTAACTGTTTATTCGATCACATTTCCCCAACATCAGCGCAGATGGTGGAAGGAAGACAAGAGAAAGTGTGATGGGACTGATGAGTCTTTACGTTACAAAAAACATGTAATAAAATCTGCCAGAAACAAACTCTGGCTTCTGATATCGATTCGGTTAGGTGAGAGCTTGTGACAGAAATATTCCTCAAGTGTGCAACCCTGTGGCGTGGCTACTAGAACTGGGGCTGTACTTTGTTTAGGTGGGAATCCAAACACAAAGGGCAAGAGAACATTGGCAAATACACAACAAGGAAACTGACCCGTATAGGGCGCACAACAAGGGATGTATGAGATGTCACATTTCCTTTTTTGTTTTTGTAAGTGAAGTCTGATGCAAGGATCCGACTATTTGACAAACTCACAGTGTAACATAGTCATTCAAAGATACTGCTATTATATTTCGTTAATAGTCTTATTGATTAGCAGTGCATTGATATTTGGCATAATGTAAACATCTTAGTTTCACTACTAACTTCTTCATGCACTAAAGCTTCCAATACAATCACTATGTACTGTATCAAATGTGTATAAACATAAAATGTATTGCATAAACAGATTGAGTATTAAAACATCAACACAGCCATGTGTAATACTCACTCATCGTTTTCACACTCGCACGTTCACTCTTCACAGAAAAGCTTCAGAAAAGATTTAGCTCGGTTGCTACTCGGTCTTTCTTCTCTAGGTTGGCTAGCAAATATATCAGAGTGATTAAAATATCGTAACATGTTTAAAAAAAATCTCTATAAAGCTTTTTAAAATACACACTGTGCAATATAAGACAAAACTGCTATTTTTTGGGCTAAGGCCACAATGATTTTGGTATAAAATACATTAATTTCTGTTCTTAAAGATATAAATAACACAGCTAAAAGGCTCTTTTTTTTTTTTTTTTTTAAACCTAACAATACATTACAAGTCACTTTCACATGACCTCTGTGTATGTGTGACCCTACAGCAGGGTCAGGTCCAAGTACTGTCCCGCCGGCTTGGACATGAGAGCGGGGAGGGACATGAGAGCAGCGTCACCTCCGCTGGACTGACCAATCAGACTGCTGTTCAGGAGGGAAATGGACTCCAAGGGACTCTGGAGGGGGGAAGCAGAGAGAGAGAAGTTTATTATCCCAGTGCAAAAGCAACAAACTCACACCAGCACCAGATGTTAGCCATCACCTTCTTCACCGCTCGAGGGCTACACCTGCAATTAATCCACCTAATGAACATCACACTACACACACCAGCAACTGACCGTTCACTAAACTACGTCCCTCTTAGTTACGTTTTTTTATGTTTGTCAAGCTTTGCATTCTTGCAAACACATGGACGTAACGATTACTACTACTGGTATTACTGGTATATATTGTTTGGGCATTTCACCTTTATTGATAGAAATGGGGAGAGAGGGTGGGAAAGACACCCACCAGAACCGAACCAGCTCAAGCCTCCACATGTGGGACACCCGCGTTACCAGGTGAGCTGGCAGGCTCCCCAGTTAGATAGTTTTAACAATTCTAACTTGAGCAGATGACTAAAGTAGCCTTTCCTTAACCTTTTGCTCTTATGTTTTTGTTTTAAAAACCTGATGAAGACACCACTACTGTCCGAAATCATGAGAAACCAAGTAAATCTACTACTACAGAGCCATTAATTCACTGTTTTAGCATATGGACAAATCCAAAGCTTGATGTCTGCCATGCGTAGTTCTGGCAGTATAGGACAGGGTTTAGTGAACAGTCAATTGACCCTTTTAGCAAAATGCTGCTACCTATAAAAGACTCAGATGACAGAAATAGTTTTGAAGATTTAAAGGGTCCTACAGTGAGAGAACAACTTCCTGTCACAAGGATTTAAAACAAAACCAAAAGATTGATTGAGAATCAAAGAGAATTCCTCTAACCACTCAGCTCAAAAAGATATGTCCATTGTTTCTTCTGTGCGTGGTTAGTGGAAAGTTCCCTCTTTAGAAAGAACACGTCACTCGTCGTGTCGAGTCCTGTAACCCTCGGTGACCAGTCAAGACCCAAGCCACAGCTACAATCACTGTCTAAACTAAATCCCCCCCCTCGCTGAACCCCCAACCAATCCTTACCTGCCACCTGCCTCAGACACCTTAAATACACACCCATTCTTTGGGCTGCGTAAGCAATGTCCTGGCCGGGTCGTGAGCATGCAGGGCCCCATGGGCGTGCAAGAGAGCATCCTCGGGGGCGTACTGTGGTGTGAGGAATGGGGGGGGAGGAATGACAGAGACAGGGGGCTGAAATACAGGCAACCATGGAAGCTAACCTAAAGACCACATGGACCTGTTGAGTCCACCGTTGAGGTCAAAGAGGCGTTCGACAAATTGAAATTCCACTCTTATTATTAATTATTACATTTTTTAGTTAAGAATTTAATTAATTAGTATTTAGTGATTAATTACTAAGTATGAACTCTATAAACCCAGTTATGTGTCATATCCCTGAGATTCTTCACTCACTTCAAAGTTTAAAGAAGGTTTGAGTTCCTCCAATTCAAGTCTAAGCAAGCAGTAGTGCATGAGTGACAGAACAGGGAGAGTAGACGGGATAAACTAGTTTGATAGCCTCAGGGCAAACACAGTGGATGCCTGACAATACACACCCACAATAGAAGGAGATTTGAATACGACACTTGGATCTTACAGAGAAGCATGTGAACGCTGAAGGTACAGAGCACTTGTATGGATTCATAACTACTAGGTGTGTTTTGTGTTTATAGAGAGCCGTCTCTTACCTGGTATCCCTGCACTGCATTAATCAGCTCTTTGACTCCATTGCTGCCGTAAGGCAAACCTGGCATACGCATCAACCCCCCTTGAGAGGACATGGAGGAGGGGGAGGGGAAGAATCCTAAGGTGGTGGGCGAGCCAGGCGGACTAGAGAAAGAAAAGAGAGAACACTTAGACAGACTGTAATCCTGAAAATATCTTGCAAAATTTTAGGGGCGAACAAAGCTCATAAGTCTGGGATTAACTTCAGGTGTCGTTTGTAAATAGCCTGTTTTCTCCAGGAGAGAAAGGCCGACAAGGGAGAAACAGAGGTCAACGATGTTTACCAAGTTCTCTGATAGTGTTCAGTTATTAACTACCCTTGTCCCAAACTTTCTCCTTGGCAAGATGCATTTCAACAAAGGGAAAACTGTTCCTGCCTATTTCTGGTGAATCAAACAGAATCAACGATGCAAACAAACCAACCAAACTAAAATCTATTTCCCATTCAAGGAACATTTAAAAAAAGAAAGGAAATACTGATCATTTTTAGACGACTGTGTTATTTCAAAACTTTTGTTTTCATAGAACTCACCAAAATAATGTACATGTATAATGTCAGTAGTTCCAGCGAGTGTAAGACATCTTGAATTTTTTTCTTGATCTTATGTAATCAAAATAATACCAATGCAAACAGAAGGCTCGGAAAAATCAAACATATAAACAATACTGGTTTAGTCTCTTATTTGCTTACTCAGCAGCACTCAGCCTGCAAGTAAACACAAAGTCTGAGAGGCTCTGTTTAGATCAGCTGCCACTTAAATCTATTCATTACACCCACAAAGGAGTTTGTGTTTTCCTGGCCGTCATTTGTCTGTTAGCAAAAAAACTACTGAACCGATTTGTACACGAAATCTTCTTGAGGGGTGGGGCATAGCCTGAAGCAGAGCCAATTACATTTTGGAGCGGTTCCGGACGAACGTGCGACTCCAGGCCTTTTTTCCCCCCACTTTCTTAAACATGGCGAGATAGGGCGTTGACAGAGTGGTTCATTTCATATGGGAAAGAAGGTAAACATTTCTACAAACACTTCTTATTTGACAATCTAACTAATAATTTGGAGACTAGACAAAGCTCTCACAAAAGATATGTCCAATGATGATCAGGAGTTCTCACATCAGTAAGGTACTAAAGAACGATAAAAGTATTTGAACCTAAAAATTCTTCCCAAAAATTATTTGGAACATATCATCAGCAGTGGAGGATCAAACTCGTCATAAATAATGTGAAGATTGGTTCATTTTTAAGATGTCCAGAGTCAAAGAACAAAGTCACTAGAATGAAGAATCAGGTAGTTAGCATGAATGTCAGCATGTGTCCGTCTCTGTTCATCTTTTAATAATCGCTGGTTACCTGGGGTAGTACGCTGTGTAGTTCATGTATAGCTGAGCTGTGTTGGGGTAGTAGGCGTGTCCTGGTGGCAGGTGGCGAGGGGCCAGCAACACCTGACCAATGGGAGGGTAGAGGCCAGCGGCGGCCTCTGAAGGGAAGACGGATGGCGCAGGACTGAAGGCGTACGATGGAGGCGATAGACCTGGGGAGGAGAGAGCAGAGGGAGAGACGCACGACTTAGAAACACAAAGACGCACACAAACAGCAACACAAGTGCACAGAGTCACGATGGTGAGGTCTGGTCATTGTTTGCTTCAGAACGAGACGCTCATGCAAACTTGCAAACAATGGCCGCAGTAATAAAGACTCAACACCTGACACATGTACAGTTCAGTGTGTGTGACAGAGCGAAGGCTTCTTTGTGCAGCACGTTAAACTAAACTGTGGCTTTATTTTAATATTTGGTTGCCAGGTGAGCAGTTTTCAAGTGTGAATTCCTTTGGATTTCTGGAGCCAATACCAATACCGATATTAGGAGGTAAAATATTGTATGTATTCTTTAAATTAGTGCAACTCTAAGATGTCATCATAAATTATATATGATTATAATACAAATGTATAAATAAAATGAAAAGACAAATAAATCCAAATGTACAGAACTTGAAGAAAATAAACATTTTTTTACATTAAATTAAATCATAAATGCACATCTTTTATGCCTTGTTTATTCTGTTTTCACATCTGCACATAAACGACAATAATAGATATGCAAATTTGCATCAGTGAACCAGTAAATCAGGCTTTAGAAGTTTGTCGTTAGTCTCCTCGGCATAGCTCTACATTCTTTTTAAGCAAACCAAAGTTGAATCGGTCCCCTCAGTGTATTAAGACATTGCGAAGATCCCTGAAGTGGTTGTGAATATACACATACTTGCATACTGCAATATAATATATGCTCCATGTCCTTTTAGGCTTCTTGTTATCATCCTCATAATATTCTTCCTGCCACAGGCTCAGTTTGTTTGTGTCATTTGCTGTCGAACGTGTATCTACCCTCATTTTAACCTGGCCTCACTACCAGCCATGTCTGGCCTTGAATCACTGTTCTGTATCTTTTTCATTCAACCTATTATTAAATGTACCTTGCTTTGAAAACTACAGGTGCACGAGTGCACATTTACAGTGAAGGACTTCATCTACACATCTATGCACCAGCGTTCAGCTCTACCCACCTTTCCCACAGCTCCTGATTGGACAAGCAGAGGAGTCAGTCTATTGATGCTAATTCCCACAACCACCACTACTAATCTGATCAGACTGGACAGTTGTAAGCCATTTTGCCATAATGTAGAATAGATGAGACTGAAGATGTCTTGCTTACACTTTTCCAACCGTTTCAGATGTTAACAAATTACTCGAGCATTGGTTAGGGAGTAAAACAAGTAACAAACATGCTGCTGCAGAGATGAACTACAAGATTTAATCAGTGTGTGAAGTGCAGAATAAACAGGTACCATGTGAAGTTTCTCAGTGCATGCAAATTTATGATTTAATCACACTAATCACTAAAGACGTTCCACACTCTCACCAACACACACACACACACACCAACACAAAGTTTCTCACACACAGATTTGAATCCTCCTCGTTAGACCAGATGTCCTCATCCTCCCACAGTACTAGATTAGAGAAAACCCAGCAACCCTGCCCCCACGGCAGGAGCCCACCTACCCTGCAGTCCCGAAGCACCCCGAGCTCCCAGCAGCACTTACGTCTGGACTTACATGGCGGCGGGCTGAGCCCTGTCCCACTCCTGCTCCGGTTGTGTGTGTGTGTAAGTGTGTGTGAGAGCGAGCCTCCCATCAGCACCAGGCCCATCTCCTCTGCGCTGCAGGGGAACACCTCCACGTAGCGGCTGTTCGCCCCTCGCTGGCTGGACATCACATGCTTGTGGAGCCGCTGTGAGGCCTGAAGTGCTCGCTCTGCCGAGGTCATCTGGATGAAGCAGTCGCCTGACGGACGGCCCTGGAAACAGGCACGGTCGGAAAAAATTATTGCAACATTGCGTCAGAAGAAGAAGCCTATGGGTGTGTCAGTGTGGTTTTTGCATGTACCTGCTGGTTGAGGACCATGTGCACACCATGTGGTCTGATGTCGTGTGTAAACTCGCCCAGGAAGGTGAGGATGTCCTCTATGCTCGCTGTGTAAGGCAGCCCCCTCAGCCTCAGACAGTCCCTCAAACCACCCGGAGGAGGAAGAAGAGACACCGAAGGTAGAACTGACACCAAGGGGGCAGGGGCCACAGAGATCAGAGGGGCCGATGAGTACCGGTTCAACACCTAAAACACACACACACACAGTTTAAAAATAACATACACTGCCTGAGGCCAAGACTGTCAATGGAACAGAAAGTGCTAGATGCCCTTTTTCCTCTTATTCCAAAATATTCACCTACGCATTATGATACACGCTTATGTATGGTTAAAAAAGGCACAAGCAAGTCACCTTTCAACACACATCTTGTGCACAACAAAGACTTGGGCACACTGTGTTTAAAGGCGTTTCAGTGTCAGACGGGAATTGGCTTGTTGCCAGCACGACACCCGCATGTTTGCATTTCTGGAGAGGACCAATAAAGCCACTTAGTCCGCCATACATAGAAGCTTGAGAAAAGGCATCTGCATAGATATGTCTGTGGGCGTACACTGATCAGTTAGCCCAGATAAGAAAATGAGTCCATGTGTTCAGCACACGAGAAAGGAGCGGTGGAAGACGGAGAAAGAAAGAAACAGTTGCAATCCATCTCGTTATGCAGGTTCCCACCCTTAAGCTCTAAACCAATAATAATTCCTACAACTGACTGTGGAGAGAAGGAGCACACCCACACATTGTTATTCTAAGCTGTGTGCACACAAACTTTTCTGTCCTCAAAAGACAAACAAGATAAAAACGAATCAGATCAACAAACCTTAATCCGAAAATGATGAAGCAAATATAGAAAACGTTTGTCAATGTAAAACTAAACACAAACACGAATCCACTTTGCGGTACACTGTAGAAAGGAGCACACCCACATTCAGGCAAACACCCTGACGTACCTGTTGGACCTCTGCTGCCGTGCTCTTAAACAGCTCAATGTATCTTCTCCCCAGGATTTCCTTGTGTTTCCTCAGAGCACACTGGGCGTGTTCCTCGCAGGCAAACAAGACAAACGCATCGCCAGTGGGACGACCATCTGGGTAGTGAACAAATAGGATACCATCCCTGCCTCCACTGACCGGACACGTCTCTTTAATGCCGTCTCCTGGGGAGAAGAAGGCGAGCACCTGCTCGTGTGTGGCGATGAATGGAAGACCCCGCATCCTCACTATGATCTGGTCCTCACGGGACAGGAACATTGCTACCTCATTGGAGGTACCTGGCACACACACACACAAGGATACAGACACACCCACTTAACCACAAGAAGATAAGATGATCACACTGTACATGCAACAATAAGTCTGGGTAATGTGGTTGCCTGAGTGAGTTGGTCAATATGGTGAAGTGAACCTGGCATCTTCAAACCAGAGCATGTCCTTCCTGTTGGAATCTATTAATTGTAACAACTGTACATTTTGTACAAAAACCAGAACAAGAAACCTAATAGATGTGAGCTCATGCAGAGTTTTAATTTATACCCAGGTTACTGCTGGTAATAAATTATATGTCAGGTGTTGTTAGCTGTCCAATGTTTTATTGTCTCACCTCCAGCTATCTTCAGGAAATCCTCTCCTGTTGCTTTGTAAACCTGCCAGGAAAGGAGTTGGTAAAGAATGATTATCATCATCAGGTATATGAAGGGAAAACATTTAGGTAACTAAACTAAATCTAGGTGGTGTGGTGTAAATTGTCTTTATTTGCAATGTCTAGATGGGTTCAGACAGGTTACCTCTATGTATCTGTTGCCCATATGGTGTTTGTGTCTCTGCAGAGCCAGGTCTCTGTGTTCTTCACTGACAAAACGAACCAGAGCTTCTCCGTTCCTCCTCCCCTGAGCGTTCAGACACAGTGCAGCCCCTCCTCTGTACAACACAACATATAGAGCCTTATAGCACTCTGTAAACCTTAAGTCAACAGCAATGGACACGTCCCATATACGATGAGGAAATATGAACAATCCATATATAAGCCTGTATACATGAGAGTCGCCTTTAATAAACCAACAACAACGTACTTGGCAATGTTGAGTCCTCTGAAGAATCGAGCAATATCCTGATCAGAGGACTGCCATGGCAACCCTCTGGCTCTGATCACTGTGTTGTCGCACACTTTCTCCATCTTACTGCTGCACACACACACACACATTAGCACAGCAGGAGTGGACATGGAGTTGGTTTCAGAGGCAGAGAACAACAAGAATATTCATATTGAGCTAAATGTACTCACCAGGTTCCAGTCTCAAACTTCTCATTAACTCTCTCCGAGTTAGAAAATGTGTGACCTGTAATAGGAAAGCAACACAGTTTGGTAAGATTATTCCACAAAAAGATTATACAAAGACTACGGGACGGGTTTCCACGAAACTTGGATGTGATATGGCTCAGGGAAAAACCCATTAAATTTTCTGGCCCTTGGATGGATCCAGGAATATGTATTTGCTGTATTTAACACTGCGAGATAGGGAAGGGAATAAGTCCTGGGTCTGGATGAAAAAAATCCAGCATATTGAGGACTGATATCTATACAAGTGTGTCAATTTTAAGCATCATGAATTTAAGTAGACTATTGGGCCTTGGCGGAGGTGAGTGCAATTCTAATTATTATTCTGGTAAATTGATTTGGCCTGTCACATGTCAGAAAATAGCAAAACATATCACCAAACCACAATTTCCCAGATAATGACATTAACATGTCTTGATTTTGTTATAGCAACCGTTCATAATCCAGTTACGTATATTCCATTACAATTATATAACACAAAAAAGAGGAAAGTCACTAAAGAGATCATTAAATATTTTGGATTTTTACTTGAAAATTATTAAATTTCCACATTAGCTGCCAATTAGTTTTCTGAAGTAGTGTACTACTCTGATCCTACTTGTAAACACACAATACATCCCTTTGTCAGACTAACACATTGTGTAAAATCAATAATTAAATGTACTCACCGAATGGCTCAGAGAGCAGTGCAAGGACGATGCTGGCCATCATCTGGACCTGCTGTACGGCTGCCTCTGCAGACAATATGGCTGAGGGGTCCGGGGTGGCTGAGGTGTCCAGGGTGGCTGAGGTGTCCAGGGTGGCTGAGGTGTCCAGGGCGGCTGAGGTGTCCAGGGCGGCTGAGGTGTCCGGGGGGGCTGAGGTGTCCCACATGGGGGGCACATCAACAGGTAAACTAAGAGCTGAGGGGGACTCGGTCAAGGGATGTAAACAAGGAGCAGTCAAAATAATAAAAACAGGTCACACACGTATATGTGGTTTTGGTTTTATGCGTGTAGGAGAAACCAATGGGGAAAAAACTAAAGAGCACAAAGAGAAACTGTAGCAGGCAAGACACACACCCACACACAGTGAGATGTTAGTTTTCCTGTTCCAGTGGGTGTGTGGGGTTTTCTCTGTTGGCTAAACACACTGTTTCACTGAACACTCTGTAAGGTGCAGCCATTGTTTCCCTATTTGCATTTCAAAACCTCTAGTCCTGCAGCCAACACCCCGTGCCTTATAAACCTCTAATGCGTGTGTTGTGTGTTTTCGAGCGTAATATGTGCACATGAGAGCATGTAACACACAAAGAACTAATATGAAAAACAATCCAAAATACCAAGAGTTAAGCATTAAATAAACAACTTTCAACAGAGTAAAAATAAAAGTTTAAAAAGTCACTCGCACACCAAATACACACAGTTCACATGTTGACAGTAATGAAGGATACATTCTGCCATGATGTGTACATTCGAAGCCTTGAGGTCAGATGAGGGGAAGTGCTTCTTGAACTCTTTCCGCAGGTCGAAGAACGAGTAGAAACAGTCGGGCACCAGGATGTTCTTGAGAGGGAGGAAATCAAATGAAAGGATGTGAACATGTGGCAGCTGCCGTTTTATTGCACTTATATTGGTGTTTGCACAAGCGGCTTGAGTCGTCTGCGCAACACCACGGTTTTGAAGACGTGTGTGAGAATTTCATCAGAGTCCCTGCACGCCGGTGCTTTTGCCACAGAGTGAACGAGGAAGGTATGTGCATGGGCGTGTGTCATTAGACAGGTTTGCGAGACCGTCTCTCAACTTTCACCATAGGATTACGTTCAACCAGGAGCACAGCGCTGACACAACACTTTGTGGCTGCAGCGAGGGAGCACCCACCCAGCCCGCTCACCTTGCTGGCGGCCTCGGGGTGAATCACTTGGCGGATGTGAAGCTGCCCGTCTGTACACAAACACACCGACGTGCCTGCGCCCGCACTGTTCACCTCGTTTGTCAGCTGTAGGTGAAACTGCAGAGGAAATCAAACGTTCAGATAGAAAGAAAAAAAATTGAATATTGTATTCCCAGTGTGTTGCTAATTACTATAAGACTATAAGTCTTATTTGAGAGAGACATTATCACCTGGTTTAAAGCTGCCTCGAGGTTTGCGGATGTGGAGACGCACTCGGCTCCTGATCCATTCTCCTCCTCAATGCTCTCCTCCACCACATCCTCCTCCTCCTTTTCCTCCGTCATGTCGGAGAGGTCAGGCTTGATGAGGAGCTCATTCACCCTGCCCAACTGGTTCACAGGACAAATACATGCGTGTCTTGAAACAGCCTACGTAGAAACTCAGGAGACTACAAGACATTCAGTATGACAGTGTAGTGACATATAAACGGGTCAAATAACCTGTAAATAGATGTTTATTACATATATAACAAACACAAGCATAGGATCTATTTAAAAACCTTAAAACCAATACAGTCTATGGTTTCACCTCATAATAGTCACACCATTTGTACTCTCTGGATACCTTTAGGGCTTATAATGGAGTTGTAGATGTTTTAGAATAGATGTGTACATAGAACAAACTTATCTGACTCGTAACCTGGCCCTTTTTATTAACACATTTTATATATATTGGTATTATTGTTAATGTTTAAGTCTCTTTTTCTACTTTACCGCTCACTCCTTAATTTACCACCACATGTTCTGCTTTGGAATAACTTTGATTAAGTGCAATAAGTTGGTGTGTTAATAGGATTTTGTTGTTTTTTTCCTTTTTACCTTTTTGTTCTTTACATCCACCAGCTGCCAGACCAACTGCACCAGCTCCTTCTCGTCGGATCCCAGCAGGTCCCCGCTGGCGCCAGATGTGGCGGCGAAAGCCACAACCAGGTAATCTACCTGCGCCGTCATCTGAGCACAGGCACTCCGTCCGACAACAGAAAACACGGGGGCAAAAACTTAAAGGAGTGCTACTCGAGGGTAGCGAACGGTGACTCGGGATACGGAGAGGAGACGCAGGGGCGGGAGGCGAGAGGTACAAACGACACCTGAGCGTAAAAGGTGAGAGCTCCAGTAAATCCAGGTTTCGTCGCGTGTGAAGGATCAAGCGAAACCTCCCGCAGTCACCATCTCGGAGTAATGGCTGAACCTGCCCCCCGGGTTTTGTAGAGCAGCGTCTACCTGTGCGACCACGTGACCCTCTACCTGGCCCCGCCCTCCTCCAGGTGCTTTACATGTCGGGACGTGGCAGAGCAGGGAGGACGGACACATTATACATCTGTATATGCTTTTTCTGTTATGGAGAAGGATGTGAGGGGCCCCGGCAGGTCGTCACCTATTATAAGAAGAGAAAACATCAAAACCATAAACGTTTACAGATCAGCCCAAATGTCCCTTTTCTATGTTTATTGTTTTTAGTAATGTAAATACATAATATATCGTTTACTATTTAGGTTATGTGTATCAACACAGAGGTCAATCAACCAATAAAGAAAAATCAATAATCAATGCAGAAATTAGCTACTGCAAGTACAAAGCTTTATCATTTTAAATTTTGTATTAGTTAATCAACTGATACACTGTTTGTATATCATCTATAAACTATCATTATATAATGAAACAATTAAATATACCTCTTCTCACACAGGCTACAATTATTGCACTAAATAACCAAAAATAAGAAGAGAATTCATTATAATCAAACACCACATTTTATTGTAGCATAAGTCCCAATATAAATGATAAACTGTATTTTCACCCTCGTTTAACTGAGAGAAATTTGACATTATCAAATTATTAGATAATATAGTATATTTCTCATTCAATCTCAAGGGTTTGCACCACTCTCATCCTATCCACTGTGTGCCTTTTGACTGTACTATGTTGTACTATGTACTATGTTTTGAGTACTCAATATGTTGCACACTTATATGTTCTGTCTACTTATGTTAAGGCATCAGAGAGAAACGATATTTCAATCCTAGCAGCAATGATAATAAAGTTGACTTTAATATATTTTAAGATTTGATTATCATTAATATATATTAGTATATGTCTGACAACTTAGCTAGTGCTTTCCCTTCACTTTTTTATTATTGTAATTATTATTATTAATAACAATAACAACAACAACAACAACAGTAATAATAATAATAATAATAATAATAATAATAATAATAATAATAATAATAATGATGATGATGATTATGCAATTACATATATTTTACACTTATAGAGATAAAAGGTATATGTTGTTTTTTTTTAAAGAAAAAAAATATAATTATATCATGCGTGTTTTTGTTTGTTTATGTTGCCTGTATTTCTTTGTTTGTTTCCCTTCCTGGAGCTGAATTTGCTCCGGAAGTGTTCTTCCACCCGGAAGTTTACCCCCTGGCCCGAGCGACAGCAGAAGAAGCAATGGCGGGGGATATCGCCACGGAGCTTCTGTTTCTAGATACGTTTAAACACCAGAATGCAGAGGTAACTGTCCTGAGGCATCCACACACCGCTGTTCGATTCCCTACAGAGCTGCCCGCATTCAAAATATACATCTGGTTTATTCTGGAGTTTGGGACAGTGATGCCTAACTTCCAAGCTAACGATGTTAGCCTGGCTAACAGAAGCGCACGTTAACGCTGCAGTTCACAGCTTTTATTGAACCTCACACTTCATACATGCACATTTAAATGCATCGAAATACACGCTTGCAATGTGGTTTTACTAACACAGTCATGTAACTGCAGCTGCTTTCTGTTGCCTCCTGTCGTAGTTTGTTGTGTTGCTAGCCAGGTGGCTAATGCTAACCGTTAAGTCCCAGCCTGGCCATGTTTATCTCAGATGGAGCCGCACAGGTTACTCATCTGCTCTGGATTATCTGTATGTTTGTGTTCATTTACGATCGTTTCCACTCAGCTAACCAACGTGGATGTGGTGCGGTTTCCTTGCGGGGTGCTGGTCACAGAGGTGCGGGTCATTCCTCCAGGAATCAAAGCTCACAGTAACGTACCTGACAGCAGAGCTTTTGGGTAAGAGCTACACGCACACACACACACACACATTCAGCTGACATCTCATTGGGTTCATCTATGTGAAAATAATACAGTCTAATCTAACAGCCCTGCAGTGGATCACACCATCATGGCTGTCTGCAGTGGTCAGGTTTTGTTTTGGGGGTGATGGTTCAACTTTTTTTTTCCTAATAATTAATCCAAGCATTGTATACTAACAAGACCCTCAATTTATCAGATTTCACAGACTACACTGTAAATATAGTTTCTAAATATATTATTTATCTTAAGAACAGTACACTTAATACTGTTTAGTGGTAGACTCAACAAAAAGGCAACTGAATATTCAGTGCTGTACAACACTTCTTAGGCACTACTAAATTAAGCTTTAAAAAATAATGCCACAACAGTGGTGTCATTGTTTGTCTATTTTAAGCACATACACCTAAATCAAATCAATATTTGATGTTACCGTCTTTTGCTTTTAAAATAGCAGTTTTCAGGAAGATTGATTCAGGCATCTGGAAGAATTTGCCAAATGTTGACTCTACGGGGGCAGTTCCTTATGTTGTAGGACTCCTTGTTTGTGTTTTAGAGGAAAGCTATTGTTAGTTAATGACACTGGCTGTACGGTTGATGTTTTCGTTGAGTCTCTCTGACGTATTGTGTGGTGAAATAATGTCGTAAATCTTTTTTGCACAGATGTACCAGTCTGATACACTGGAGCAGTACCAGTGTTTCCAATTCAAAATAAAAATATTTTCCTGTCTTAGTCTCTATTATTATTTACGTTTGAGAAAATAAGAGTGTTGGAACATGAGCCATCCTTGGTATCGACAGATACCCTAAGACCAAGTATCAGAACTGCTTTGGTTGAGAAAGGCGTGATTGGAGCATCTCTATTGGCTTGAAACCCTGAACCTCATTGCTTATGATCGCCTTCAGAGATGTTTGTTTTCTACAGATACCTGAGATATATGTGCGCCTGTAGGAAATGGAAAGGTCCACTGCATTAAAAAAACACATGAGTGAGTTTGACACCTGATCTCTATTGTTGAGCAGGTCCTGATTCTCACTGAGCCTGTTGGGTAAATGTGTGAAGTAATTTAACTGGATGAATGGTCTCAGTGCTTAACAGTGCACAAACTGATCAACATGGACATACATCATTACACCAGATATATATATATATATTGATGTCCTTGTAGTTTGGAACATATTTGTTGTCCTTTGATTTATTATAATCTTAGCTATGTTAAAGCATAAACAGTATGGGAAATCTCTTTGACGAAAAAAAAAAATGTATGTCACACACTACACTTGATATCCCCATGGTTCACACTTGGTAAACCAGAGAGGACATAAACAATAGCAACATGTCAAGTCAGGTCATGATACATGTCATCCAGTATAGCACAACCAACCTCAACAATAAATCCATATAAATTACTTAACACATTTCTGAAAATGTCAAATAAATTGGGACATTATGCTCTTTAAAATGTTTAGAATTCATAGCAGATGTGTTGCATTGAATTATAATAGATTTTGCAGGTGTACCCATAAAGGGTCCACGTAATGATTGTTATTTTATTGCCCACCCCTATGTTCATGTACAACTCATTACTGTCGAAGTCTTGTGAATAAAATCTCATCACTGTACATGTGCTTCTATGTTTCCAGGGAGACGTCTCCTCACGCCTTCCAGTTGGAGCTGTTCTTCAATAATGTGGCCAAACCCAACAGCCCCGCCTTCAACAGACTGGGCAGGTCGGAAGGATTTTCACTCTTCACGTTATGTTTCTGTTTCCCTCCAAGCCTCTCCTCCTTTTCCATTTCTGCATATCCTTGTCCGGTCCTAAAAGTGCTTGAGTCTGTCTCACCTGTAAAGCCAGTCACGGTAGCATCTGAACCTGGTTCTCAGAGGCCGGGCTGCACCCACCCATAATCAGTTCTCTTTGTTCCTATGCTGGCTAACTGGTCTCTCCAGAAACTCAACCCCACCCACAGTAACTACAAGTGACACAAAGACTTAGAGGTCCCACTGAAATACAGCCAAGCATTTTTATTCTCACCTCATAATAAAAGAGGTGTGCTTCGTGACACCAGAGTATAAATCTTTATTTAGAAGTGTCCATTGCGTAAGAGAACATTCTTAATGGGACCTCGTGGGAAGGAGATATTTTTTAACCTGTCTCATTAATATTTAAATATCATCCACAACATAAATAGATATGACTGAAATATTTGACAAATATTTCTTAGCCCAAGAATCAGTTTGGTCAGCTGGTGTGGTGATCTGGTGATAACACTAGTGTGTTTGGTTTTTAAGCAAGATACATTTTTAATGGCATGTTGTTGTTGTTAATAGCTGCATTACATGTTATTTTTATGGTGTGTGATTCTCTCCCAATTAAGTTCAACCGAGGACAGAATCTTCCTTCTCAGATCAATTAATTTCAATAATTCACAGAGGTCTGAGGAGGCAAGGTTGTCTTGTGAAACAAAATACAAGCAATATACATCTGCTTAGTTGAAATAAAACCATTTTGTGGGTCCTAATCGCCACGTAAATAGAGAGCTGACAGGAAATGAGAGAAGGGGAAGATTTGTGGCACAATGACAATGCTTTTGTCATAATTACACAGAAGTTAAGTGCTGTTTAGAAAGAGGATAATCTAGAATGTAACTGTTGATAACTAAAGCCTACAGTTTGAATCTGTTCAAGTTCAAGAAAAGTATTTTTTTTAAATATTTGCACCAATGTTTTAATCTTCTCTTTCTCACTTTGCCCCCCCCACAGTTTGGAGTATGATGAGAACAAGTCCATTGTGTTCAGACCCAGTGGAAAGGTAAATGATCGTCCATGTTAAAATTAGCTTCAGTGGGTTTTTGGCTCCCTTTAGATTTATGAATATCTCAATGGGTTTGTCCGTCCAGGTGAACACAGACGGCCTGGTGCTGCGGGGCTGGTACACCAGTCTGACTGTGGCAGTGTACGGTACAGCGGAGCGCTCTCACGGACATGACCAAGCCTCGCCCCCTCCTCCACCACCCCCACCCCCTCAACAGCCAACCGGGCCCAAGAGGATCGTTAAACAAGGTGGGCAAATCAAGCTGAAACTACCCAAGACTCTCACCTTAATATCCAATGAGTAGTTTATCACTTCTTTTCCCAGATTTGTTCGTCACATCATAAATCTGTTCTTTGTGTTTTTAAGAGTGGGAAAAAGACGAACAATACAATGGCAGCCCACCCAGACCAGCACCCAGAGGGCCTCGTACTCCACCTGGACCGCCACCGCCAGATGATGATGATGAGGAGCAGGTCCAAGTGACGGGTGAGAGCTTCAATTGTTCGTTATTTTATCTATTGTCTATAAGCAAGGATTCCCATTGTTTCAGTTAATTCACAACAATAGGACAGATAATATTTATTGGGTCTTGCTATATGTAGTTATCCATGACAGCCAGCGTAATGTTGAACTAAATCTGTGTTAGCAACATTATTACGGTATGTTAATGTGGGTTTTCTATGTGTAAACTTTGCAGATGTGCCCTTGCATTTGTCAGTAGCACAAAAATGTTCTCTGTGATGGGGTACTTGTTCCCAGCAAGTCTCTGCATGCTGATTTTCCTAGTGTAAATTGTTTATTGAAAACCAGTGGCTGCCTGCCAGGTGGGAAAATAACAAAATGGTTGGAAAATCTTTGATTTCAATGTAAATTATAAGCATTATGTTTTAAAAGGGTTAAAACACCATGACGATTCCAGAACTGTTGAGCACAAATAGACTATTATTTTTGGCGAATAAATGCAGTTTGCAGGTCCACCATGGGTCTCCTGTGGGTATGTTGGTTAAACTGTGCATCTTTGCTGGGACATCTACAGTGGGCGTGGTCAAAGATGAGCCACGCGAGGGTCGCGACGACTACCTAGAGGCCGTGTCACCTGAGAGATCCCTGCCTGCTGATGAGACGTATTCAGATGCTGAGCCAGAGGAGGGTGATGAAGAGGAGGAGCCGGAGGAGGAAGAGGATGCCCGTACAGAGGGAAGCGCTCTGGAGGAGGAGGAAGAAGAGGAGGAGGAAGATGAGGGTGAGGACGAGGAAGAGGAAATGGAGGAAGGTAGGGGAGTGCTTATGTGAGAGTAGGATAGGCTACAATCCCAAATGGACTCTTGGCCCCTGGACCCCTTGGCACCGCAAACTCACCAGACTTCCCAAGGGGCCACGGGAGAAGGGTCCATTTGTGGCTGATTGACAGTCCAAGAGTGTGTGCTCTGTCATGCTGCCATCATCTACAACTGCTGGATGCTTCAAACTCTCAAGTAGCCCTCTGCCGGCCTACTCTGAAGGCTTATGATCGAGATTCATAAGCTGTGGTTTGCAGTGGTACCTCACACATCCTCACGGCCATGGCTGAGCTTGTGCTGTCGTCTCATCCTGCATGTCAAACTAACCCTGCATGTTTGGAGTGATGCTGCCGTGTCTGAGTAGATATGGCGTGGGGATATATCTATGAACAAGCAAGAAAATATGTAGAAGTCACTGGCCTCCTCATTCTCATTCATTCTCATGCACATTTTTATGACTCAAATAGTAATTAAAGCCTTATGGGAATGTCTTTGCTGTAAATTAACTTTGTGAAATTGTCCTGCTCTTCTATCTCTCCCATCCTACCAGGAGATGATGGTTATGAGCAGATTTCAAGTGATGAAGACGACTTGGATAATAGTAGCTTCAAGTTGCCCACCTTTGACATGGACTACACTCCTGAGGACCTGGCTTCTGTCCCACCGGTCCAGTATGACCCATATGAGCGAGAACTCAGGCCCCTGCTCTACTTCACCCCACCTTACAAGACTCGTTTTGATACCCAGTTTGAGAAGGCCATTGTGGAGGAGCCCAGGGATGCTGGTGATGCAAAAGAACCTGGAGAAGAAGCTGACGCTGTTGCCCAACTAAAAGAGCTACTGGTTAGCATTGGTGACGACAGAGATGCTCGCTGGGTCACGGCTCTGGAAGAGGCAACTGGACTACTGAGCAAAGCGTTGGCCTATTTAATTAAAAAGGGAGACAGCGAGGTGAAGGATCCAGTTGGAGTCTTAGCCAAGTGGGCTCTCCAAGCTCTGAGCATGGAGGTTGCTCTCACACAACCAATTGCTCTGAACCTCAGACAGTTGAAAGCTGGTGCCAAGCTAGCATCACACCTGACTGAGTGCCCACAGGGCCTCACAGCGCTGCTGCGTGAAGGGGCCCTGGGTGTTTTACTGGAGCTGCTCCACGCAGACCACTTATCTTCCACTCTGAAGCTGTGTATCTTTAGAGCTCTGGACGCTCTGACTAGCGCTCCTGCTGGTGTGGAAGCTTTCCTACACGCAGGAGAGTCGGAGAAGAGTGGATATCAGGTAAGCAATGATGAACAAGTACAGAATCTTCCAAATCGTTTCTCTGTTTACAGTACACAATATATTCAGGTTTTCCACTTCATTATTTAACATTGGACTCCAGTTGGATTTTCCTTAGAGCTAGAGAACCAAAATCCAATGAAAATTCTTGATCTTCAATTTCTTTTTGAATGCAGCACATATTTAATTGATTCTGTTATTTACCTAGAAGCTAGTCCACCTCACAGCCCACCCTTGACAATTGCAGAAAACAAACCTGTGTAGAAACACTGACTAGTAGAAGAAACAGTATAAAGATTGATCACTGCTTTATGTCCTTCTCAGCATTTAGTCCAGCTGTTCCTACGTGAAGAAACCGTGAGGGTCATAACTGCTGGCAATGCCATATTACAGAAGAGTCACATGTACGAGGTACTGGTCGACCTTCAGAATACAGCAGCAGCATGGAGTGAAACACACCAGGTACATAGATGCACACACAGGTATGTTTGAAACACCAGAGTACATATATTTCTGTATTGATCGCAGCTATCATCCACAGGAGGACATGGAGGAGGCCGACAGCCCCATGGAGGAGGAGCCATCGCTAGCCTACCCCCCTGTGTGCGAAGCAGAGCTCGATAGGTTGGCAGGGGTTCTGGAAGAGTTGCATCACCTGCTAGAGACGGCCCCTTACTGCATGGTGCAGCCGCCTGGAAAAGCTTTCCCAACTTCTGCAAGAATAACGGGACCACAGGAGAGAGACGATCCATATCCAGCACTGTATAGGTACATATTTACCTGCTGACCCTACAACCTACACAATGCAGAAACTCAGACACGCAGTTGAATGTTGTGACTCGTTGATTAGATTTATAATATTGCTCTTTCTTTTTTCTCAGGTATATGCATGCGTGCCATTTCTTGGAGAGCACGACAGTTGTGTTGTCGGCAGCTGCTGCGGCTGGGCACGTAGGTGTCACTCAAGCAGTCAGAGAGGTCCTGCGCTTCCTGTCGCTCACCCAGCCAGGTCTGCTCTTCCTCCTCGCCCAGCCCAGCCCCACCAACCTGCTGCTGCGTCTTCTGGCATCGATGTCTGACGCCGAGAGCGAGGAGAGCACTTTGACCGGTGGAGAGGGAGCTCTCACCGGGCCCGGGTTCGGGGAAGAGGGCTTCGGCGTGTGGTTAATGCAGGCGCTGCATGCTCTGCAGGGTGTGTCAGAGCTCATGAGCCATGTGGCCACAGGAGGAGAGGGGGGAGCTGGGCTGGAGGAAGGTGACAATGCAGAGGTACTGGGGTTGCTGCATGCGCTCTACCTGATGACCTTCACTCAGACCGGTCGCAGTGCTGTGGCCCACATTTGTAGCCTGGACAACAACCTCTCCTGTCTGGTGACCCTGCTCCAGCACCACAGCAAAGATGGACAGGGGTACAGCTGTTGTCTTCTTCGCCTTTTGTTCCTCTTCATCACTTTGCACTGGTGTCTGATTATGTTTCCACTGTTTTTGTCTTCTTCTCTTTTAGTGAAGCGAAGGCTCGCAAAGCAGTGACATATAATTATGCCTGTATGCTGGTGTTACTTGTGGTGCAGAGCTCTAATGAACTGAGGATGATGGAACAGTTTGCTTCTCCACTGCTCTCCTTAGCCAAGGCTGATGACACCAATGCCAAGTTACAAGGTAACTATCGCTAATGTAGACCTAGTTATCATGTCATATAAGAAGGTTTTGTTGTGAATGTGTCTTTCTTTTATTCTTCAGAGCTCAGTAAATGGTTGGAGCCTCTCGAAAAACTTCGCTTTGAGATCGGCAGCATTCCCACCCTTCTAGAATACATTAAACAGGTACAGATCTCACTCAGTAAACATCCTGCTGAAGTAAAGCAACATTTCACTATGTTTTCACTTCGTCTTTCAGTCTCTTATATTCCCTGGAGACAATCCTAATACTTCCTGAGTGATAAATCTCAGTTGTCAGTGTTTGGGTGGCTGCCAGTGATTTGTCTACAACATTGAGTTCTTTCTTTGAAGGAATCAAAGCCTCTCACATAACCCGAACCACCAGGGACTGGCCTCTCTAAGTAAAATCATTTTTATTCAGCTGATATTTATAGAGCTCATTCAATATTATCATCAGAGGAAAATGGAGCATTTTTGTCACCACGTAAAAAAACAGTTCAGCTGGCAGGGTGGCTCATATTCCCGTAACGTACATAAGAATGCAAACTTTATAAACAACAAAACTGTTAACAAAGCAAGAAGTTACACACTAAACTGTGTGTTCTCAACTCATCCTGCTTCTGAACTGCAAAATCATCAGTTATATTACCTTGGAATGCAGCACTTCACTGACAAGTCTGAACAACTCCAACATGTACCTGTTCCGTAGCATGTTTGAGTCCAGGCTATATACAAATAATGATTGCTGTGATTTTTAAAGATGTATTTTCTCTTCCATTCAGAATGTGGAAAATGTGTTGACTGCTGACGGAACTGGTCTTGTCACTGCGCTCAGGGTTCTCGGTCACATTGCCAGCCCCCCTCCTGCCGTCGAAGGTAAAGGACACAAAGCATGGTTTTATTTTTCAAGGTGTTCATTGAATCTCAAAATAAGCTGCTCTGTAACTACACTTCTGGTCTTCTCTATCGTACACATTTCTCACCATGTCGCCTCCTTTCTGCAGGTCAGCAGAGGGATCTCAAGTGGAGTCTCGCAGGGGTTCAGCTGTTCTCAGGCGAGGGTCTGGATACGTGTGTGCGTATCCTGCAGAAGCTGTGCAGCGTGTTGCTGCAGCCATGGCGTGTGCACGGACACATGGGCCCCACGCCGCAACGCTGCATGATCCTCAGTATATGCATCAGCACGCTCAGGTTGTTGCGCACCATGTTGACAGAGCTCCTCCGCCGGGGAGCCTTTCAGTTCAGGGACACTCGTGTTGCCAGTGTGTTGGTGACGCTCCACATGATTGTTTGCTCCATCCCTGCGTCTGGACGTCTGGACGGGGAGGAGACCAGAGTGCAGGCTTTAATTGTGGATGTGCTGCTCACCTTCACACAGGGTGTCAATGAGAAGGTGTGTGACTGAGGGAGGACGAAGGCTTTTTGTTTAACCAATCAATACAACTCAGAAAGTGTCACTGGGCATCATTTTTCTGAGACAATGTGTGTGTTTGCTGCAGGTGACTCATACAGAAGAGACTCTGGCCAGTAACACTTGGTCACTGATGCTGAAGGAGGTGCTGGGCTCACTGCTGAAAGCCCCTGAAGGTCTGTTCTCTGGTCTGACGCTGCTGTCTGAGCTCCTGCCTCTGCCACTCCCGATGCAGAGCACTCAGGTACCTCTTCTCACTCCTACCCCTCTACCTGCTTATCTGTTTGGTACATAAGAATGATTGTGTTGACATACTGCTGTCTCCGTAGGTGATATCAGTCCAAGATGTGGCTGTAGCTTTAAACACAAGGAAGCTGTGGAGCATGCACATACGGGCGCAGTGGAAAGTGTTTTCTGAGGCGCTGAGGTGTGTGTGTGGAACTACATGCCCTCCTCTCTTAGCCATGCTGAGGAGAGTGTTCGTTCAACTGGCAGACCTGTCTTCACCCACTGCGACGCTCATCATGAAGACCCTGGTGGAGCTGCTGCTGGAGGAGCTGCAGCCGTGAGTGAAGCACATTCACACACTAAGTTAATTGTGATTATGCTGTTAATTGTGTTTTAACTGAATAATGTGTGCTAACTGCAGGGTGGAGGGGAAAGGTGTGTGCTGGGTCCAGGCCCTCCGTCTGCTTTCTTTGATGGATGCCCTGGTGTCACAGAGAGCTTGTAAGAGCGCAGCATTACACCTCCTCTCTGGGGCGGTGTCTGGAGATGAACAACTGGCCGATCTGTTCCCATTGCTTCTGCCACTGTTGGTTCCTCCCACCGGCCCCTGCTTACAACAGCAGCAGTGCAGCGAACTAGTGGGGACAATATTACAGTCACTGTGTGACCAAGTAAGTAATGAAGTGCACATGAAGGCAAACAACGCAACGTCCATATAGGGAGAGGAATAAAACAGATAATAAAAATCTCTGTCTTCATCAGGACATTTCTTTGGTGATATCTCCACCTGGTGAAAGCTGTGTGTCTGAGGTCGAGCAGCTAGCCAATGCACTTCCGGGGCGAGAGATGATGTCATCAGTGTGCAATGCCTTGTTAGAGGTTTTGGGGAATGCAGAGAGCAGCGTCCCTCTCCTCCTCACCTCTCTCAGGACTTTGACATTCTTCACAGAGCACGACTATGGACTTTACCACTTCAAAGTGTAAATGACAATGTTTCCTTCATGTTTCTTGGAATAACCACTGTTTCCTGTTATGATTACTTTTAGATTCTTCTCTAAGTCAAACAAGCCGTTGGTGACACTTCATCTTTCTTTCAGTGCTCTGAAGAAACATGGTGCGGCTCTGTGCTCGCTCTTAAAGAGGCTGGTGTGTGCATTTAACAAGGACTCAGCAGATCTGCTCTCAGCTCTGCTGGACTTCCTCAGACAGATTCTCAACACAGATGCAATGGTAAGTACTTGGCTCTATGTCTAAATAAGTAGTTGTTACATCAGGAAAAACACAAGAGCTTTATTCTCTCATAGATTTTCCTACGTTCTGTGATAGTTAATAATAATTTTATTGTTGGATCTGTCTGTTCTAATTCAGTGTGTTGACGAGGCTCAGGGGTCTGGTGAAGAGACTTCCTTCTCCCATGCTCCACGGTTTCTGTCCGGCTCTGAGATGAAAGCTCTGCTGCAGTGGGAGGAGTCTGAGTCACATCCGCTCCCGTCTTTGGAGAAACAGATTACGGTACAAATGATACATTTATGGTTTTTTAATTAGGGTTGGTGAGGCCTTGACATTAAACTAACTGTGTGTTTTTCTGTAGAAACTTTCTAAAGAAGATGAATCACTGGAGGCCATGTTGGAAAATGTGATTGTTCTGAGGCAGACGCTGGAGACGGCCACCGACACACCTCCAGCTGCTGACACTGAGCCCACTCTGCCGGCTCCTGAGACACTCGGGGCCCAATTTAACCACAGGTTCTGTCTCTGGTTGACACAAAATTACATTGACAAAGATTTTTTTTTTTGTGTGTGTTGAGTTTTTGAGGTCTTTGTCCTTAAAGTCATCCACCACAGTGCAGCATGCACAATCCCTGTAAATTAAAATGTAAAATGACAGAATAGTCTAATCAAATATTCATAACAAAAAGGTGTTAAAATGACTTTTAGTACAAAAGCTTTCTTTGAAACTAGAGCTAACCCGACTAATCATAACCTGTGTGTTTTTATCTGCAGGACTGTGTTTATCCTGTCAGAAGCTCTGGATGAGCAGCTGAAGGCTCTGTGGTTCTCTCCCTTCCAAACTGATGACATAGAAGCAGACCTTGACATGGTTAGTGTGCTTGTATACATACAGTGCATGTGCAAAGATCTCATGAGACCTTGTAAAGGCTTCACAATTACAGAAAAAAGTATTATCTGATTCATTTTGTGTGTTATTAATCACATGTTATTACTTCCTGTAGAAACACTGTTTTTGCACTTTGCACATTATCTTTTCTTTTCTAGTGCAATGTTTTTCAAAGTAAGAGCATAATAACGACGTATAGTTTAAAAGCTACAAACAACATGGTTAAACAGGAGTACAACATTACAACAAGAACATGAATTTTGGCAGTAAAATTTGAAACTAAATAAAGCTGAGTCAAATACTACAAATATATTATAAACACAATAAGATCAACACTGGCAAAAACAAGCAAACTGAAAAATGTCTTCTCTTCTTAGAAATTCATATAGATAATTAATATATTATTGCCACACTTCTACAGTGACAACCCGAAAGAAAGTGACCTTGTTTGGTTCAAACAAAAAGTTTCTTTCTCTCACACGATAGCTTCCGTTCTTAAGTTTCTTTTAAGTTTGTGTTGTGAAATCACTTAATGATTCAGCTGTTTAGATTTTGGAAAATTTAAATGGTGACAGATGATCACCTACAGTGTGGGGGCACAGTGTTTACCGGTCACCCCTCTCTTCTCTCTATGTGGAAGGTGAAGGTGGATCTGGTGGGTCTGGCTCAGGCGTGTTGTCCAGAACTGGACCTGAAGGCAGAGCTGGAGCGCTCCTTCCTGTCTGAGCCGTCTTCTCCTGGTCACGCCAAGGCCACAAAAGGCTTCAGACTCGGCAAACACAAGCATGAGACGTTCATCACATCAAGGTTCAGGTTCAGTGTTTGGCTCATGTCACTTTAATATCCATAAACTTTTTCACAGAATCTTCAATGAACATACTAAGTGTCATTACATGTGTGTCCCTGCAGCGGTAAATCCGATTACACCGAGCCTGCCAAACGAGCCCACATCATGGCTGCTCCACGTGGCCGCGGAGGTCGAGGAGGGTTTGGACAAAATCTCTGCCGACCCCACGATATCTTCCGCCAGCGCAAACAGAACACTTCCCGTCCTCCCAGTATGCACGTGGATGACTTTGTGGCGGCAGAGTTTAAGGACATTACGCCGCTTGGGCTTTTGGCCCAAAAACGACTGCCCAAGAGTTCACCCAAACCCCCCACCAGAGGACTGTTCACTGGCAACAGAGGCAGAGCCACCTTCCACAGCCAGACTCGCTTTTTCACTCCACCACAACCTAAAGGGGTCCTGCTAACTGGTAGGTACACACAGAAGAGGCACACATTGAGTCACAGACACTCACTATCAGTCTTGACAATGGAGTTTGACTCAAAAATGTATTGTCAAGATCCACTTCCTGGCTTTTTCCAGGGCTTTCAACCATCTTTCATAAATGTTCTCACCACTCCATCATGATTCAACCATCTATTAGTTGCATACGTGGGTCACATGTTGACCTTCATGAAAACTGAGCAGACCTCATTTACTGATGAAGTTGGTCAGATGTGGTTGAAAGCTCTGGATTAAGGTAGCAAGGGGGCCGCAGGTTTTATGTTGAACTTAACATATAAAGTATAAAATAGTAGTCCTTCTTGACCAGTAGAGGGTGACAAATCGTTTGTTTGTTTCGGCAGGTAACTACACTAGAAGAGAAGGAGGCAGAGGGTCATCATGGAGCGGCCAAGTTCCAGGCATCACTCACAGAGGAACCTACAGCGAACCTCGGGGAGGCCAGGGCAACTTCACACGTGGACCGCTGCCTTCCAGACAGCCCCCAGCAAGTATGACATGCAGATATGCGCACACGTATCATGATGTTGTTGTAGGAATTTCTAAACACTGAGCTGAAAATGTTGTCTCTGTTTCTTCCAGGTGCGTATCGCCTGGCTCCTCGGGACCGAGCTCCGCGAGGCAGAGGAGGCACCGGCCTGTCGTGGCTTAGTGGAGGTGGAGGTGGAGGTGGCGGCAGTGCCGGAGGAGGAGGCGGGGGAGGCGGAGGGGGGAGAGGATCTCAGGGGAGCAAGTTTAGTGGCGGCGGCGGCGGCGGCGGAGGGAGCGGAGGTGGGAGGGGCAGGCACGTTCGCTCCTTCACCAGGTAAATTCACCTGGGCAATGACTGCAGCCTTTCGTGGCAACAAATGGACCAATCAGGATATGTTGTATACTGTCTCCATGGAAACATGGTGGGATGATGTTGTCACAATGACGTACAGACTGTGTTGATGTTTTATGTTTTGTTATGAGTTGTGTTGAGAGAATAAAGGTGATCGTAAATGAGTTTTCCATTCTTATTACCCCTATGCTTATTAAATTGTGAAACTATTGCAGAGGATTACGTGATCTACAACATTATTTCAACCTAAAATGTCCTTTTTCTTGACTGACGTCAGAACATCCAGGACAATATTTGTGTGTTGGTGTATTATCAAAACTCAGCAGGTTTTCACAACAAACTGTGCAGTAGAATATGAACGCTACGCTAGCGGCCCTCCAAGAGTTGCTTTGTAGAACCTTTTCTCTGTAGTGTGAAACCCTAGAAACAATTTTCTTATTTTTATTCATCTTTTTTTAATACATTTTAGTTTACACTTTTTTTTTATGAAGCCAGTATTTTAATGGACAAAATATCAGATGGATCAATGATGAAGAAAATAAGAATAATTTGGTTCTGAGATCAAGAAAACTAACTTGATGGAAAAAAATTTTAGCTCAAACTTGATGAATACAAAAACAAGGGATGTTACAAAATGGTCTGTTTGCAAATATGATGAGGGTGAGCTGAACACAACTCTACAAAATAAATGTTTTTTTCATATAAATTGGAAATCCACAGATTTGACAGATGTAAAATTACACATAAAAAGACCTGCCCTTAAAATGCAATGTGGTTCAGTTCACAGCATAACAATGTCTTTCAATTCTAATCTACACCCGCATTTGATTTAAAAAAACAAACATCTAAAAGTCATCATACCAGATGGCTACATAACTTCCTGTGCTCTTTAGTACAGTGCATGTAATTGCATCCAAATTGTTGCCAAAATATTTCCCAAAAATAATTCCTCTTATCAGATCTGGCTCAGTCCAGTCTCCTCAGATCACAGTCACCTCCCGGTTCTTCCTCTTGATGCAGTCCAGAGTCAGACTCCGGGTACCACCCTTGCGCCCCCCCTCACCCAGCTGCGGGGATGGTGGTGGACCTGACCCATTCATCGCCTGAGCCGAATACAGAGACAGACTGGAGGAATGCAAGGACGCCTTCCTCTGCAGATGTCTAGTCGCGTCAGAGTGTAGCTCCCACCCGGGTGTCGGCTGCGCCCCCTGATGCTGCTCTCTGGCTGTCTGGTCGACCGGATGCTGAGTCTTGATGGGCTGCAGGTCTCTCAGGAGCTCCAGCAGCTCTCTCTTCTCCAGCTCTGCCTCGGCCTGCTCCTGTCGCCTCAGACGCTCTGCTCCCAACAGGGCTCGCATGTCACACATCACACGGGACAACTGATCCTGGAGGGAGAGGATTACTCAGTATGCACCAACATGCAGCTATGAAGAACTTTCACTTTGAAGCATGAATATAGTTCTCATGTTTTGACTGTAAAAGCTCATTGTGAGGAAAGTAAATATCTCTCTGAAATGCTGTATAATTGTGTCAATGTATAAATATTCAATAATGTGCCATTACATCAAACATTTGATTCAGCAAATGTACTTTGTCTTTTCTCATTTTAAAAACTGAGGAGTTACCTTGAGCTCCTCCACCTCGTTCTTCAGCTGGGACTCTTTCTGCACCATGTGTCTCCTCTGTGAGTCCAAGCGAGACTCCATCTCTCGTCGCACCTCCTCCAACTTACACAGCATCTCCGCCCTTCAGCAAACATTCAACAAGGCCAGAGTTATGATGTGCAGAGCTACTCCAGCTCTGTGCGACGAGTACCAAGACGCACCTGAGCAGCTCCACCTCTGTGCGCAGCTCTGCCACACAGTTGTGTTGTGACTGATCGGTGGAGAGAAGTGTGTGACCACAGCCGTTGGGACACTCTCTGCTGCAGAAGTTACATTCTGACAAGTGGGCCTCCAAACCTCGCCTCTCTATCTGCACGGGACAACCTGAGAGGAGAGAGGCCCCGTGAGACAACATTATACAAAAAGGAAACTGGGTTTAGAGAGAGCAGCACCACAATATCGATCAAGTCGAAATGTCTCTCGACTTGAATAAAACAACCAAATCTCAAAGGCTGATCTGATGTGATGCACAGGTCCAATGTGAAGATGCAACTTCAAACTCCACGTGAATGGAACATGCTGCGGATTTTGTAGAATCATAATAATTCACTCTTCTGTAATTCTTTCGAGGAAAAATTACTAAAATGTGCATATGAAGGTAGTTTTTTATTTTTATTTTACAACATTTTACACATGCACCTGTGTACATACTTGTGTAAAAACCAAAAGTGCTGCATGGCCTGCACTCTCACAATATTCTACCAATGCTGAGTTGGCCAAAAAGCCTTTAATATACGGTGCCCTCTCTTTCTGGAGTAATCTACAGAAGGATCTGAAATTGCTTGTTACTATGGGGACATTTAAGTCTATTTGAAAATAGCTTTTAAGTTCACTGTGGATGCTCCTTAATTTTTTTTACTGAAATCCAGCTTTTAAGGTTGGTAGTGAGGAAAAAAGAGAACTTATTGTACAGAGAGCCTCATGTAATTATTTAATATTTATGCTCGAATTATTTTAATGCATCCTTATTGATGCAAATGTAATGATGATCACATCTTAGACAGTGACATTGAATTTCAGGCTGAATCTGATGTTAAATAATATGTTGCTGTTAGTGTCTGTTGTATTTCACAGCAAAAAGTCACACAGCATGCACACAGCATGCACACACTCTGTCACGATACCTACCACACCGGTAACATATGTATTCTCCACCTGCCAATGACAGGTCACAGTCACAATGTGAGCACATTCTTGTTTATACTACGAATACACACCAAACTTGTAAAACGCTCATTAAAGAATGATGGGAAGTTGACCCTCGCTGCACTGTGTGTCTGTGTCTGTGTGTGTTTGTGAGAGAGAGAGGTCTGTGCTGTGCAGCTTTGAGTCCTGAACCAGTCCCACCGGTGCACTAGTTTGTGGAGTAGCCATGACAACGAGACTCACCTGTTGCTCACCCCCCACACTCAGGTGTCACATTACTTTTGTGCAATTGAATCTTACGACTAGGATCAAATAAAAGGTGTAACAGGACCCAGGAGATGAGCGGCCTTGCAGTCAGCGTGAGGCGTCGTACCTGTGTTGGAGCAGGATATGAAGGCAAACTCACACTCATCCTCGTGTGTGTGCAGGCCCTCCAGGGAGCAGACCACGTCACACCCCTGGGCCGCGTTCACACAACGGATCTGCAGACGGCTCAGGTCATTACGCATGTACCTGTCATCAGACACACAGAGACAATCAGAGAGAGATGAGAAGGGAGCATTCATGATGCCAGTGAATAGAAGGAAAAGTAACTGTGAGGAATTGCATATGAAGAACTATGAGACACACCTGTACAGGGGTTTGAGAGTCCCCACATCCAGCGGCTGTCTGTCCTCAGGACAGGAGTGGTGATGGACCAGCCAGCTGCTGATGCACGCGCTGCAGTAGGCATGTTCGCAGGGCGCCTGGAGGGGGCGCTCCAACACGTCTCGGCACACACAGCACAGCAGACCCTCATTCACATAGCCCACAAACCTCTCAAGATCATACCCCATCCTGCAAGCACACGGGTAGATCACACAAAACATGACCAGAGCAGGGAACAAAGTTCAATCGAGACACTGTATTTGTTTCTTCAGTTTTTTAAACGTTCAGATCTGATGTGAAGGTTCCTACCTGAGAAGTTAACTCTCACTTCCTCCACCTCCTCCGCCTCCGCCTTCTTTCCTCCTGTTGCTATCCACTCCACTGGCTCCTCCACAGGTGACCTCTCTGCTGCTACAACCTCCTCATCCTCTCTCTTTGGCTTATTGCTCCATCAAGGTGAGGGTCTCCTCTCTCCCAAAGCCCTCCCCTGCCTATGGGACTGTGTCTCCATGGAGAGGTATCCCCTGACAACCAGGGTTTGGGACCCGGGCGGGCAGCTGTCAGGCGAGATCAGATCAGAGAGACAGGCAGAATTACATGAGAGGAAGCACTCAACTCACAAAGACAAATTCTGCAGCAGTGGGCTTTGTTTGTATTTTTTGCCTTACCAATAACGCTGAGCAGCGGCGTCGCCTTCAGAGATTACTGCTGCCCTTCAACTGTTTGTGTCTTTGTTAATGACCCAAGCTACCCTGGATTTCTCTTTCTGCCTCTCTCTCTCTCTCTCTCTCTGCATGTGGGATTAACATGGATAACACTCTCTCCCCCTCCCTGATTGGATTACAGACTGCACGACATCAGATGACAACACACTATCAGACCACAAACATCAAAGTGCAAACTCTTGGACTCATCCCAGTCCATTTATAGTGAGTGAGGTCGGTGTCAGTAGAGCAGAAGCTTTACAATGTAAAATGACTCGAATACCTGCATCAAAGATCTGGTATGCATCATGCATTCACCAAAATAAATGCATTATACGTGCAAGATCTGCAAAATGCACTCAAAAGTAAAAGCACTCATTATGCAAGTCCCATCAATATTTTATTATTGTGTTTTTTATTATAGATCTATTATTACTACTGATAACTGAATTTGAAGCATTAATGATTGTGCAGAATAATGTATTGTATAACAATGCATACTATCTTTTTATGCTCATGATGGGTTTCTAAATCTTAATCTTCAGTTTGACTATATGAAAACCTCTAAATAATGACTTACTATATTAAAATAAAGAGGATCCTCCTCAAAATATTGTTTTTTTTAAACTAATATAGTTTTGAGACACTACCCACTTAATTATTTTATATTTATTTTAGTTGACAGAGACAGTGATCATTGATTAACAGACATGAGCCAGAGTTGGATATATAGGCTCATCTTAATCTGTTGTCCTAAACCAGTTCTTAATAGGCAACCTGTAATAAAATAAAATAAAATATTGAGAAACTTCCTCATCATATTGAGAAACTTAAGACATTATTTGAAATAACAATTTTTTTTTAATGTTAAAGAGAGGAAATAAGATAATTCTGAAATCATTCCTCCTTAAAGAAACTATTAAATACCTCAACAGTTGTATTAATTATTATTAATAATTTTTGAAACAATAACAACAACTTCTACATTTTGCAAAGAGTTCTTCTATGTGTGACGTCACCAGTTAAAGGGGTGAGGTGAGGTCAGCTGTCTTGAGGATTCTGGGTGTGCTCGATTTATAACCCGGGGACCGGCGGGAGGCGTGAAATCAGATGAGGAGGTGCGCGGCAAACTCGAGTCCAATCAAACACCGAGCGCACCTCGCTCCTCTTGACCGCGCCCACTGTGGTGGGAGTAGCCAATCGGTGTGCTTTGAATCATTCCGCGGGAGAAACGGAACAGGATGTGGAGTTGAAGGATCGAGACGCGAGTGAACGAGTGAACGTGGAATAAAGTGAGAGTCTGAGACTTTGAATGTCTTCTTCAAGCGTTTGGCTCGTGTCGGTAACTATCACACGTTGTCTCACTTTGTCCTCCATGACACAACAGCAGCGCCAACACAGCGAGGGACTGCCGCGAGCCAGTTAGCTATCATGCTAACCTGCTACATGATACAACAGCTTCATGTAGCCACAGAGCTGGATGTGTGCGCGTGGGAAAGACGTTTAAAGCGTAAAGAGACCTCGATTAGATATTTGTCTTATGTGGCAGCCCAAGTCCTAAATGTAGTGATTAGTGAGAAAAGTCAAATATGTGGGACTAAACATTAGGAAGGATTTATGTGCATCAGTACTGTAAAGTGTTTGCACAACATTTTCTGTGTCCAGATGTTAAAAGCAACACGTTTTAGAGCCAAGTGTAGTTCACTTAAAACACAGCAAACTACTGTAGTGGAGCTATAGTCAATATTAAAGTGAAAAAGCTGCAGGTGGCACATGATGATGCAATAAATCAATCAATTCAATCAACAATCCCAAACCCTAATAACAGGGGAAAACATAGAAACCTCAGAGAGAGCAGTAATAGATGCAGCAAGTATTTATACATAAGAAAATGTCTGATGGAGATGAAGGGAGCCGCGATGACAAGTGAATTGAGGAGTTATTGTCAGAAATGGTAGAATATGTGAGTCGGCGTGTTGTATGTCAAGCAGCCTTGATGTAATCATAGTCTACGATCAGCTGCCACCACGATCAGGATCCACAACCACGACCCACAATCCATCATCAGCGTTCAGCTCAAACTCCAAGATGGACGAATGCAAGCCTCGTGTTTTTGGCTACCAAAACACCTTTCATGCTCTGCTGAGGAATTATGTATAAATAGATGTTTCAATTAATTGACTCAAAACATGTGATCAGATGGGCCTCAACTGAGACACTTGTTCTTGGAAACACTCAAACAAATGTGTTTTTTAATCTCTGAACTTGTACTCTCTGAATGTGATGATGGTATTTCTATATTTTGGTTCTGTATTTTGTCATTTGTTTATTTTTATTTGTTATTCTGATATAGATCATTGAGTCCGCAATTTAAACCAAACTAATTATCGATTAGGTAATTTATCAAATCCATGTCTTTATACTCTCTTTTGCTCATTTTAGTTACAACAGGTTTATACGCCAGCAAAAATCCTCTTTCTGTTATAGTCAAAAGCATCTTCCCTTAATTTATTTCAGGGGAAACGCTGAAACAGGTGGCTTTGAACAATAAACCGTGAAACATCACTCTAATCTATGCATTGGCTAATTGTACTGATTGTTTCCTAAATTGCCTCTTTTAAGATCTTTGGGTTTTCCCAGGCCACTTAATTAGCTGGTAAGATAATATGCTGGTTAGGATTTAATGTTATTGTTTTATGTCTTAACTAGATTCATTATTGTGGATTGCTGGTAGAAGAATGAGGCGCTCGGCAGCACCCAGCCAGCTCTTTGGTAATGCAGGGAAAAAGCCTCGATTTATGCCTCCTGGGGCCTCTACCTCATGTCCTGCCACTCAATCCAAGCCCCTGGCCCCTAAACCTGGATTAGGCAATGCACTGGAAAAGGTAAATTATTCACATCGATTACCTGGAGTCTGATCCCCCAGTATTCACTTGATTTCCATCATCTTCCTAGATCATCCAGCATTGTTTGAAACTCCCCAGATTACAAATTCTCTTTGCCCCATCCTGCAGGTCCAGAGAAGTCTATCAGCACCAGCTCCGAGTAAGACAAGGTGTGACGTCCAGCCCAAAGCTGCACCGGCTGCTCCGGCCTTGTCCAGGGCTCTGGCTCTCGTTCTCAGTGCGACGGAAAGTAAGGAAAATGACGACAACACGGAATATCCTGACACTGGCAGCACAGACTATGCAGAAGACAAGAGAACAGCAGGTAAGAAGCAGAGATTTATGGCTGATAGTAATGTGCAGATTATGATGCAACAACAACACTTTATTGATATGAATGCTGCACAAAAAAAAAAACCATGATAATAAAAAAAGGGCACTTGCATACAGCAATCAAAACCTCTAAGTTTTATTGAGCATACTTTTGTTACAAATCTGCCTCAGGCAAAAAACAATGTGAAAGAAATGTACAAATGAAATAATTACATTTCTGTGCCAGAACCTTAAATACCTGATATAATGGTCATTGAGAGAGAGGGAGAAAAAAAAGAGAGAGAGAGATTTCATATTTACAGCCCAAACTGATACCTCATTGATTCTCATTGAAACATCACAACTGGAAAAAATATATATATATAATGTGAACTGACAATATAAGGATGTCATGCAGCTGATCCAACGTGCAAAAAATAAAATGAAATCCATTTTTGATCAAGAGTCCAGTGCATGCCTCACTACACATTACCTACAAAAAAAGAATCAAATGTAAGGAAGCTGTGTGGATAGATGCAAATCACTGCAAAATACTAGAAATAAGAATGTATCTTCAAAAATGAAGAATATTTACTTGACTGACAATAATATCAAGAGATGTGGGGAAATTTATGGAATCATGGAAAATGCATTTCCTGTTCCGATGCTAATTATTATGACTCATACCTCTGATAATATTATCTCTGCATCTATATGATGTTTGATTGTAAATATATTTCAGTCAAGAAAACGGTGCATGAATCCAGACTTCTTAGTAGTAGAAGCTGTTTCCTGTTCAGAGACATGAGGGGGTCTGACAGGTTCAACACAAAGCTCCAGCCTGGTTCTCAGCACATGTTGTTTCTTATTGTCACACAGTGATTCTCTTCTATTAACCATGGTCACAACAGCACAGCCTGTCCTTGTTGCCTTCAACAGATAAGTGCACGATGATTGTGCAGCGGTGTGTAGGCACTTAAAGACACGTGTTCTTTTTTTCCTTTTACACAACAAAAACGTGAACCTGGAAGACAGCGCTCTTCTTCTTGCTCCGTGCTGGACTGTGTGTTTCTTATAATGACAAACACACAATGACACACACACACGCACTGGATAGATGTTAAAGCTGGGGCTGGGTGACAGCAGGTCCGGCATCATGTAAATTGGCGGGTTGGTGTGGTGGCAGCGGCGGTGAGATTAAGACTGTGCTCGGGATCAGAGCGGCACCGCTCCCTGCCTCCGTGTCTGCACCATCCGCGCGCGCACACACACACACACACACACTGTGCGTGCGGCTCTGTGCAGGTTCGGCTCTCTCGCCCCGCACACATGTTTCGATTATACGCATCGGTGTTTTTAACGCAGTCCAGACTCATTGTTTACATCCACTCTCCACCGTGTTTGTCTGCGGGCATGCGCAGCGCGCTCCCAGACCCCTCCCCCACTCAGTTAGTTAAGCCAGCGCTATTTCAAAGCGTCGCTCACTTGTGGAAAACAGTCTCCTGGCCCCTGATAACCTGCTCCACACTCTGTGGAGACCGTTTCCCCCTTTTGTGCAGAGCCGCTGCAGATGTGCATGTGTAATAATGTGGAGGCTGCTCTGCTCTCTGCTCTGCTCTGTGCTGTGCTTGGTTTGGGGTTTACAGAGACCGAGCTGTAAGTAGGTCGGGCTGGGCTTAAGCGGCTTAGCTACGTCAGCCTAAGCTGGGAGGAATTCATCCAAAGCCCTCCGTGGTAGGCGGGGGCCTAAACGAGGCTGGCCTAGTTAAGCCTGATTCTTATTGTGTGCAGCACAGGCTGTTTTTTGTTGTGCAACGTAGCTGAGAGGGGAGCCAGGAGTAGTGTCTGATTCCATGCACATGTTAGACATAGCTTAGGTTTGATTCAGAGAAGAAGAGGAGGTACATGAGGCAGGTATGGGAGTTAGACCAGTGGTAGCTGTATCACTGTGGACTGAGAGGATCCAGCAGTAGGGACAAAAAGAAAAAGACAGGTGGGAGTCGTAAGGAGCCATATTATCGAGTGGGGCTACAGAGGGGCGACAGCCGCAAAGCCTGACTTGGTCCGCTATGCTATAAGATGGCATCGAGCTCTGTGTTTCTGTCCAGCATGGTGGGCAAAGCTCGCTCCTCCAACTTCACCCTCTCTGAGAAACTGGACCTGTTGAAGCTGGTGCGTCCCCACATCCGCATCCTGGAGGAGCACACCAACAAGCACGCAGTCATTGTGGACAAGAACAAGTGCTGGGACACCGTGGCCGAACAGTACAACGCCTTAGGAGGGGACAGACCCCATCGCACGGCCCAGGGCCTCAGGACCCTCTACAAGAGGCTGAAGGAGTCGGCCAAGCAGGAAGTGATGCAGCGGAGACACGCCCAGCCGGAGTACAGAGCCAGCATCTCTGAGCCAACCAGGAGAATCATGGAGATGATCCCTCACCTGTTTCACCACGTGCCCATCCATGAAAAGGACCAGGCACTGCGCAGGTACAGTGAGATATTATTTAAACAAACGCAACACATTTCAATAAAGAACTGAAGGGATGACACAAACGTCAGGAGAGACTTTAGTGAGCGCAGACATCCAGCCGTTGCTCCTAAACAGTTTGTAGTTTGAGACACAGATTCAACTGTGAGAGGAGAGGAGGGAGGGGCAGGACTCGCTCTTCCCAAACCCAATCAGATTACACACTGTTCATGGTCAGGCTTAGCGGGAAAACACAGCATGTTCTGTTTTCAGTTACTGTCATTTACCTGCAGCTGGTCAGTAGTTTCTCACACAAAATACTCGGCACTAGTCAGGTATTGATTAATCTGTCAATGGGATTTGAAGTTAATCATTAATTGTTTGATTTTGAGACAAATACTAACTTTGTTTGAACTTGGTTACCCAGTGTGACACAAAATCTTAAGCTATAATAATGTGTAACAAAAAGAAAAGGAAGGAGATTGTTGGCATCTGTGAGGCTGCAGCTAGAAAAGATTTGTTGTTATTACTTTGGCAAATCGCTTAATTCCCTCCTGTCTACTCTGATTAATAAATGAATCCTGTTATTGATTAATCTAGTGTGCATTTAGGGAGCTCTCCATGCACTTCATGTAAAAATAGAGACATTGATTAGATGTAGTGTAAACCCTGTGGTGTCCGTTCAATTTTTTTTTTTATCCTTCTCTCAATTTGTAGATTAATATACAGCAAGCACAACTCTTCCCTCGAACATCCTGGCAGCAGCTCCTCTCTGGCTGAACTCCAGGATTACTCAGCAGCTGTCCCAAGTATCCCCCATGAGGTGGTCCAGCTGGACCCTGAAGAGGATGTTAAGCCACCGCCAGAACTCCCCATTCTCTCCACGCACACAGGGCCAGGGCTGGACGGAGGCCAGGAGCAGGACTTGGACAGGGAGCAGGACTTGGACGGGGAGCAGGACTTGGACAGCGTGCAAGATTACGAAGCATCCCTGTCTCCTACGTCCTCCTCCGTTAACCTCCCCCTCTCCCCCTCGCCACTGCCCTTACGCCACGACCTCTACCAAAACGACATTTACCCCCACCACGAGCCCGACAGGTTTCGCCCCCTGCAGCTGGCCAAAGAGGAGCATGAGCTTGTGTTGGCAAATCACAGGAAGGTTGCCGTGTTCCTGGAGGAGAAACGAGAGGGGCTGAAGAGGAAGCAGGATCTGGAGGAGGAACTTCTGAGAGCCAAGATCAAAGTGGAGAAACTAAAGGCTGCTCGACTGAGACATGGGCTGTCGATTCCTCTATAACAAGCACGAACACACACATTTGTGAGCAATGTCAGAAAGAGAGATGCCCCGGCGAGTCCCTGATTAGCTCATTAGTTTAGTGAGAGCTGTTTCGGAATTTGAATTTTCTGTGGAAACGTATAGTGCCTCGTACAGACACCGAATCCTGTGTGATACTGCAGGACAAGGCAGACTCGTGTTGCCATCATTCCTCATGTTGCTCGCCAAGGTTCATAGTTTATCGTCATTCCTGCACTTTTTGACAGCGGAGGTAACAAAACGTGTAGATACTCATTTTACAAACACTGTGATGGGCCAAAACAGGTCCAATAAATGTTAGAGTCCAGATGTTGGAAGGGAATATTTGTAGTCGTGACAGATGTGTACCTTGCGGGTACGTTCAGCCACCAACACGTAAAATACAAAAATGTTAGCATAGCATTTATGATCTTTATCCAAGATTGTCTGAAGATTTATAGTCACTATCATATCAGGGAGATCTTTTAGTGCCCTGTTAATTATTTGTAAATAAAAAGTCCACCTAATATGACATCTGTAGAAATCAGATGTGATAAACCTATTAGGCATTTTAGAGCAGGTACAATGACTGAAGCACAAGTTAAACTTTCAAAGGCCTTAAAATATTATGCTAATAATGACAAATTCAGTGCATCAGGGTCTGTCAGAAATTCTGTCTGGCCAGTTGAGTGAACAAAAGAAGGGAGCTGTGGTTTTGTGACGTAATTGTTATTAAGTATGTAAGTACAGCATTGATTGTATTGTATTGTTGGTATATGAGTGTTGTCAGTCTATTTTACAGTTTGTCCACATGTTTGCTCATTTCTATTAAAAAAAACAAGGTCAGTGTTGTTCTGGTCCTGTGTTTATTACATGTCCAACGTCCCTCTCCCTGATTTCAGCTGATTTGTGGAGCATCTTTACATTTAGCAAGGAGGTTATGTTTTCATGGCTGTTTGTCCAGCTGTTTGTTTTTCTATCATGCAGGATCACGCAAAAACTCTTGAACTTATATTCTTGAAACTTGGTGGAAGGGTGGGGTATGGGCCGAAGAAGAATTCATTAACTTTGAGGATTTGATCAAAGGGGTGGATCCAGGTTTTTGTTTTCACTTTCCTCAACATTGCAAGAAGGTGTTTTCTAACATTTTGGTGAAATGATGCAAAGATCTGAAATAGTCAGGCGCAAGTAGCTTAGTGAAATTAGGTGTGGATCAGGATTTATCTAATCTTCATACATGTATATCCATTACGGGGATAAAATAGCCAATCAGCCTTGGGGAAAGTATTGTTCTACTTTTTATTTTTTTAGTCATTTAAGAGGTAAGTTACCATGGATCTCATGATAACTAAATCAAACATCATTTGTTTGCTGCTTTCTTATTTGAACATGGGATGACCAGGTTTCAGGTGTGTAAATGTGGTTGTTAAACCTGGTGTGAAGGTCTGGTATCATGTGTAGTCTCAGTGCAACAGGGACCTCTGCTGGTCAGTATTGTGTCTGAGTCAGTTCTGTTGTATTTCTCTTTGCTACAGGGGTGAGTGGTTCTCCTCCGTTGAGTCCTGGGTCTCCTCAAACCCCTCAGCCCCCTGCAGGGTCAGACTCTGCCTGCAGTCAGGATGGAGCGCGTTACTTCAGTGTGATGTGGTGTAAGGCCAGTAAGAAGAAACATAAGCGCTGGGAGGGTGATGCAGTCCTGGTGACGAGAGGACGCTCAGTCACTCTTAAAGACATGGAAGGAAAAGACATCGGTAAAGGTGAGACATTTTGTCTTTGTATAATCAATGTATATCACAGGTTTAGCTGCAGCTCCAAGTTGTCTGCAGCTTGTGCACAAATCTTAATACTAGATCTTGTGGTACAGTAGTAGAGTAAATGCCATTTTGCATACCTTCCTCTTCCATTGTAGGAATTTTTGAGGACACTTTATAGTAAAGAAGAGTGTGGTGATTTTGGGCACAACCTCAATATTACTCTAAAGCTTAAGCTGTTTTACTGTGGAATATTATTCACAATGTATATAATTTCTTTTGTTGTATGTTTATCCATGTTTGTGTGTAGGTACTGGCTACAAGGTGTCAGAGTTGGCCGCTCTTTCTGATGGAGAGACCCTGATGGTTGGTGGGAAGGAGGTGGAGGTGATGGGGATCATTTCTGCCGAGTCCTTTTCCAAGGGACGCTGTTTCCAAGAGGTCCAAATAGAGAGTGAGGAGCCACAAACAACGTCGGCTCCACCCCCTCCTCGTCGCTTTGCATCCAAACCTTTCTGCCCTCCCACCCTGGCAGGAAGAGCCGAGCATCCAGGAACTAAACCAGAGCAAACATCGAGACCTCGCCATGACGCCCAAGCTCCAGGTATGGAGATGAAATAAGAAACGTAACTTCTTCGAATAGAGGTTTTCCTGGATGAATGAATTATTTAGGATATTTTGTATATACTGTACATCCTCAGGTGCACTGGTGATGCCTCGTCCCTCCCCCAACCACCAGTGGTCTAATAACAAGTCAGGACTTCCTGTAGTGGATGTTGTGCTTGACCCACACCTGACCGCCCACCTGAGACCTCACCAGAGAGACGGCCTGCTCTTCCTCTATGAGTGTGTCATGGGCATGAGGTGATAAAATGTTCTCAATACTGTTTGAATAACCTCTAAATTATTCAGTTTCTGCCTCACAGGAGTTTAATCACAGCTATAATCTGGATTCCTAGTAAATCATATCGATGTGTTTGCTGTGTGTGTATTTCAGAGCTGTGGGTCGCAACGGTGCCATCCTGGCCGATGAGATGGGACTGGGGAAGACCCTGCAGAGCGTGGCACTGTCCTGGACACTGCTGAAGCAGGGGCCGTATGGTGGGAAGCCAGTTACTAAGCGTGTCCTTGTGGTTACACCTGGCAGCCTTGTGCAGAACTGGGGTGCGGAGTTTAACAAGTGGCTGGGCCGTGAGAGGATCAGTGTTTTCACAGTGGATCAGGTGAGGGGGAGGAGGGACAGGGGTTCTCCTTGAGATTCTGTGGAGAGTAAAGCCAATGTTAACTGTTGTGTTGCTTTTATTTCTGTCACTTCTTTTAATCTACTGATGTGAGTAAATGCAAACATTGCTGTAGCTCTTGGTAGGAAATGACATTTGGCAGCAGAGAAAACTTGCATATGGCACCATTAATGGCTTTTTATAAAGCAATTAGTTCAATCATTCCCCTTAATCATGTATTAAACATGTATTAAGTCATCAATTCTTTCTTGACAGGATCACAGGATCGAGCAGTTTGTGTTGTCTCCTCTGCACAGCGTTCTGGTGATCAGCTATGAGATGCTGCTGCGCTGCCAAGAGCAGGTATGATCACAACTGATTTTACTTTAAAACACGAATGACTCAAATACACCAGTTGCAACATGTATTTTATTTTCCTTGGGTTCTCAGGTACAAAAAGTGGAGTTTGGTCTTGTCATTTGCGATGAGGGTCACAGATTAAAGAACAGCACCATCAAAACGTCCTCTGCTCTCAGTAGCCTCAGCTGTAGCCGCAGGGTCATACTAACAGGTACACACTCGGTTGTTTCTGAGATTGGAGGACCTCTTGTGAAGGTTTTATAACGAATTGTCTTTGTGTTTTGAAGGCACTCCAGTACAGAACGACCTGCAGGAGTTTTATGCTCTTATAGAGTTTGTAAACCCAGGGATTCTCGGGTCATCGATGGGTTACAGGAAAGTGTATGAGGAGCCAATTCTTCACTCCAGACAACCCTCCTGCACGGAGGTAAAACGCCCCCTGTCTGTTGTCTGTGAATCTACACCTCTTGTAACGAGAAAACTTCATTTGAAGTCAACTTACCTTTCTCTGCCAACAGGAGGAGCGAGTTTTGGGTGAAGAGCGAGCAGCTGAGCTGTCTCGCCTGACCGGCACGTTCATCCTGAGACGGACGCAGGAGATCATCAATAGGTACCTGCCCCCCCGCCTCGACTGGACGCTGTTCTGTGACCCATCCCCTCTGCAGCTAGAGCTTTACAGGCATCTCCTGTGCCATCGAGTCTTCAGAGCCTGTCTTCAGGGCTCCACGCAAACTCACACACACCTGGCCTGCATTACTGCACTGAAGAAGCTGTGTAACCACCCCAGCCTGCTCTACTCCACCGTCAAGGTCATATTTTATTGGCTGTCAGGGAGTGGCACTAGTCTCACACTGTAGGGAATGTAGCTGATTGTTTTATGTTGTAGTTATTTATTAAACTCTCGAGTCTTTAGAGTTTTGATGTTAAAGTGTAGTATTTAGCTGTGTCCCTGGATATTTGGCTGAATCCCAGTCTTGACTGAAAGCCCCTTTTGTTGTCCTGTTTTCAGAAGAGAGCTGACCACGGATCAGAGGAGAGTTCAGTATATGACGGATTGGTAGATCTCTTCCCAGAATCCTACTCGTCAGGAGGATTGAACACGACCGATTCAGGAAAACTCCTTGTTCTGTCGGACCTGTTGACTGCCATCAGACAGCTCAGCACTTCAGACAGGTGTGTGTGCGTGTGTGTGTCTGTGTCCGGTGTTTACATTTACATGAGTACACTTTCAGCTGTATAAACTCTACATCTGCAGGTTTGACAGTGTATCCGTGTCCTTGCAGGGTGGTCGTAGTGTCCAACTACACTCAAACACTTGACTTGCTCCAGGACTTTTGTGTGCACATGGGCTACACCTTCTGCCGACTAGACGGACACACACCTACCAACAAGAGGCAGCGACTGGTCGACAGTTTCAACAGCTCCTATTCTCAGAGCTTTGTGTTTCTGCTGAGCTCCAAAGCAGGAGGTGTGGGACTTAATCTGATCGGTGCTTCCCATCTGGTGCTCTATGATATTGACTGGAACCCTGCCAACGATATTCAGGTAAGACACACACGGACATGCCAACAGAGTTCAAAGTCTGCAGCACTGTTTTCTTTGACTAACTACAATGGCTACAGGGTAGTAAGAGGCCGCGCACACACCCACGTTCATGGTACTTTCACACCTAATTTGGTTCACTCTGGAAACTGAAACTATCTGGGCCCCCTTCCAAATGGACTTGTTTCAATCACTGGATTTTATGATTTGTAGATATAGGATTTTAATTCCAATTTAAAAGTTAAACTGCTGTTCAACCATCTGCCGGACATGACCTTTTAAGGAAACAGTTGCTCATTATCAGTCTGTGTGAAAAACAAATACATGTATGCAAATATTTAAAGTATCAAGTATGTGCATCACCTAAAGACTACCAATTAGAATGTGAAGTGATGTTCTATTCAGTGTTCCGCTTTAAGAAATAAGTGAAACATTTTGACCATCCACTTTTGACAAAGGCCACTATTTTTTATCTGTGTACAAAAGACATCCAGTGTCAATCTTGACTAAAAATTATAATCAGTTACTTTTATAATGTCTTTATTATGTATGTTTAAAGTCGTTGTGAATACAGGAATTTTCTTTCTTCCATCAGCTCAGACAAAATGAACCTATGTGCAGGTGTAGAATTCCCCACTGACTGTACAGTAACACACTGACCTACATCCTTGTCCACCAGAGGGCACTGTGAGCAAGTGTGTTCTCCACCACAACATTACCTTCTGTTCTGTTTCTAGGCCATGGCTCGAGTTTGGCGAGATGGACAGAAGAAGACTGTGCACATCTATCGTCTCCTCACTGCAGGTCAGGACACAATGACTCACAAAATGAGTCACACATCAATGAATCAGACTGAGTCACAGTTCTACGTGGGTTTGTGTTACTTCCTCACAGGAACTATTGAGGAGCGTATATTCCAGAGACAGGTCTCCAAGCAGGGGCTTTCTGGGACTGTGGTCGACCTGGGTAAAGGCGCTGAACACACCAGCTTCTCCACCAATGAAATGCGAGATCTTTTCAGCCTGACGGACACTCCGTCCCTAACTCACGACCTGCTGAACTGCAGCTGCAGCATGGACGGATCAGTCCAGGGTAGGCTCATAAACACGCCCCACACACACTGACACCAGTTGACCTCCCTTTGACTCACCTTTGTCTTCATGCTCAGCAGCCGTAGAGGAAGAGGACCCGGTCTATGACAGGCGCTGCCAGCTCGGTCGCCTAGCTGACCGTGGAGGGGTGGCGGCGCCAAAGCATCTCAGCATGTCCGAGCTGATGCAGTGGAGACACTTCTCTGGTGACACGCACACCTTCGCAGACCCCTACCTCGACCATGCACGAAAACACATCACATTCGCCTTCCAGACCACCATCTCCCACACAGTCCAGTGAATACACTTCAGATAAAGATGAATCTCTCACACACACACACACACACACACACACACACACACACACACACACACACACACACACACACACACACACACTTCTTCTACATGTTTGTCTTCAGCCTCTCTGGGCTTTGTCTGCAGTCTGGTTCCAGCATGACTACACATTCAACAACTGCTGCACGTTTTCAACAACAGTTTTTAATGACTTTACTTGTGAGGTTCTTGACTCGAGCGTCTTCATATTTATTTAAAGATATTGACCGTATTCTATGTAATAAATTACATTCAAAATGAAAGTGTGTTATGTTTGTTACTGACATTTTTTATTTTTCTTGAAAGATCATATTAGATTTGTGAATAAATACAACATATGAGAGGTGTTTGTGTGTCAGTAATGCTCCCTCAGCAGATATCCACATGCTGTACCTCAGTGTCCATCTAGAGTCATATTTCTTTGGGTCAGAGGATTTCTGTTGCTCTGAGACATGTTTAGGTGACACAGAGGATGGGTGTTATGGAGAGAATATGTACACAGCCACTCATTCAAAGTAATCTACTGTAGTTTATGGCTGTCGACATCGTGAGTGTGTCACCCGGACCTGAAGCGTTCTGATAGGACGAGGACAAACAAAGGCAGCTGTGTTTTACCAGAATTATTGTGCTTTACCGTCAGTTTATTATGTCATGACCTGAGTGATGTCTAGTGAAGCGGCATCACTCAGTCTGTTATTTTAGATGATATGCCCTTAAACACAAAGCTGCAGCGTGGGAGTTATGTATGTGGGTGTTTTGCGTGTTGCTGTGCGTGTGTCTGTCTCTGAGTGTGTGTGGGTGTCCCTGAATTCATGCATGATTAGTGCTCAGATTTACTGAGCTCTAATACAGTGCATGTCTTTACATAAAGGGGGAGTAATTGTTGTTGTATGTATGATCGCCCCTCTGTGGGATTTGTTAAGCAACTTTGTTGTGTAATAACTGGGTCGCTGGGATGTTGAACTTGTCCCTAATGCATATAACAGTTGCAGCGCTGCTCCCTGTCAGCGTGTGCACAGTGATGGGGACAGTGTGGCCATTATGCCGGCACCTGCTGTTTCTCTGTGGCAGCAGTGTGAATTTAAACTGTGAATGCCATTTCTAGGCTATTGGTTCTGTTTGGGTAATCTGGCACAGGACTGGTTTGAGATAAATGCTAACGTCAGCGTGTTCACATGCTCAGAAGGCCTGCAACTAACAAGCAATGTGGTTATTGAGTAATAAAATATAATTAAATAGTGGGTTTATGACAGTTCAGGAAATACTGGAAAAAGGTGTCATCTGTCTTCCAGAAACAAAACACATTCAACTTGCTGCCAAAAAACCCCAAGAGACTTTTAGTTTTTGTCAAATTGACAATTTTTTTGGGCACATACAACACAGCCATGAAATTTCATGACACAAAACAACAAATGTGAAGAGTTTTGGATTCATGCTCCAGACTCCAGACAAACGTTCATGTTAATCCACCTCATATTTGTTGATAGTCTGAGCCGACCGACTCACTCACTGTCAGATGATCCCTAGATCTTGGCCAGAAGCCCAAACTTAACCACAGTACAAACTCCATGACTCCAGACATTAGAGAAACTCAGACTGAAACCAATGGTGGCATAGCAACTGTCACCAAGCAACTTATTCCAGCTCCTGCCTTGGCCTGACGCTGGCAATGTGAGATGGTGTTTGTTGTTTTCAGAGCAATCAAATTCTGTGCCGCAGCTCTTTGGTACGGGACACGTGTCTGACAGACAAGTGTCACTCGTCCAAGCAGGATATTGATCCAAATCACTTTTCTAATAGTCTGAGAGGTCATGTGCTTGGTGGTGCATGAGGTGGATGGTGATGGTGATGATGAGGTGGTTATCTGTCTGTGCAAAGCTCTTAGGAGCTGCTCCTGCCTGCGCTGCCAATCCCTCGTTTTAAGCCCCGTCAGCTCAAAGACCTGGCGCAGGGATGGAATGAATGACTTTCTAATGCTGGAGAGGGGGAAAAGGATACAGTTGTTGTTTTTTCCTGAGAGACTGGGTCGCAGATTTATTCCCTATGATCTCTGGACCTCTGCGGTAGATCTGAATGTGAGGTCCCACTTCTCAGAATTTCATTCAGTATCGGTCTGAGAATCATTGGTGCTCGAGCTGCATGATGTTTGAGAAGAGTTATAAACTAAATACTAAATCCAACGTGACTGTGGCAGAAATACCCTCGGAACATCATGTACTGAGCTGACAGTATGTTTGTATGGGTATACTTGGCCTTCTTCACCTTACTCTGTGGAGCTCTTTGTGGCAGCGCCGCTTCAATAGACCCTCTTGACTTGATTGTATAATAAACTCCTGAAGCAAGGCCACTGCATATTAAAGTGTCAGTTCAAAACAAGTCTACCTGGTTTCACAACTTTCTCTCAAACTTCTCCATGAGGAGACGTGAGGCAAAAGTACAAGATGCTTGGTTACTGTTATATTTTAAATTCTAGATTATGATAAAGTATACATATGATCCATATATAGATTAATTCTCTCTGGGAGCATATTTTGGAAATGATGCTCAATTTAAACTAAAATATTTAAAAAAATTGTATCAAGTGAATTCATTTAAACACATTAATTATGTGACATGTTACTACTCTTCATTTTAGACACAAATCAAATTAGCATTACTGCTTTCCTTACACCTTCGTTCCGTTTTAACTAGAGACAATATGAGCCTGCATCAGTATCTGCGCTTATGTTCGCCATTATAAAAACTTTTATTTTACAAAATAGGAAAACAGAAAAGTTCTTAATTTCTTCAAATAAGTTCTCTAGATATAGTTGTTTTAGTGTTTTATTTATAGTTAATTATAATAGAAAATTGATGGTAAACTGTTCATTTCTTTTTTATAAGGGTTTGATAACGACATCTTAAGAATCATTGCCATCTTTTAAAATATATAATCGGCCAATATATCCATTACTGTTGCGCTCCAAATTCAGCTGTTGAAAGAGTCTCAGTAAAATCTGTCAGAGGTCAGTGTCACACAGAAGTGACCATCAGATCCGACTGGTGTTTGCACTGAGCAGCTTCAAGGTGTGAAGTGAACAGGTCCTTCCAAAAAAAAGAGATCGTTACTCTACAGCACATCTGTCCCCTGGATAAATACATCTATTGATTTATGCACTGTAATTAAGAACTGAGCAGGCTGTCGTTTCCCAGCAGCCTCTACGTGGCAGGAACTTGGTTGTTGGGCAGTAAACCATAACTACGTTATCTGAGGTCGTCACAAACTTTGTTCAAATTCGGTTTGTGTTGCTCAGCATTTTACGTGTTGCTCAGCCTTTTTTTTCTGTACTCCGTCTGACCTTCTGAAAGATTGTTTTACATCAAGCAAAAGACGAAAAGAAGGAGGTCAACTCTCACTGCTCCCATCTGCAGCCATCAACATCACCCTGCCAATCTGCAGCCAGCCAGAGCACAACACTCCCTCCATCCTTCCATCCCTCCATCCAGCGCTCCCCTCCTCCTGACCCTGGTCCCGCTCCAGCACTTAACAAGGATTTAACGTCACCCAATCGTCTGTCAGCAAAGATCAGATCAGCGCTGTAATACAGAGCAGCAGGTCCCTGAGGATGAGGCCACAACCCGAATACAAAGTCCTGAAAAACCACAGCCGAAAAAGCCGTATAATCCCACTATTACCGTAATAACTCTCAGTCGCTGCGTCGCTCACCCACACAGAAGTGCTCTGCAGAAGGAAAATCCCGTGTTTACTAGTTGAATGAGCATGTGATGGGATGCAGGGTCTCTCGGGGCATTTGTGTACATCGGTAGATGGGTTACTCACAAAATACCAACTGGTGGTTTTCCAACCCATTAACAATGTGCTGGTGCTGCTGACAGCCGACCTCAGGCTTATATTAAGCCTCTTTGTCGAGCCTTTGTACACAAAGTCCTGATTTGAAGGCTCTGTTTAGATCCTCTTTGACACCGAGGAGCCAACACAGAATATAGATGTCAGACATAATAGATATTGTTTTCACTCCCAACAGCCACAGTGCTACAGCCAATAGAGGGTGTGTTGATTGAGTCGATATAAAGCTGTTATCTGTGCCACTCCCTGTCTCTTTTTCACAATACAGCTGATAATGCTTCACTCAGACAGGAGCATGTCTTCATGCAGATTTCATTATTGAATTCCGTGGAAAATCTTTGTTTTTGTCCTAAAGAAATTCTCCTGGAAGTTGTGGCGTGCATCCTTGCTAAATTATTCATCAAATATTTCTGGTATAAACATTAAAAAACTATTATCCCAAGTAAAGAATAGTTAAGCATATTTTAGGAATAACTTATTTTGTATCTGTTATGTCTGTTAATCATCAACCGGCAGTGGCTCAAGTCCGGATCAGCTATTCTTCCTCTGCTCACACACAAAACCCAACATTTATAAATGCCTTCAATTCTTATGATGCACAAGTGTGTAAATAATTCACATACAAGCTGAATAAGCCTCTAATTTGAGCAGAGTGGAAGTAGATCCAGTCAAAACTGTCAACATGAGAAAGCAGCGTGCAGGTCTGGTAACTAAGTCACTTATTAATAGTAATATAACAAAGATTGAATATATATATCGATATGCATTATGTAGCACAGTGAAGAAGTTTAACACAAAATGTTCTACCTTTGTAAAATGTTTTTGGCATTCTCTGCTCATAAAGAAGAGTTTAAAACCAAAACCTTTACTCAAGAGCAAAATAAGTCTTTAAACTTAAACGTAGTAATAACGTGATTATTGTCATTATTGACAGATATTTAAATGTTGATGTTGATATAATTTTTGGCCATGTCTTCCAGCCCTTTATAAAGTTACGTTGCACCACTGCTTACACCACCAGTGTGTCCCTCATGAGTCACATCAGTAAATACCCACCTCTCCACAGTGAATATTAATGCTCCACTTGTGAGACCCTCCTCCTCCTCCTCCTCCTCTTCATATAAACCACAGGGAATCCCCATCACAGCATTAGAGACTCCGCAGCAGACCCTGTGGGAAACTCTCATCCAGGAGACACAAGCAGTGGATATCTCCCCGGAGTCTTCGACCTCACGTCCGGGTCAAACATCAGCTTTTATCGCTGGATGCCTGAGCCTGGTTTTGTTCTAGAAAGACTTTGATTCGTGTGTTTTTTTAAATCCTCCTCTGATGATGCACAATAGAGATGTAGAGACTGAAAACTGACTTTACGCACCTTTAATTTTGGCGCTGACTTTACGCACCTTTTGTTTTTCTGCTTCTCTGAAACTAAAAATGTGTAAAAGCGACTTTTAAATCGCCACATTGCAGAAAAGAACCCACATTAATCCCACCGCTGTCGGTCCATCCACTTCATCCTAATTTCTGCCCGCGGCACCATGCTGTCCACCGTGCGCCGCCACAGCCTGCGCCTGCAGACCGAGCTCCACCGGTGGAGCATCTGCGACCCGGGCAGCCACCTGCTCCCGGACAGCTTCCTGCCCCGGGTCCCCGCCTGCATCTCCCGCTCCAAGTCCTGCACCAGCTCGGCGGGGGAGTCGAACGGCAGCCGCGGGAGCTGGTCCTCCGCGGACTCGATCATCTCCACCGACTCCGCCGGGGAGCCGCCGGAGCCTGGGCGCCCGTACCGGGTGGTGCTGCTGGGGGCCAGCGGGGTCGGTAAGACGGCGTTCGCCAGCATCTTCGCCGGGGCAGCGGACAGCATGGACAGCGACGACTGCGAGCTGAGTGGAGGTGAGGAGATTATGACCTTAGTGACCCTCAGACTGATGGATCGGATTTTTATTTGGTGCAAACATTACAAGAGAAAAACTGCATATTATGTGAACATAAATCAACAGGGAAAAAACATTGGATTTTAAGTTTAAAAGGTGATATAAGTATTATGAACCACACACTTGTTTAATTTCTGATGAAACTCATTTTTGTGATAGATGATGTCCAGCACATGTCTGTCAATAAGATTATATGACGATTATATGATTTCACTGAAGCTAAAATGTTCCTGTGTTTGTTTCAGATGAAATGTGTGAAAAGATGATTGAAGTGGACGGAGAACCTGCAACTGTAACTCTGCTGGACACGTGGGACACAGAGGTGAGACCAGTCACGACATCTTGACCCATGAGGATCAGAGTGGAGGGATCACATCTGTCTGCATTTCCTCTCTCTAACTGTGTGTGTGTCTTGTGCGTGTGTGTTTTTCAGACTGCCAATGAATGGGCTCAGGAGTGTCACACGCAGACAGGTGATGCCTACCTGTTGCTGTACTCTATAACTGACCGGGCCTCGTTCCTCCGAGCCTCCGAGCTCAGGATCACCCTCCGCCGCTTCCGTCCCGCTCAGCACACCCCGATCATCCTGGTGGGGAACAAGTGTGACCTTGTGCGACGCCGAGAGGTGTCAGTCAATGGTGAGGACAGAGACACAGTCCCTTTGTGTTTGTGAGAGATGAACCCAAGTTACTGTGAGTTTCTTATTTTTTCCAAATGCAAACACTGATCTTTGATTTTCTGCCTCAGAGGGCCGCACCTGTGCTGCTGTGTTCGACTGCAAGTTCATTGAAACCTCAGCGGCCATGCAGCACAACGTCTGGGAGGCCTTCCACGGCATCGTGCGGCAGCTGCGTCTGCGCCGAGACTCCAAGGAAGCCAACAAACGTCGGAGGCACAGCGCCTGTAACGTGCGTCGCGAGAGCCTCCCTACGAAGGCCAAACGTCTCCTGGACAAGGTGGTGGCGAAGAACAACCCCAGCGTGGCGTTCTGGCTGAAATCAAAGTCCTGTCATGACCTGTCTGTGCTGTAGGTGTTCAACAGACTGGTTTTGACTCTGCACTAAACCCAGTCTTGATGGTATAGAATCAGCGGACATGGACTGGAGGGAAGCCTGATCCTTGAGGGCTAAACGTTGGGTGGCTCAAACCCGGTCCTCACTGTGTTTACATCCTCTGCACAGCCAAGACGACTGAGAGGCGTTGAACAGATTTCTACTCTGCCGCTCACATGACTCAGTCTGAACCTGGCTAAGTGGACTGAGTGCAGACCATCAGTCTTCGTAATGGACCAGACAATCAGTTAATGCAGTGACTGACACAAACACTGTGCGGCAGAAATGTCGGAGGTATTTACGAACTGACAGGTGGAGGCGATGTTTGTTTCATTTCTGTTTTTTTGAACAAAGACATTAAAAATCAGCCTTTTTCTCTCCTCTTCTTCTTTTCCCTCGTCCCTCTGCTCTCATCGCTGCCACGTTAGTTGACTTGTTTGTTGAATCCCTAAGTGCTAAGACAACCAGTTGTAAACTACTGATGTTTAAGTGTAGTTTATATGTATGAATCTCTTTTTTTTGTTTTTATGATGATCATTAAGTAGTTACTTTGACATTATTTATAACGTGTTGTATTTTGCACTTTCTGTAAATAAATACCAGAACGATCATGGATTGTATTTTGTTACTTGGATGAAGTTTCAGTGTTTCTTGATGAAATAAAGTGACATCATCCGAAAAGAAAGAAAAAAACAGTCGCCTTTGTCTTTTTGTCATGTCAGACCTCACTGATTGGATATTAGCATGTATGACTCATCACCGACACAGAAGAGACACGGACAGAGTTTAACAACAACACGACTGGGCTGATAAAAGATGAGTCAGGAGGTGACACTAAAGCTGAACTTTCACAAACACAATTAGTCTTCTGACTGTTCGTGTGTATGGCCTCAGATTAGACATTTATTTGTGAGGGTGGGGAGGAGTGTGGGAATTCATTATACCAGTTAGTGTCCTCACTAAGATACGAGTACAAGAGTTTGTGTGTGTCCATTTTGAGCATAGACCTCAGGGAGTGAGGACATTTTGGCCGGTCCTCGCTTTTTTAAAGGGTTGTTTGAGGGTTAAGACTTGGTTTAGGGTTGTAAGGCATAAAGTTTGGATGGTTAAGGTAAGGGGCCAATGAATGCATTATGTCAATGGGTGTCCTCACTAAGATAGAGGAGGACCAGTGGACCACATGGGGACCAAAAGCCGGTATGAGGCAAAACATCATTTCTGAGGTTTTGGGTTAAGATGTGAATTGTGGTTGAGTTGAGGTAAGTTTTAGGCATTAATTGGTCACAGTTAAGGTTATGAAAAAGGTTTTGGTCAGGCTGTGTATGAATGGAAATCAATGCAAAGTCCTAATGAGGGTCCTCGCGCAAACTTGAGTGTATGTACTTTTCCGTATGGCTTTGAGAGGAACACTTTGAGAACCTTACGTAGTGAGGACATTTTAGCTGATGCTCACTTTTCCAAACAGATCAAGATTTGATTTCAGGATTAGAATAAGGTTTGGGCAAATATTCAGGGTTAGGTTCAGTTGTCATGGTAACGGTAAGGTGAATTGTGGTTAGTTGAAGCTTGAGGTGTGGCATGACTTGGTCACGGTTAGGTTAGGGACAAGTTTTGGGTTTGGCTGTGCACAATGAATGGAAGTCAATGCAATGTCCTAACAAGGATAGCTGCACAAACCTCTGTGGGTGTGTGTCACCTGATTGGACAGTGAAATTCAGCAGCTCAGGGGCTGATGGGAGATTTGGGTCACACAGTCTGACAGCAAACATCACAGAATGCTCAGCTCTCAAACTCAGTTATATGAGAGAAGCAGTAAAAATCTGAAAATGTGTTGCCTAGGTAACATTCAGAGCAGCACAGGAAGGTGTGTGTGTGTGTGTGTGTGTGTGTGTGTGTGTGTGTGTGTGTGTGTGTGTGTGTGTGTGTGTGTGTGTGTGTGTGTGTGTGTGTGTGTGTGTGTGTGTGTGTGTGTGTTGGTTCAGGTCAGGGAGCGTTGGGCAGATGGTGAATGTTAGGACAGAAGATCTCTCAGACGGCCTGCACAGTGCACACGTTTGGACCCGTGTTTTACATAATAGTCACTTCCATCAGAAATAACAGCTTCCGCCACTGAACCGTCAGCACTGCAGTCACAGGTTTTTGGTTAAATAGCGATCCTGTGAAACTGTGACTCATTCACAGCCTGTTTTTCTACAATTGCACATTCGCACATGTCGCTGTCAGCTTTCTACAGCTTGTATAGAGCTGTGAGCTTGTACAGAGCTCACTTCTCTCGGCACAGGATGTGTATATCAGGAGGTATGGAAGATAATCCCAGGTATCCGTGCAGCTAGGTGACGAACAACAAGGATTAAGTTCAAAAGTTTGTTCCACTTCCACACAGGATCTCAGGAGCTCCGCCAGAGTGACCATCAGGTTCTTGGTCACAACTGTTAACAAGGCCCTTCTCCCCCGAATGCTCAGTTTGGCTGCAGCTCTCAGAGGAGTCCTGGTTGTTAGAAACTTTTTTCATCTAAGAATTACAGAGGCCACTGTGGCTCCTGGGAACCTTCAATGAAGCAGTTTTTTTAAGGCCTTCCCCAGATCTGTGTCTCTGAGCTCTGTAGGTTGGTTTTTGCTCTGAAATGTATTGTCAGCTGTGGGAACTTATCTAGACGGACGTGTGTATTTCTAAATGAGGTCCAGTTGATTGGATTTAACACAGGTGGACTTCAGTCCTCAGACAGTCCAAGGAAATGCAGATTGGGGTTAGGGTGAGGTTTGGAAACTCTAAACATGCCTGTATAGGTGTGAATGGTTATTTGTCTATGTTGTCCCTGTGATACACTGGTGACTACAGAGGGTTCCCGACTCTAGATGGAAGGATGGACTGAAATGTCTCATAGAAATATGTCAAAGATGAGGAAGAGCAGTGGGAGTCACCTGAGCTAAATTTCAAGAGTCAAGTGAACAGTGATATATCCGTTTTTCATTTTAATACATTGGCAAAAACATCTCACTGTGAGTTCTGTTCTAGCTTTGTCGTCATGGAGTATTGATGATTTTAGTCTAAGGCAGCAACACAACAGAATGTTTAAAAGTGAAGGAACTCTCCGATCAGTTCACTTTTTCTTGATGGTGGGAAAGTTTATCAAAGAAAGCCGCTGGAATCAAACCTGCTATAATTTTTTAAACTGTGTGTGCTTTGACCTGAATGTCCCCATTGCTTTGCATTATTATGAGGCAGTGGATTGTCAGTGCAATCTGTTAGTCCTGTTGTCTACTCACACACACACATGGCTCCTTATCAGGCAGAGCCACTAATGGAAAATCTGACAGGAAACGGTGCAGAGGTCAAAGTCTGAACCGAACTCAGAAACTGAAATGCTGAACAGCAGATTTCTAGAGAAATATTCCCATTTATCTGACCACTTTTTTTATCCTAACTTTTCTCCTGAAGTTCACAGCTCAAGCACATGAAGTCAGAAAAGTGCAAAAAAACGACTATTACTGTGAAATTTCTCCAACTTGTAACAATATCCCACCACTAAAGCTCAAACTATGAGTATTCTATGTATCTTTGGTTAGTAATAGATATTAGTGATAATGGGTTTGTCTTTTATAGGACTGTATGTGTCATTGTTCTGTTCTTCCTGTCTCCTTCTTGCTCGTCAGCGCCCATTGGCTGAGTTCAGGGTGATTAGACAATCATTAGGTCCAATAAAACATTGCTGGTTAGCACTTGGTTAACGTTTGACCAGAGACAGGATGGGGCTGCTCTGATCCCTCCGAGGGCTGAGGAGTGACTCGCTCGATCTCTCCAGGAAGGTAAGTGTCCGCGCTCTCCTGGCTCACAGTTTTGGATTTGTTGGGTGTTTGGATTTTTTTTTAAAGATCTTTTTTTAGGGGCTGTGTGTGAGTAGGACACACGCTGGACAACATCTGTTGGTTCTCACAGGCTGAATCTGACATGTCGGGGGTTTTAAGTTTGTAGAAGGAGCGCTGTGATCTTGACTTGACTTTGTCAGGGCCGTTTGTGTCTTGTCTGACAACCTCTGTGGCTTCCTGGGTTATTGGTGGTTCCTGGTATTAGGGGGAAATGACCAGTATGGGAAACTAGATTTGGTATCATAGAAGCTGTAAAATAAACGGATAGTCTTTAATTTTAGAGGAGAACAAGAGGCCCTTCATGCCCAAACATTTTTTTCCACTTTGTCCATCAGGCCCTTGTTGGAAAAGTACAGAAAATAATTCAATATATAATACTTTCCTCACTGGAAGTCAGTCAACTCATTGCATGTTGCTGTGTGTTGATTGGTAACGCCACTAAAGCCTTGTCAGTTAACCATGTGTCCGTCAGTGGAGGTCGAGGACACTAATAAATGGTTAAAGGTCCTGGTAACTTGGAGAGATATCTTTGTCCTTCTAATAAAAGAGTCATTTAAAGTGTTGGCGACATTAGGTGTCTTTACGAGGGCTGAGCTACAAAAAGGTCATTGGCCACGACTCAATGTCACCTTCACTTTCTGTGGTGGCTGACCTCACCCTTCTCCCTCGCCTGCACTTTACAACAACAGGAAATCTCAAACTTTGTCCTTGTTCCTCATATATTTCTTGAACATGGTCATTTTATACAGATTAAGTCAGTTTTGTTTAACGTTATTGAACATAACTCGTGTTTTTTTCCTTTCGTTATCCAAAGCATGTGTCAATCGTAAAGATAATTCAGTCTATGTATGTCTGAATGCAATGTCTTCCAGGCACAATAAAGATTATGCTGTAGAGCAAAGTCAGTGTGTGTGTGTGACAGAAAATATCACCATGTGTGATGAGTTTTCAAGCCACACACACACACACACACACATGTATTACACACTTTACATTGACCTTTGTGTACCTGAGTCACATTCACTGGGATCCGGGTTACAAAAAGAGTAACAGGTTTGTTATAAAGCTCTGACTTCTCACTTTCTCCTGGTCGCTGCTGCGGTGGACACCTATCGGCACTTTAAGTTCACATTGAGCTCAAAGTGTGAGGATAGACTGAGATAGTGTGCACATAGATTCGAAAAGATAGACGACAGATTTAATTTTTCTTTCATGGAGCAAAATAATGTGCTGACGTTCTTCAGATGAGTTGAGTAATAATAATAATAAATCCCACGCATTCTCCACTACTTTATACAAGCACCAGATACGATGAATGTCACCAGAGAGCACGATGAATATTGTGCCTTGGGAATTTAAATGTTTAATTTTCATCCTCTTCTTTTTGCCTCCTCCCTTCAATCCCCATATCTCCTCCTCCTCCTCCTCCTCCTCCTCCTCCTCCTCCTCCTCCTCCTCGTCTCCCTTCCCAGACTGTGATCATGACACCCATGGTGCATCTGTTGTTGCTCCCACTCCTGTTCAGCATTGTGAGTACATAACACTGCCAACTGCTTCTGCGCTCCTTCAATACATTTTCGTAATAATGCTCCGAAACATGAACCTGTTAAAAGGTCTGTGAAACAGTTGGAGCAGTGGATTCATGCTTGGCTGTATCCATATATCATTTGTGGCACAGGTTTGAAACGTAAAAAAAGATTTTATTTTCGGCCTTTACGGCGCCTCGTGCAAAGAAACCACTGCTATGTTACAGACGTGTGCAGGAAAACCTGAAGTGACTAATGTAAAAAACTAAACGGAAGTGAAAGGTCGTTGCTCAGCTCAGTCAGAGTCTGTAGACTTTGCTCTCACGTCCTTCTGTGAAATATAAGATTTTCTTTACTGGTCCTGTAATTGTGGTTCAATAAATAACTGCCACTCAATCCCTGACTTCAGTTGCAAGTTCGCTGAAGCAACAAGGGCAAATGTGGGCGTGAGTGTGAGAGGTTCCTTTTCCCCTCAGCCCGTACTGTATTCAGTGACCTTCGACCTCTGTGTCTGTGCTGTGATAGGCTGGTGGGAAGGACCTGGAGGAGAAGAAGGGCCTGTTTGAGAACACGGTGCTGGATGTGCCAGAGGGGACGCCGGTGCCGTATCCCATGTATCAGGTAATACACAAATGAATATTTCTGGTTCACGCTACTTCATGCTTGTACTCCATTTCATTTTCAAATCTATTATAAAAGCCCTTTCAAAAAAGCAGTGTCTACACATTTGTCACATGAGTCAGATGTGTTGAAGTTGTTAGCAGTTCCACCAAGAGGAGATTTTCCTTTCGATCTTTTCGCCTGGTTTCATTTAAGTAATTGTTTTAGGCCCTAAGTGGTAATATTATCCAATGTAATCACAAAAAGTCTGAAAAAGAACTACAAACTTGTATATAAGCTTTTCAATTTTGATTTATTTTTCTCCCATTAATTATCTCATTCCCCATCAGATTGAACCACTGGAACCACAAGCTTCTGCAGCAGTTTTATGCTACTTGTGCTTTGATGCATTAATATCATCAATCTGATGATGTAATTTATGGTCATATATCAGTCACAGGGGCCAAGTACTTTTACTTTTGATATTTGAAATACACGTTGTTGATAATACTCGAGAATACTTGAGAATTTCTACACTGCAGTATTAGATCTCTTAGTTTTTCAGTATTTCTTGATTGAATCGCAGCCAATGAGGATGTTTAGTAAAATCTCGCAATAAAAAAATCTGTTTTTTCCTGCCCATAGTTCCAGGTGACAACTCCAGGTGTGAATAATTTCCGGCTGAGTGGAGAAGGTCAGGAAGACATCAAGATTTCAAAGGACGGCTGGCTCTTCCTGGAGAGACCACTGGACTGGTCTCAAGATAACCATTACATTATCAAGGTCTTCTTATTAATAAACACACAGAGAATTACACTTATGCACTGCAGCAGCAAACCTGTATTTATACGTGTGTGTGTGTGTGTGTGTGTGTGTGTGTGTGTGTGTGTGTGTGTGTGTGTGTGTGTGTGTGTGTGTGTGTCCAGGTGGAGGCGCTGGCAGATGATGAAGTGGTGGAAGGTCCAGTTTACGTGACCATAAATGTGTTGGACATCAACAACAAGGCTCCAACCTTCGTCCAGAGTGACTACACGGCTGTGGTTAGAGAACACAGTGCAGCAGGTGAGAGAAGAAGAAACACTTGAAACTGTAGAAATAAATGTGCCATGAATTAAAATATGTGCTGAGGCAGTTGAATAACTGTTGTCATTGTAAAGTTCATGCACATTGAGGGCAATGAGTTTTTAGCACTGGGCTCATGTTTTGGATGGAGATGTATTTCTGTATTTTCCCTCCATAAGAATCCAGTCACTGAAGCATTTGCACTTCTCTGTTTGACCCACTACAAAACTATGTAAAAACATTGGTTTGTTCTGTCCCTGGTTCTGTTCCAGGTGTCGCATTCACCCGTGTGTCTGCATCGGACGAGGACGACCCCGAGACTCCTAATGCTCATCTGCGCTACAGCCTGGTCAGCCAGATGCCCAGCAAAAACCAGATCCTCCTGTTCCAGATCGACCCCAACACCGGAGAGATCTCCACCACAGAAGAAGGTGCTGCACACAAACTCCAACCAAACACCACCAAACACACACAGAGTGTCCTTGGGGAAATCTATAATCCGTCCACCCCTGCCTGTAATCTGACAGTATAGTGACACTCTAAATCCAGATTACACCGCTCATCTTGTGTGCTCAAGATTAAACCTGATTGGAGGCAGATTGCCTAGATGTGTGGCGCGATGTTGATCACTGATTACTTTGAGTGTGTGAGTCTGAAGATGCCCGCACACATCTGTGCACTGTGAGGGAAGTCTAACCATTTATGTGAAGATACATAATGTGTGGGAATTGAGTCATGTTTGTTCTTCAACAGGAGAAAAGGGGCTAAATGCCCGAGAGAGCATCCAGTACACCCGGGGAGAAGATCAGAGCATTGAGGCTCTGAAGACAAAGTTTGACGACTACTGTCCAGTGCCGAAGATCCCCTATGAACAGAATCCCTTCTTCACCTGTGTGGAGAGAGCAGGTTTGTTTCCAAATGACATATAAACGATTGATCATCCTTTAATTGGTCATTAACAATGTAAGAGAAAATAGTTAGTACCTTAACTACCTCGTTGGTCTTTAATGATAGAGAAGGGAATATCTTCGAACAGCAGATTTTTTTATTTAAACAATTATTTGATTTCTTGAGGAAACAAATCACAGTTGAACATGCACAATGGTGAATAGGGCAAAGAAGAAGCCTTACAGAATAACAAAGGGTGAAAACAATTCAAGATTCAATGATGAAATATTAATAATTTTGTATTAATAATTAATAAGTAGTTTTCATCCCCTGCTGTTTTGTAAAGCCTCTTCTTTGCATTTCCACCACACCCCAAATGCAGCCTGTGACAGACTTTTTACTCTAGACGGTTGCACTTGAAATTTATTTTATATATTTATCAAAACTGGGTCTGCTAATTAATTCTTCAAGAAATGAATTCATTGTTTTAATTATAAAATGTCACAGATTCTCACAGCGGGACTTCTGTTTCTGTTCCCAGTCATTTGCGGTGTGTGTTAAACTTAAAAGCTGCAGCACTTGATGACGCTGAGTGATGAGTGATGGATGCTAACGAATACAAAATCAGAGTGTAATGTAGAAAGTGTTTGCCAGGGATCAGCGCTGTGTTTTATTGGGTAGTGAGTTGATGAGGTCGGCCGAGGAGAGTGGTTAAGCCAAATTGGTGTGACTCAGCTTTCCAAAATTAGAAATCCACCCCCATTCCACTGATTTCTCTTTGTTAGCTCTAACTGCAAACTCTATCTTCCTCTGTGGTGACAGAAATGAGGAGGAGGACTATGGACCCCATGGACGACCCAGACTACATCCTGTTTGTGCGTGTGCAGGATCTGGGAGGAGAGTCGGAGAGCGCGCTGACTGGAAACACCAGAGTTCGCATTATTGTGCAGCAAAACCTGTGGGTCAACCCTGGACCGATAACTGTGAAAGAGCACTTAGAAGGAATTTATCCTCTGACCATTGGAAAGGTGTGGTGGGCTAAACACGCCGGACACTCGCTGGGCCTGCTCCATATCCATTAATTAACCATCTCACCCTGGGTTCTTCCCGTGTCTCTGGATCCAGGTCCAGTCCAACGAGCCAGAGGCCGTCTACAGTTTGGTGCAGAAAGAGCGAGAGCTGAAATTCCCCTTCCAGATCGCAGAAAATGGAGAAATCCTCCTGACAGAGCCGCTGGACAGAGAAGACAAGGACATGGTACATGACACATGAGTAGTTTGCTCCGTCTCTTAACTCTGAAATCAAGATGAATTGTGGGTATTACTCTCGAACTTGTGTTGCTTCTGTCTTCAGTACATCCTGGTGGTGTTTGCGAAGGACGCCGATAACAAAGAGGTGGATCGGCCCTTGGAGATTCAGGTCTTGGTGGAGGACGTGAATGACAATGCACCAGTGTGTGAAAATGAGGAGACTGTGTTTGAGGTGCAGGAGAACGAGCCTGTGGGTAAGAAGTGTTTGTGATTATTACATAAAACAAAATCAAATAGAATTTTCATCACATGAAATATAAATATTGGTGCATCAGATTATTTCTCTATATGACCAGCGATAGTTTGTACAATGCATCTAAAAAGGACTGTTGCTCTTACTGAACTGTAGTGAACTCTGATTTACGCTTGTCAGCTTAAGAGACCTCTGGAGCGCTCTTAAATTTAAGACAATTTTTAACTAGTAAGAAAATTTGGTTGCAGTGGTTGGCACTCTCGCATCAAAGCAAGAAGGTTCCTGGTTCGAATCCTGGTTTGCCCGGGGTCTTTCTGTATGTTCTCCCTGTGTCTGTGTGTTTTTTCTCCAGGTATTCCAGCTTCCTCCCACAGTCCAAAGACATGCAGATTGGGCTTAGGTTAATTGGGGACTCCAAATTGTGTGTAAATGGTTGTTTGTGTGTCGGCCTGTGATTCGCTGGCGACCTGTCTCCCACTCTATATCGTCTGGGATAGGCTCCAGTGCACCCACGGCCCTTAAAGGAAAAGCTAATAGATAATGGATGGATGGATGATACGTTTTTTGGGTCCCTAAGCTCTGGTTCTTATGTTTCCAGGCAGCCTGATAGGACAGCTGATGGCCCGTGATGACGATCAACCCGAGACGATGAATTCTCACCTGACTTACACCCTCCTGCCCGAAGATCCATCCACCCCAAACAAAGTCTTCTCCATCGACGCTGCCTCTGGAAGAATTCAGGCGTTAAGCATGCTACAGCGAAGAGAACATCAGGTCTATCAACTGGATGTGAGAGTCAGCGACCCAGGTAACACACAAACACTGTACGACGTAGATGGTGGTGTCGGTTTTCGCATCAAGCCGTCGCACTCACAGTTTTTCTCTCACAGGTTTCAGTGTGGACTGCAAAGTGGTCATCAAGGTCATCGATGTCAACAACGAGAAGCCCGAGTTTGAGAAGAATGATGTGAGTGTTTGAACGTGGCGCCTGCCTGGCTCTCTCTCCTCGTGCTGATTGGCTGGTTCCCATCACGTTTCTTTGTGTGTGTGCAGTATGGCAGCCACACTCTGGCAGAGGACACCCCTGTGGGACACACTGTGGTGACCATCACGGCCACGGACGCTGACGACCCAGGCAGCGGCAGCTCCCTCATCGAGTTCCACATCTCCGCCGGCAACGATGATGACGTGTTTGCCGTGGAAACTGACGGCAAGGGCGTCGGTCAGCTGGTCATAGTCAAGGTGCAGCATCTCTATTCTCTACATCTCCCATTCAAACACACATACGCATCATTGGGTGCAACATTTGAGGCCCCTTGTACTTTCAAAAACTCACAATTGATCCTCTATTTTTGTATTTGTGTGATATACTTTTTTGGGGAGTGTCAACTAAATGCTGTTTTTCAATATGCTTATCCAACAATTAACTTTTAAATGAATAAATTTAAATCAAATTATAATAAAAGTAAAGTTCCCTAAATACAAAATTATATTGTTTTAAACAGGCCACAACTCAAAGATATTACCCTTATAATCGCATGATTCAGAGAAAAAAAATACTTTTGAGAAGCTGCAGCATATTTTTGGTTTATTCATTTGTTTATAATCAAAATAGCAGATTTGTTTTCCGTGTATTGACTCATTTCTTCAGTCTCCTTGTGTAAATCACAGCCCAGCAAAGAAATGAAACTTTTATCTCGTCATAGACATATTTCTAAAATCAAAGTAAAGAAGTAAATGATGCTTGTGAGCTCTGAGAGCTGCTGTCAGTGTTGTGTCTTTCTGCCCTGAGGTTAAATGTGAAAAGGTTAAATGCTCGACACACTTAATGCATGTTACGTAACAAACCCATTGATTAAAGCAGATAACTGCACATATTTCAGAGCAACATAATTCACAGTAAAATACAACATGATTTATAACATGAAACCTTCGAAACCCGCCCTGCACGTTTCTTATAACCACTTTCTTTCTCACCCAACAGCCTTTGGACTTTGAGGCGTCTCCCACCTACAAGCTCCAGATCGACGCTCGTAACCCAGAGCCGCTGATGACAGGCCTGGAGTACGGCATCGAATCCACGGCCTTCGTCACCGTGTCTGTCACCGACGTGGACGAGGCCCCGGAGTTCAGCCTGGACTTCCTGGACGTGGCCGTACCCGAGAACACCACCAAGGGATCGGTGCTGCTCAATGTGGAGGCAAAGGACCCAGAGGGCAGAGAGATCATGTAAACACACACACACACACACACACACAGCAACAGCCGCTCAGTGTCCCAGTCCTAACGGCTTTCAGTTCAATAGTTTGACCTGGTAGAGTCAGACCGTGGTGCAACAGAGGAGCAAAATGGAGTTTCAATAAAAAGACGACTGAGCAGCATTTTATTGTCTGAAACCAACAATGAACTGATGCCACAATCAAGTATTATCTGTGTGGCCTGATCTACTTTATCCCCGTGTGTCCTTCACCTCCAGTCGCAGCAGCCGATAAAAACTCACTCATGTGCCAAGTTGTTGCACCGGATGACACAAAGCTTTATTACAATTAACATTCATTTATTTATTTATGTGTTGTGTATATGTGTATTCTTTTTGATACTTATGCCATTTTTGTCCTTCATAGTGCTGCTGCTGGGAATTATGAGAGAGTAATGTGTCACCTCATTCACCCCTTTGTTAAAAATGTTATAATATTTCTTTACCCTCAGAAAGGAGGTTTTGTTTTCATCAGCGTTTGATTGTTAGTTAGCAGGAATACGCAAAAAAAAGTGATTCCAAGGAAATTTTGTGGAAAACCTTTATTTTGGAGTGAATCCCGATAAATGGGCAGCATTTTTTCCCCACTTTCTTTAACATGGCGATATTGGTTGTTAGCCTTGACGGAGTTATGCACTCTCCATGCACCCACCCAGTTTGTTCATTTATCTCTTTTGGCTGCAGTAGCTGCTAAGATGGCTACAAGGTGTAAAGCAAAATTTCAGACCTCACAGCATCATCTTAGACACTTCGAGGAGACACTGTGTCCATGTTCTCCTGCAGTTTATGAGCTGGACTCTACTGAGATGTACTGAGCCACAGTGGAGTGACCACAAACTGACCGCACACAAGGATTTCATAGTTTAGGGAACATCAGGGCAGCTCCCCCTGAAACCGAATATTGATTTGTTGTTTTGTCCATTACTTTCCCTGCTTTTCAGTATCTGCTCACTATATACATGTGTGTGTGTGTGTGTGTGTTGTTGGGTGTAATTCCTCTTGTGTGTTGTGCAGCTTCAAGTTGGAGGGTGATGCTCGTGGCTGGCTGGAGATCGATGCTGCCACAGGACAGATCAGGACCAAAGACAAGCTGGACAAGGAGACCCTGGAGGCCTTCGAAGTCACCGTCACTGCATTTGAGAAGGGTGAGAGGACACGGAGACACAACTCACAGCTGCTCAGTTATTACACAATCTCCTAATGGATAAGTTAGGCACCTGCTATTGACAAGGCTTGTCACTGATTGGACGGAAGCTCTGTCCATCTTTTTAACACAAAAGAAAGGTGGACAAAATTTGTTGTGACTTCTTATTTGCCGTTATGACTTTTAATTTGTTGTTGTAATTGTAATGCATTGTGAACTCCGACCTTTAAAACAAACCACTAATTAAGTAGTTTTAAACCAATGCACCTTTTTTATCCCCCTACTACAGGGAACCCCAAGATGTCTTCTGAGCGCGTCGTGTACGTGCGGCTGCTGGACGTGAACGACAACATCCCCAAACTGATAGAGACCGAGGCCTTCATATGCGTAGCCAATCCCAAACCTGTCATCATCAAGGCCCGAGATGAAGACAGCGCTCCCTTCTCCCAGCCCTTCACCTTCGCCTTCGCCAAGAAGTCACCCAACTGGGACCTGAGCCGTGTTGACGGTACGTCGACATAAAGTTACCACTGAAGTCATAGAGAATATTACAACGTGGAGCGTATAGTTAAAAAGGTGGAAACTGAGATTGTCACATCTTTCCTTGCTTTCTGTTTGTGTCATGCAGATACCTCAGCTAAACTGACCCTAAGGAAAAAAACGACTGAAGATAGAACCTTTTCACTTGCCATCAACATTAAAGACAACGCAGGGATGGGAATCTCCCAGCGGTTTGATGGTGAGTCCAGTTTTTCATATGAGGGGAAAGACAACAAATACTGATCCTAACAATGTTCCCTTATTAACATGAACACAGGTGGTTTGGTTCAGTGTTGAACTGGACTGAGACCACATGAGGGGGAAGAATATCTGAGGCACATTTCAGTTAGAGCTCAACTGATGCAGATACCATTATTAGGGAGTGAAACATTTCCAATATATTAGCTGGTATACATATTTTACAAAAGCGGCAATGATGACTCTATTAATACTGTAAAATATAATATATGGTTTAACCACAAGTTTTTTACATATACTATACATAAAATAACACAAATACATAAAAATATATAGTACTTGAATTAAGAAAATAAACTTATTTGCACATCTTTTCGGCACTGTTTATTCTGTAAAATAAAAGTTTTCATATTGATGGCTAAACATTAATGCCAAAACCGATATATCTGTGTAAGGCTGATATATCGATCAGACTCTAATTTCAATATTATGCAGTCAAGTGTAACACAAAAACCCACTACAACCTAAGTTATAAAGTTTGATTTGGATCAAACAACATCAACAAAAACAAAAATTGTAAAATAGTTGAACAGTAAGTAATATATTTTTTTTTATTCATTTGGGAATATTTATAATTAATCCATGACCTCTTAGTTGCCCCGTTAGTTTTTTCGTTGTTATAGAGATTAACTAACATGTCTCTGATGCACGCGTGTGTTGCTCTCTCCTCTCCACATCCCAGTGAGAGTGTGTAACTGCACCACGCAGGGCTACTGCTACATAGCACCAGAAGATCGTTCCTTCAGATTGGGGATGGGACCCACCATCGGGATCCTGGTCGGCACGATGGGATTCTGCAGTAAGTCTCACACACATTACGCAAGATCTCACCCATGACACTGTATCTATTGTATTATCCACAGTCACGTGTGAGTGTCCGGCTCTGTGCTGACTCCAGTTTGTTCTTTGCTGTGACTGATTTCTGTTTCTGTCTCTTCTGCAGTTCTTGCCTTCATCATAGTGATCAAACGCATAAATAAAAAGGGCAAGAAGCCGAAAGAAACGACTGAGGATGGGAACGCCCTGATGTAGAGACTACACACACACACACACACACACACACACACACACACACACACTCACACACATATTATTTTATTTACAAGATGGAGTTGATGAATGGGTGCTGTGCATACTTAATTGAACCGTCAGGTGATCCCATACTAATCACAACGTTTATGCACCTTCTCCACTTAATTTATTATGACTCCCAGACTCATAAGCAGTGCCTTCAACTCACATGATTCAATTAGATTTTTGGCCAGAGCTTGTTTTTTATTTTCTTAACTGTTGAATGTTGAGCAACATCATAAACCAACAATGTCACAGCTCTGTCTGTGTTTTTCCCCTGTCTTTCCTAATAAACAAAGAAACTGGGGAAAACTGCGGTTTTTCACGTCATCTTTGTGTGCGTGTCTGTCGTGTGTGGGTGCATTTAACGGCAGACGCATGGAGGAGCAGGTGACACATAACACAGGCTGTCACACCTCTGTTCAAAACACTCAACTTCCTTTCCACAGTTTCCCTTTATTCAGATGTTTGAGGGACATTTACTCTGTGTTCACAGTCCCGTCCATCTTTTTATGTCCCCTCTCCTCCTCCTCCTCCTCCTCCTCCTCCTCCCTCCGTGTCCGTGTGCTGCAGCAGGGAGTGACGCTCTGAGTCATCTCTGTGACAGTGGGATACAGGCCACATATTGTTAGCGGTGCTGAAAAGAGAAGGGCATGATTGTGGGCTTTTATGCAGCACAAAGAGGCCGAGACACAAAGAAAAACACAAACCAAGTTACAAAACACACACATGTTGAATGTGGGGGCCACATGTGCTGCCATTATCATGCATCCTTTCAGTACATGTGCAGTGTTTTGGGGATGAGTCATAGAGCCGCCTGCTGCCGATTTCAGACAGCAAAACATTGTCAGAGGCCGAGGAGCAAACTGAGTTACAGGCAAACTCTTCATGGAGCCTCCTCAGTGTTTATGTCTGCACTTTCTCTTCGCCTGTATCCCAGCAACACTTTCCACAACAACACACACTCACACTCACTGAGTACTGGTGAGAGACATTGAAAGGTTGTGGGCCAGAGGAGACGTGGTTGGAGTAAAGACAAGGGTAGTAAACTGTGTGATGGATAATGTGAGCACCTCAGAATATCAAGACTCACCATCACCACTCAGACACTGTTTCTCTGTACTGGACAACTATTTTATCCTAATATAGAAATAGGAAGGGAGGATAATGACATGACAATAACAATCAGCTCTAATCAATAGACATCAGAGAGCGTGTTTAAAGGTCAGTTGACTGAATCTTAAAATTCACCCAAAGGATCCACACACGTCAGACATCGGGTGATTTGTGACTTGTTTTTCATTATTTTCAACGAATAAAACAGGGACCAACAATACGTGACACATGAGATTACAAAATATGACTGCACACTCACATAATGTATCAATTGTGCATCTTAATTTAAAGAAAATAATATACATATAGATACAAAACTCTTATTATAATTCTGCCAATGTAAGTGTCAGTTAATGAAATACTGTGATTAAGTCCATTTGTCTAATGGTTATGATTTTTAATGTAAAATATTTTGTTGATTACTCTTTTTATTGTGAAGTTAAATATCATTTCATGCTTCAAAATTATTTCCATGACACTTCTTATTTTGTATATATAAACCTGAGATGCATTTAGACAGTTTCTGTGTTTTGTTTTTTGTCAATCAAGGATTGAAATGATCTTTTCTGCTTTCGAAATCAATAAAAGCTGTCACTTTTTATTTTATTATTTCTCATCTAAACATTAAAACCACAAATGCGTCATAGACATAACCTTTATTTGACTGGCTGATGAGCTGTCCTCTGTTGGGATTCTGTACATCAAACAGTTGGTTTATGGAGATGTGAGATCTGATCTTTGTTGCTGCATCTTAATCCCACTTACAACCATGCAAATAAACCCAAGGAGCAAACGTCATTCTGATTTTATGAAGTCCCGGAATAAGTGTGCACACGGCAGCGGAAGTGATGGAGGACTGGAAGTGACCAAAGTAGGACATGGGGGGGAGATAATCGCAGATAAACAAACCCACCAGTTGCTCTGGAAGTGATGACGACCAAAAAGAGACGTTAAAGTCTCAAAGTAAATCTTCCTACGTCTCAGCAGAGTCAGTGAGATTACGCGGTAGTTTCCCTCTATTACAAATAAATTGAAAAAGTGAGTAGCTTTAGGTTTCCTCAGTTTTTGTTAATTGTGCCCCCCCCCTAGATCTCCATATTTTGTTCCCATAATAACATATATAGATTATATATGTATAGTTTTACCTTTACAGATGATGTCGGGGGTTTTTTTTGTAATCAAAATCAATCATTTATATTATCAAAAGTACAGAGTTTAATACCCACAAACACATGCAGATTGCGATTAGGTTAACTGCAGACTCTAAATGGGAGTCTGAATGACGACCTGTCCAAGGTGAACCCCACCTCTCGCTCAATGACAGCTGGGATTGCCCCCCCCCTCAAAAGATTGTTTATAGGATATAGATAATAGATGGATGGAAAAAGCTCATTAACTTTTGCATTTAATTTTAATTAATATTTATTGATGTATATTTTGTAATCCAGCTGTTACACGTGCCCTGTTGATGGTAGCATTTCTCCAGAGCAGATAGTTTAACACTGGTCACTTCCTGATACAGCAGCATCACCTAGTGGTAAAGTTACCACCTCGTGACAATAACTTTATGACTCACACCACATTTGGCATTAAACACACTGTGAGCTCAGTAGTGACGACTGCTGCCTCAGACCTGGACGTCCTGTCACTTGTTAGGTTTGAGGCAGTGTCAAACAAAACACACAACAGTCGTACCAGCAGGTGAGTATTCAGTGTTTTATTAAACTGCTCCATATACAAAACTTAATCCACATAAGTTACAATTTATACATAAAACTGCAGATGAACATGTGTAACGTAACACTAAAGCTTAATAAAATATCTTTAATAATATTCAAACAGCGCGATGCAAACATTTACATTCTGCTCATTCGTTTGGGCGCAAAACACACGTCCCTGTGAAAAGTGTTAAGCTGGAGAGAGTCAGGAGTGTGGTCGGCTTCTACGTTCACCGCTGCTGCTGTCAGGAAAAATAAAATCTGTAAGAAAAGGTTATTCATACAGCCAACGACCAGCCAGGAAAATAACATAAGGCAACAGGAGTCCCTTTTAACCCAAACGAGCTCGGACGAGGAATTCCTTTTACTCCAACCCCTCAGAAGATGAAGCGTTGCTGCTTTAACCAGATGCTCTGACTGGGGTAAAACTTCAGTTAGTCAGTTCAGAGGTTCACTAACACATGCACTGATTTCCATCTACCACCGTCTCTCCAACCAAAGAAGTAATGTACAATACTTCATTTTATTCCTTTTTTTTTAGCAAAGAAGCCCGACAATAATCACAGGATAGGGTCACAGACAAGCCCAGTACATACCAGTCTGCTTATAGTGATGGGGTTCAGGACTCGTACTGTGAATATTTGACTCCAGGGCACCGGGTTCGCAAAACAAAAACGAAATCCAGCTCAGTGGTTCAACCTTTTTGCCTTGAGACCCTTTAAAATGATGCGCCGTCTATTTGCATTCCCTCATTACAGGTTATAGCCTGCTCCGAACATTGGGTGTAAGCAGCTGAACCACATTCCTTCTCAGTTATTTAATTTAAAAAGGATTTTTAAAACACCCAAAGAGGTCAAAGTATTTTTGTATATTTAAGCAGCAAACATTTGTGTAACAGGATTATTTAATGTGAAGGGAATTTATCAGATGCATTGTGGGTTCTACACAGTCGATCCAATATGGATATGAATGTCCTATTTAACGTCAGCACTTTAACAGTTGTCGTTTCACATGAAATCCAGTGTGCTGGAGTCAACATCATCATCCAAATACCCACTCGAGGGAAAATTACTGAATAAAAAGTGTATGTTTGAATGATACTAATCTCATATGTAACATCTGTTGTAACATCGATCCCTCAGATGCAGAAACCGCCCACAAAGTGAAAAGGATTGTGCCTGGGATGTTTGTGTCAAAACCAGACAGCAGAAGACGAGTGTGTCTTATTATCATAGCACAGACCAGTTAGAGTCAGCGCCACACGGCCTCTTCGCTCTTCAAGTCCCAACCTTCACCCTCTTTGGAATTTCTATATTTTCAACTGCACTTTCAGAAGTGGGAGGTTGAATCTTTTGGCACAAGAATCCATTCGAAACAGCATCTTCTTAGCCTCGCTCATGAGCATGTATGAAACTCTGACAGAGATTATAGTAATAAATAACATGTTGTGTAAGAGATTTCCATCCAGGATTTTAAAGAGTGATCTTTAACTTAACATAAGAAACTGGATCTTCTGTAGTAATGTCTAAAAACATACAAATTCTGTACATAAATAGAGATTAAACTAAGTAATCAGATATTAACTTAGTTTGTCCACAGTGTCTGCTTACGTGTAGATCTGCTGTACACATTTACACAAGTGTGTGTACTCGTGAGTGTGAACCCAGCTCAGGACTGCCCTTCCGGTCTCTGTGCTCCGATCACATGAGGGTTGAACTGAGAGATAATGATGGTGATGTCATCACGGTACATGCGAGCCAGCTCCTCAGGCAGCGACAGCATTTTTGACAGCCTCTCGTGGTCCACCGTGCCAAACTCGTTGTTTCCCACCGCGTGACGCATCAGATGGGTCGCTACGTTGTAATCCTCGAAAGCCGAGGACACTCGAGCCTTCCTCTCTTCGAGGAGCCCCTGCATCTGTCCCAGGGTGACCTTGTAGCCTCCGACTTTGAGTGGCTGACGCTGGTGCACTCCCGTTATATACTCGCCCACAACGCGAACCACCTCCTGTCTGTGGAGGGTCTCCCAGAGCCCGTCAGAGCCGATCACCTGCAGGGACAGACACATGAGAGTAGGAATGAAATGAATGAGAGTAACATCAGATAAGGAATGTTACTCACATACTCACTGTAGATGTCTAGATATAGATCAGTTACTGATATTTGTGACATCACACCACATATCTATTCTGGGAAATGCTGCCGCCGGAATGAAAAATACATCCTATACAATCGCAAAAACAGCCACACAACATGAAGTCATGAGCCCAGAAACAAGACAACACCCCTGAAGAAAAACCACTCTGTTTTAAAAACCACGAAGACTCACAAAGGCACATCTGTTTCTATGATACTTTCTGTTTTCTTTGCCAGCATGAAAAGCACATTTACCAGTTTTGTTTGGGGGAATTTGGGCAGATCTCAGAATGAATTAACGCAGCTACAGGTAGTTATGGTTGTTATTAGCTGGTGCATTTAAATTTTCCCATCTAAAAGTGAGATTCAAAATGTACCTTACTTTCATTCAGTATTTAATGAAAGGTTCCTGAACTCTGAATCACCAACCACATCTCTGTTCTGACAAAACAAGTATGTACCCGCTGACGGCCATGTTTGAAAGACAATCTGCCAATCAGAGGCAGAATTAACAATGAGGACCTCGTCAAACAATCCCCTACTTAACAGCCTTTATCATTCAAATAAACAGGAGATATTTGTGTAGCTGCCTCTTCTCTCACCATGAAGCGATCCTGTGGCCGCAGCTTGTGGTGTGTGATCTCAGGCTCAGCGGTCAGGTACGGTGGTGTGTGATAGTTGGGTGGGATGAACTTGGTGTGTTCGTTTTCATGGAGCTGATCAGGTCCAGACTCCAACACGCGCTTCTGCAGTTCGATGCTCCACTTGAACTTCACATCCCCGAACGCACGGAACGGCATGAGGAGGCCGAGCAACCGGTCCTGGTTTTCAAAAACAAAAAGACGTTAAAAATAAAATAAAATAAAAATAAATAAAATAAATAATGGTGTAATTACAACCACACGGAGCAAATTAGTAGCTGCATTACCTGTCTTATAACGGTCTTTCTCTCCGATGGAGGGTGTTCCCCTCTTATCCGTGCCATCTCTTCCTCGTTCTGGGCGCTGTGGTCATTAGAGAGCGTGTGAGCGCTGAAGGAGCCATCCTCCTCCTGCACCCCCAACACTGCCCGAGCATCTCCTGCATTGGCTATATACCTTTGGGAACAGAGGGGAGAGGAATAAATGCTTGAAATATTACATGAAATATTCCCCCTTATCAGTTTTATTAATATGTATGTATGTATTTATTCTCCGTACAGGTCTGATCCGTCGATGTGAGCCACACAAGCCGTTGCTCCAGAAAAGGCCACTCTCAGAACCCAGTAGTGCAGGAAAGCGTTCGGGTCTCCAACCTGCGTAGATAGGGAGCATGGTTTAAATTACATGCTGAAGAAATGACATCTGAGCTCCTCTTTAGACCATAAAAAAAGTTTCAATTTGGCTGTTCCCATTTTTTTGGCCTGCTCCTGTGGGGCAAAGGTGAAATATTCAATATGTGTGAAAGTCCTCCACTTTAATCATTAAACTAAAGTCAATGAAAAGCCTGATTCAGACCTCAACATCAATGACTTGGACTTTGGACACTGGCAGAATATTGTTGTCATGAATTTGAGCCTGGCCAAACAATTCCTTAACAACATAGGATTACAGTATGTTATGAACATGTTTCTCATGCAACATGTGATAGAAACTCTCTCAGTGCACTTGCCTTCAGGTAAGACTAATGTCAACAGAGGGGCAGCTTATGCTTTGTGACAATAACAACCCTACAGTCAAAACTTTACTGCTGTTGTAGTACAAGATAATATTAGATAAGGAAGTTTTAAATTGACAAAATATTTAGCAAACTGAGTCACAGGTACTGAGTTTCTGATGTGTGTTGATTACTCATCCCTGGTGTTGCTCCAGGGCTTATTTCACAATGCAAATATGCAGGTCTGATGTCAAAACACCAGTTTTACCCAGAGAACATCTGAGTTCCTGATTGGATCAATATTCCTTTACAAGGAATTTTACACACCTGAGCCTCCAGAGAAATATCATTGTCCAGCCTCTTGAACGCGTTCAGCAGAGCCTCACGGGTGTCTGGAATCTCCCCCGGGCTGAAAACAGAGAAGGAGGGCAACGTGTGTGAAATAGAGGGAGGGAGCCAGAAGTCGAGAACTGAGACCAATAACAGCACTGTTGGCAAAACAGACGAGCCAGCATCAGTGTGGGTACAAACCAGCGAGTCCAGTTTGAAATGTGGACAAACTTTTTGAGAGGCCAAAGCTGGGCATTGCATTAAGGCAAACAATTAGCTGCTGTAACATAATTGTGTAATTGACATGAGTCAGGAGACGGTGTCGGTTTTGAAGAGTTTAGACTCTGTTGTGCAGCCTTGATTTTGATTTCCAGCCCTCACCTGGTGAGATCGATCAGCTCCTGCCAGTAGGTCCGCAGGCTGTTGAAGTAGAGAGTCTGAGCCTCCCTGCTGAAGTAGTCATTGGGGCTTTTGTGCCATTGCAGGATGGGACTGAGGGCCCTGCCGGACTCTACCGCTGCCTCCAGTTCACACAGCGTGTCATGGGGCAGCAGAGACACTGCTATGTAGTAAAACAACCTCTCACTGAGCGCCTGGCAGAGAGGGAGAGAGGAAGATGATCCAACAGGGTATAAATATACAAGCTGACCATTAAACCATGAATCCTCCAAAGAATTCTTTGTTGGCTAATTCTGACAGATGTGCAGCCTAACACCTGCATATACCTTAAAACTTAACAGAGCATGTGGATTCAAATGTTTTTATGGCATACACAATAGTTAAAGTGACAGTGAATGTTTAATGCTTTAGAAATGACTGGTGTTAATATCTGTAAGTAATCTGGGGCTGAATGCATTTGAATTGAATTGAATTACTTTCTAAATGTCCTAAGTATACCTTGATATGGCCTCAATTCCTGGACAACCTCTTATAAACAAATGAGAGAAGTTCTTTTATAAAATTAAAATGGAAATTTCCCACATATTAGATAAGAGGTTGTTTACCAGCATACTGTGTCATGTGCCAATACCAAAATTTAAACAATGCAAGAATCAGTTTAAGAAAATTAGAGTAAACATCACATCAAGTGGCACAAAGCAGCACAATCAGCTCTACCTGAGCGCAGGCGCAGCCCGCATGGCCATCGTACACACCGAGCAGCATTCCTCGTGTCTGCAGGCATGTGGCCGCACTGCGACGGTCCTCTATGGGAGCGTTGGCTGGCAGCTGGTTACTCTCAAATCCCATTACAGCTGATACATTCTTCCCATCAAACTCTGGCACCTATAATCACAACACATACAAATGGTTAGTTTTGAACTTAGGTGTAGAGATGGTGATTAATGTTTTCTTAAAGTAATTAAAACCCCACAAACCTTGAAGCTGTACTCGTTGGCTTTGAGAATGGAGTTGACCTGTGGTGGTGAGAGGATGTAGCTACGGAGCACGGCGGCAGTCTGGTAACTTCGTAAGTGCTGGTGACCCTGCAACCGTCTTGAGGCAGGTCGGTGTGCCGAATGGGACCGGTGCTGTTGGCATGGTAACAGAGTGGAGGCCAAGACCTTGGAGCGGGGCAAACCCCTGAGCAACTGAGATGTCACGTGCATGACTGACGATGCAGTGAAGGCGCACACACAAAAACAGCTCACCACCAATGTTTTTATACCTATTGAAGAAGCCAACACAGACACAGTCAGGAAAAACATCTGGAGCAGAGAGTGTTCCCTCTAAGCTCCATTAGGCAAACAGTGTGCAAACAGAATGATGACGTCACGAGGTTCTGAAGCTGGGACATATAGCAGCAGGGTTTTATATAAGCACCTGCAAAACAGGTACATTTTGTCTGAACAGCAGCTCACTAACTGGCCAATTACTTGACATTTAACCATGATATTTACATAGGGATCAATCTTTGATAACATTAGACGAAAACCTCATTCCCATGTAGTGTAATACAGTAAATGAGACCATCACAGTGGATACAACCAAAAAAAAGATGCAATGGTGTGAAATGTGTTTAAATATCATTTGTAATAAATGGAAAATGTGTTGCCATACTATCAATGATCTTGAATCTTGTTTAATACCCCTACCTTTTAATCTTGCTTCTAATTCGGCCTTATTCTGTTTTATTAACTTAAAATCGTATTTACTTTTATCTTGTTTGTCTTTTCTCTTTCACTGTTTTTACTTTCTTTATATCCATACGTGTGTTGTTTTTCCTTTGCCGTGTTTTGAGAGAGAGAGAGAGAGAGAGAGAGAGAGAGAGAGAGAGAGAATCTGACTTGACAGCCATCAGACTGATCTTGAAGTTGAATCACCACCTGTACCTGAGAATTTGTATAAGGAAATGAAACAATTGGAAAATTCCCCTGAATTATCTGTTTATCTCGAATGCACTTCCTACTCAATGTGCATTCAACAGGGGAATACCAGACCTAGGATATCACATTGCATCTCTGTTGAGTGCTGAGGCCGATGGAAACGCGTCTGACTTTGTGTTAGTGACCTTTCCGGACTAGTCACCGTTCCGTCTGAAGAGAATCGGTATTAGAGGTGGCTCCACAGGGAGATGTCCTGGCTTGAGTTGCAACTCTGCACTCGTCTCCAAATACAGGTCAGCAGTGCTGCACGCCACGCTATTATTAGTCTTTCAGCCCTGACATTTGGATCCTGAGAAATGTTCTGTGTGGTCATGGCCAACTGAACTGGATCCAGGCTGCGTCTCTTCTTATACTGTGTCCTCATTACATAACCTAAGTAGATCTGCAGCCCTGCAGAGTGAAGTCTACACATAGTCTCATGCAGCAGATGATGTAGCTCACCTGACAATCTAGGCTAATATCAATCAATCAAAAATGTATTTGTAAAGCCCATATTCACAAACCACAATTTGTCTCATAGGGCTTTAACAAGGTGCAACATCCTCTGTCCCAAACCATCAACAAGAGAAAAAACTACCACAAAACCCCATTAACAGGGGGAAAACGTAGACACGTCAGAGAGAGACACCAACATGTGAGAGATCCCTCTCCCAGAAGTGGAGTAGAGGTAAGATCCTACAGGGGCTGGTCCTGGTTAAAGCTGAGCATCCCGTTCTCCTCCCTAACCCAGTGCATGAGTCAGACTGGGAAGAAGGGGAGGCCTCGCTCCAGCTCGGGGGCTGTGCACGAAAGTTGCCATGTTTGTTGACATTAGGAGCCCGTGCTAGCTTGTAGCAGGTACGCACAACGCGGGCTAACGTCGGCGTTGTTAGCAGGAGTCACGACGTCACATCAAAACAGGGCTGACACACGGCGCCAGACTAAGACACGGACAGACGAGCCCTCGGGACGTGCGTCACTAACCCGGGTGGAGCAGCCAAGTTCGTGCTAAGCGCGGCTAGTTGAGGTGACACCACAGCCCCGGCTCCGGTTACACTCCCCGAGCCGGAGGAGAGCCGCTCCCCGGAGCTGCTCTACACAACAACGACTAACCCACCGCGAGGGAGAAAACATGTCGGAGCTCAAACTCACCTTACAGGGAGGAGAATAAGTGCGCGAGGTTCATGTCTCCTCCTCGGAGCTTTATACTCTCTGTCGGTCTCTGGAGCTGCGTGTCGTCCCGCAGCGCCGCACCGCACACTCAACGCTCATTGGCTGAGCCGTGACGTCAGCCCCGCCTCTCACGCACGGAGGAGACCTTTCAAACCAGCAGCTGATCTTTAATATCAAGAAATAAGTTTCCTCCATCTCTGATTGTACAAATGAAACAGATATTAACACCTTCAAGTATTTTAAGCTTCAAGAGACTTTTATTTAAATACTTTTGTTTATATATATGTCTGTTTCTGAATGAAAAAAGAAAAAAAACTTTCAAACCCATACTCACATATAAATATGTTATTGTCTACTTAATGAAATAACTACTTAACAAAATAGTGCATCATATCTATCCAACGTAAAAAATATACATCAAGATTTATGGCTATTAAAAACAAGTCTGAATTCTTTGAGAATGAAGCTTTTTGGGGAAAGAGGATTATTTTTGCTACACATACAAACCACCCTATTAAATTGGAAGCTAGAAATGTTTTATTATATCCTGAAAATAAAAATCAAGAAAGTTCAACACAAAGTCAGCGTCCATAAAACCAAGTTCTTTCTGTCACATTTGCTTTGTTTTTTTCCTAAAGTAGATTTTTTTTTGTCCATGTGTTTGTTAGATATTCAATGTTGAATAAAGTATTTTTAAAAAGGCTTAAAGACGTAGAGGTTAATGTTGATGTTTTTATTTTATTTCATATATCTACATGTATTTTAAAATAATGACTAAGCTGAGCAAATAAATCCCACACCAGATTAGAAGACCTGTGTGTCAACTATTCAAATACAAATATGTAAGATTTTATACAATTAAAATATATATATATATATATATATATATATATTTATAGTTTAATCATTTTAAAAAGATAGCAACTCTTTCCTAAAAGATAAAAAGTAAAATCCTGTCTTTCTGTTGACTCCACTCAAACTGACCTATGTTTCATCACAATATTGATCTTTATGCAAACACAAAAAATTATAAATTGTTACAGTAACAAAACTTTCAACAAGATTCAAGAAGTCTTCATATCAAAACATTTTAATCAATATAAAATTCAAACTCTTTACAAAAATTATGATATTTACATCATAATAACATTAGAAGTAAAAACACTGTACACGAAAAAGTAGAGTACAAAAAATAAGCTGCACAAGCTGTGAACAGTAAACATGTTTGAAAAAAATGGCACTAAACTACCACTGACACAAGAAATTACTCAGCTGGGAATTTAAATCAGAAATCTCTCATCCACCAGAGTCTTGTTGACGAGGTTCTTCCTTCCGAGAAAGTTACGGATCAAGCGGAATATCTGTAATGAATGAGATGGTTTTCAATACATAGATGTTTTTGACACAGTAAACGCAACTTAAACTGTATACTGTGGTGGCAATTTCTGTGAATCAAGCACAAAGTCAAACACTTCTTTCTGTAAGTTTAATTCAGCATCTGCAGATGGACTCACAGTACACATCCCCTGAATGACATGTACAAATGAGCAAAGAACAGAGATGAGAGCTGTGTTCTTATAACCCACAGCCCCCTCCCATTGGGTATGTAAAGGTATTTATTACCCTCCTGATGTCTTATCAGGGTGGGAGACATCCTGCCTTCATGTCTCTGTGGAAGACCCCTAGAGCGAGACCCCAAATGTGAGATCCCAACCATATGCCAAGAGATACCATAAAGTTTAGGCTTCAAGAGGCCATAGAGTTAAAGTCTCTAGGCAATAATCGTAAACCTAAAGTTGCCCTTTAAGATTTTGGTCAATCTTCCACATACACGTCTGCTCGTGTAATATAACATCTACAAATTACTAAATTTCCATTACAATAAACAACATATACTGACCATTTGCTGTGCGTATGTAAGAACAGCTGCAAGCACAAAACTCTGAGATCCAAGGTCGACGACACAGAAGAACAAAGTGTCAAAGATCAGCAGCGTGGCCTCATTCCCATAAAACAGCACATCGCTGAAGGAGTGGGCCTCATCTGACGTGAGAAACACAATCAGACATGTGTTTATGTCATGTACACAAACATAAATAAATATATGCACAACTAGAAACATACAGCCTGTCTAGGCCAAGAGGTCGTTACCGTTGTAAAATATGCTTTTGTCACTGGGTTCAAGAAACTCCATTCCTATGACCCGCTCAAACACCAGCTTGTCCTTCACGATGTAATCCATGTCAGGGTGAGCCTAGGGTAAATAGGGCAACATGAGAAACACATGTGTCTGTGCAAAACATTGTAGGTCAATGAAAACACCTCATGTACAAACAAATAGATACACATTCTGAATATGAGTTTATTTAAGCGAATTTGTACTAACATGGTCTATAATGGATCCCAGGAAGTGGTTCATGGTGTGGTAGGCTCTGATGTTCTGCTCAAACGGGTTGGCTGTAGATGCGTCGATCAGCCGCTGAGGCCCGTTCCTCTGCAACACAGGAGACATCAACCAAATCACTGAGAATCCCTTTATATATTATTTCGTTTTTTTTAGGTTTTCTGTGTTTATGACAGAATTACAAACATGGCAGCGAAAGCACACACCCTGCTGAGTGGCTCCCGAATCCTGTCATACTGTGACCGCAGGCGATTGGTAAGCGACACCTGAAAGGTCTGGAGGTCTGTGTTGGGAAGCAGCCCTCTCTGACCACACAGAGACTCCTTGAGACAGAAAGAGGCAGAAACAGGATGAATGTGACAAGAAAGGTCATAGTTATTTTACAGATATTTAACATGTGGTCTGTTGGTACACTTACAGCCTCTCTCTTTAGATTGTTGTTCAATTCCTCCATGTTTGTATCTGCGTGGCCATGTACTGAACGCCCGTGGATGTAGTAGCCAAAACAACGCTGAGGTAACAGCAGCACGGATACCTTTATAGACACCGACAAAACACAGTCCAATTAAACAATCCAGACGGATACAGAAAATTGTTGGATGGATATTAAACACACTGCTACTTACATTACTGATGGAGCAGAGATCGACAAACTGACGAATTTTGTCCTCCACAAAGTGTTCGTAAAACACAGTGAAGAAAATCACCTGCAGGGATAAATGATTATCTTTTGAAGGATCTTTCTACGCATGTGCTTTACACTGTATTTCACTCTTTTTAAGATAGACATGAAGTAAAAGATCAGGGGAAAGTGAAGGAAGAAGGAGATCATTATAAAGGGTGGCGGTTTTACCTGCAGAAGCCCGATGCAGAGCCAGAGTGTAGCTGCAAGACCGTAGCGCAGGATCAGGCTGTATGGCGGCGTGTACGTCTGTGAGGAGCGGGTGAGAGTTGACCAGGGATCCCTCAGCGCTAAGTTAGAAAAACCAAGGACCTGGACGACACACGGTGACATACCAGCAATGAGGAGAAGGGAGATAATCAAAGCTGCAAAAAAAAGAAATACTGTTCGTGCTGAGTGTAAAATGTACCTCAAGAAAAAAGAGCACAGCCATGATCTGAAAGGTTGGGCTGATCTTGCGGATGGTCTGGATCTCGTTCCATTCATTGGCTACAAAGTAGGTTCTCCAGATGCTGACCGGAGCAGCATCACGTTTTGGCTCACCGGAAGAGCCTGAAGCAGTGGCAAATATGGTGACCACAATAAAACAGTTGGATAATTACTTCTTAGGAAAACTACAAAATATAAGATCACAGTAAATATGGTTGTACCTGGAACAGTTCTGATAGATTTGCTTCGTGGTCTCTCCCAGTCGATGAGAAATACATCGACTGACACCTGCAGGACCAGCTTGTGGAGAAACTGGAAAGCCTAAGGACACAAAAATACAGAAAAACTATTATTTTTAAGCATTCAAAAAGAAGCACGCCCTCTAGTGTTCAAAAACAACACAGCAACATTTCAGATCAGTTCTGTCTTACCTTTAGGGTGAAAGCACAACCAATGTACGTCACAAACTGCTCCTCCTGAGCAGGCCTTGGTAACAGCACTGATACAAACTGTTGGGCCTAAACAGACATACAAAAATTTAGTCCAAGAAAGCTGACAACAAAAACCACACCCAAAATCTAAGTATATAAAACGATGTTGAGGCAAAGGAGGTAAAGGAGGAAAAAGACTTGCCTTTAATGTCTAAAGAGTGCAGACAGGAAAAAACAAACCAAAGTCCATGCAAAGAGAAAAAGAAATGTTACGTGTTCGGAAAATGATTGAAGTTTAAAAAGTTAAAAAAGAAATGGGTTACTGGTAAAAACAGTAAGTACAACACAAATGTGCAAATTATCAATCCTATAAAAAAAAGTCCCAGAGGAATGAGACCAACCTTGTAGAAGATGAGCCAGTAAAGCCCAGTTCCCACGGTGACAGCAAAGAAAACGTTGGCCAGATCTCCAGCGTAAAACAGCAAAAACTTCAGCATTGTCTGAGGCAGGAGAAATAAGAGAGACGAAGATTATTTCCAAGCTTTACACCCACATATGGATGGAGGGGTTTTAAATTATCACACGTTAAAGATGCAGTACCCCGGCATCAATGAGCGGAGAGGCGATCCTTCTCTTCCAGCTGACTGTCTTCAGCAGAGAGTAGAGCACGGCCACGCCACCCATCACACCCAGAGCGGTCTGTAAACACAAAGGTCTTAAAAATCCTGGGGTGATACCACATCATTGTGTCCTCGGACATTCACAAGAGCTCCTCAACATTTCATTCAGGCTTCTACTCACATCTGTCTTTATGCGAGCCTCACTCTGATCCATGTCGTACTCCACAGCAAATGTTGTCTAGAAACAGATAAATAGGTTTTACGCATAAGTCAACCCAAAGCTTGTGTTTGAGATAAAGTCAGTGACTCATGTTACCATTTGTGTGTGTGTGTGTGTGTGTGATCTACTCACAGACACAGTTTGTGTATTGATATCCGTGATGGGGACATCTGTGTAGGTTACAATCATTAGAGGGGGATATACTTGTCCTTTCTGGGTTCGTGGAACCATTTGGAACCTGCCAAACACACATGTTGGAAAACATCAGAACCATCACCATGGCAACAACCGTATACAAAGATTTGACTTTCTATATATTTTTTTTTATCATGGAGGTGTGTAGTTCACAACAGGAGCCCACCTAATTTTGACACTGCTGGCCACACGGATGACTTTGGGCTGAGAGCTCACACTCTTCTCTCTTCCACTCAACATGTCGACAAGAAATATACGTCGAGACAGGTACCAGTTCTTCATGCTCTCTGTGCAGAGACAAAATATATTAAAACAATTCATATCACACACAGAGACACACACACACACATAAAAAATGAAATTGCACCTTGGTTGACGAAGCGTCCATTGTATTGCTGGTTATAGACGAGTGTGGGAAGGGGGAGAAGTTTTCTGTTCTCTCCACCACCAAGATCCAAAAACACATCGTAGAACAGCGGCTCGGGGTGGGAATCCATCAGCTCTGCCACCGAGAGTTCACACTGTACACACACACATGCAGCTTATAACACAACTGCGCATTACACATTGAGTTTGTGCACTCTGAGTTAAAGGAAGCCCGAGACACTCACACTTTCTTTGTAGGCAGTTCCAAAGCTGTAGGCTGCTGCTTGTTTGATTGCTGTTTCCGGACATAACTTAAAGAAGAGAAGAAGAGAGGAGGTGTTGTGAAATTATCTGTGTGTTTTAAATTGTATGTGTCACATGAAAACCTGTCTGTTAAAGATGGACGTCACACTGTACAAGAGTAACAACATGCGTACTGTTAACGTGCAAAAGAGAAGAGTGTGAAATTTGCTCTGCCATAAAGCTATCCAGTTGAACCAAGCATGCATTACAATGCTCCTGTGTATTTAGACTAATTGATACCTTACCTGTAGATTATTCCCTCCAAGTCGTTCCCATCGGAGGAACTCTCCCCTGACATTATAGACAGCTGCAAGCAGCTTAATGTCATTGTTCTGTCAAATAAACAGAACATGTTGATTAACAAAACATTTTCTGTACTTTTCGTCCCTCAGATTTATTTCTTTGTAAGGGGAAGATGATAAGGGTTTCTCCCTTACCTTGTTTTTTCCTCTGAAGCTGAAACCACCAGGAATTGGATCGGTCTGAAGCACTCGACTGGCCAGTCCTGGTTCGTCCCCATAGTAAAGCCATGGCAGATTAGCTCTCCTGAAGAAACAACATTAAAGTGCTTAATGTCATCTCCGGGTGAAACTAAATTAAGGGTTTATGGGGATGAGACTTTGTTTGTATCATTCTAAATCAGTAGAGATAGTACAATATTATACATATAAGCAAGGAGAGTGTTGCGAGTACCAGTAGGAAATGTCTTGAGTTGAGCTCACAGCAGCCATTGATCTGAAAATGGAGTTGAAGAGACCACAGGCATCGTTGGACACGCCACTAAAGGAGTGCATGTTCATCACACACATGTTCCCAAGAGCCTGGCACGCTGTCAGGTTGGAAAAGACCTGTAAACACACAATTTATTTACACATGTAATCACACATTTCACCCCTCAGAAAAATCCTAGGGGCCCCCTGATAATAACAATATACACTAAAATCCCACCAATCAACATACTTCACTTGTTTTCCAGTCGTTCAACTAGAAGACTGTTTTAATAATTTCACTAGATTTGCTCTGTTATAAGAAACATTCGGCATCAATTTAAGGTTAATTTGTATTTGTTGAATATGTCTATGTTTTTGCCATAAATACCAGCAGAACGTCCTAACCATCCACTCAAAATATCCCCCCCCGTATCATACTGAGTACATTGCTGTCCAGACCGAGAAGTTGATCCCTATGATGTTAGAGCAAAAATATTTGTGACAAGGGATAAAAGGAGACATGGAATTACAAGACAGGCTGCTGATGAAGAGTAGAGGTTCTTCACAAACCAGGCGGACTGGACACTGAACTTCTACAAGAGGAACAGAACAGAAAACATAAATCAGAATACGTCAGAATTAACAAAAATGATTTAAGTAAGTGAGAGAGGAGGGGAGAGGAGTGACTCACCAACTGGGCATAGGTGACACTGGGATTCACGTTTGTGGGGAGGCTGCCTGGAGGGAAACATAATCCTCCGGCCTGTAAAATACATAGGAACCATTGATGATACATGTGTTCTATCAGTTTGTTACTGAATGGTGTGTGCACATGGTTTTAGAGAGTACTGGGGATCGTGGGTTGACTGAACTCACAAGGATATTTGGAGGGTTACACATACAGGAGGTGTCAATGAAGGTGGCCTGACATCTCTCACATCTGAAAGACAATAACAAATGATCTGTTACAATAATCTAAATAATCTTCTTCAGTGCTCATACTCTCTGTGACCTATTATATGATCCTGCGCTGATTGTAACTTCCACACTACCTGTCTCCACTGCTGCTCGGCACAGACAAAGCACTGATGTTTCCATCACATGTTTCACACCTGGCCTCATCCAAAAGTTTTCCACTGACATCTCGCTCCACTGGGGAAAAAAAGGTTGTAGTTGTATACATAAAACACACAATTATCAAAGCCATTGCCTCATGTTGTTCAATTTGCAGTGAGTAAATTCGACATTAAATATTTATAAATTAGTTGTGTTATTAGTGACTCACCCAGGACACGGGCTGGTGGACAGAGGCACTTCCCCTCATCACTGAGACTGCCCGGACAGCGAATACACCCAAACCCGTCTTTCGTTACGGCCTGTGTGTAAAAAGACAGTTTTAATTTCAATTTTATTTAGAATAACAAAACCACAACATACCTCAAGGCACAGTGTATTGTAGGTTTGAGATGATTGTGTGATGGAATGTCAGAGTAGAATGTGAGCTACACAGTAAATAGAGATATTAAGTGTAAACTCTACATACAGGCTGGTCGGGGGGGCACAGCTGACAAGTAAGGGATGCCTTATCAGTGGTGACACTTCGGTAACCTGTTTTGCATACACAGGTCAGTCCTAAAATAGGAAGGAAACCAGAACACAGTTAGTGGAGTTTATATAATCTTCAGTTCTCACATATTAGTTTACTAACAAATCAAAGCATTTTCCTTAAAATCTAAAACCACTCCCACGAGGTTGTAACCCCACCTCCTCCAAACAGCACTGAAGTCTCCACAGCAGTAAGAAAATGTAAAAACCTCACAATGTCATGATATTATGTGTTATGATACTGTACTGATTCTGGAAACACATATATTAGGTATTGGTTTTATTCTATTATAAACCAAACAGCACAGATATCTTTAAGTTTTAAGGTTGAATTGAATGAATAATGTTTTCTTTACATTCGTATTAGTCTGGCCCTCATGTTCATCTGTGAACTGTGTGTATTATCACACATTTGTCCCGAGCTAACTGTTACCCGGGTCACTGTGGCCTCTCTGCATCGTGTGTTGATAGCTACCTCACAACAGCGTCAGTTAAATTTAAATTGTAAGTCTATTAACAGCATCTAACGGCTGTGTATCGCGTGTGAATCGGTGCTGGTGGACGATGTGCTGAGGCGGTAACAGACCTGTTGAGCTCCGGAGCTGATTTGAACCGCACCTCGCACACGACAAACTGGAGATGTCGAAGAGCTCCTCCGCGCCACAGTCCGCCGGAGCCCTGAAGGGAATAACAAACTGCTGGCAGCGAAGTGAATCTGCGTAAATGAAGAGAAAGAGCACCAGACGAACTTTGTGTCTGATGGCGACAAACCGCAGCGTCCCCGTCGCCATGGTAAACAACGGGCTTCCTCTTACCCACAATCCTCTGCGTTCAGCGTGATGACGTCGTAGCGTGCGCGTGTGTTCACGAAAGGTAAATACTCGCGCGTGTGTATATGATTAAAGTTCGTTCGTGTCAAATAAAGTCAAATATAGGAACAAATAAAACACACTCATTCAAAATGAGCCGAACACGTTCTCAAAATAAACAATTATAGACCGAAAGGTAAATGATCATTTATGATTCATTCATTTATATTTATTTCGAACATGTAAATAAAAAAGAGAGAAATTATACAAACAAGTGAGAAGTATTAAACGCTTAATCATTTAATCTCCATAATAGATTAATTAACAATGATCTCATAACTTAACCAGCCTCCTATTTATTATATATAAATGATAAAAATGTAAAGAATAAAGAATATTAAGGATAAAATTAACTCATGAGAGATTACATCATAACAATTCAAACGTAGTTCCTTTTTACTTGGCTGTTCACTAGCTCAGATTTAGGGTTTCAAGACCACAGACCACATTATTGATATTTAATGAGTGAAAACAATATGAATAGAGAGAGAGAGAGAGAGAGAGAGAGAGAGAGAGAGAGAGAGAGAGAGAGAGAGATGGATAGATAAATAAGCCGAGAGAGAAGTAAAGAAAGAAAAAAGATAGAGCGAAAGAAAGAAATAGATAGATGGATAGAGAGAAAGAGAAATAGATAGAGAGACAGATAGAGAGACAGATAGAGAGACAGATAGACAGACAGACAGACAGACAGACAGACAGACAGATAGATAGATAGATAGATAGATAGATAGATAGATAGATAGATAGATAGATAGATAGATAGATAGATAGAAAGCTTCTATGTCACAAAATCAGGAAATAGCAGTTGTGATGTGCTGGGTGCAGCTCACACTCCGGTCCAGTAGGAGGCGAAAATGTTCCTCCATCACACTGTAATGTGAGTGAAAAAAAGGAGGGAACAGGCGGAGCCGTTACATAAAAAGTAGAAGAACGGCTTGAGTGGTTTTCAGTGGAATTCAACCCGCAGCAGCAGAAGTTGAGGCGAAGGAGCAGCAGCAACAACACGTAACAAAGCGACCTGTTAACCACTGCGGTGTTGTTGTTTGTTTTTACCTCAGCTGTGGTGAGTATATGAGGGGTTTCATGGAGGAGAAAAACCCGAGCTTGTTTTGTTTCTCCTTCCCCCCCAAAATTGTTCACTTTTCTCCTCTGTGCTCGGTGTGACGCACATGTTTTCCTGAAAGCCTCGTGACTCTTTCTCACAATGTCTGCCCTCATTTTTCAGACCCCTCCTGACCGGCTATGACAAAATGGCCATAATCCTGTGCTTGCAAGGGCTCGATGTGAAGGCAGGTACTGAAGATATAAGGAAGTTCTTTAAATGCCTTTTTATACCCAATGGTGGCGTGTACATAGTGGGAGGAAGTCTCAGAGAGGCTTTTATTGCATTTACCACCGAGCGAGATGCCAAACTCGCCATGCGGCACACTGGAGATTTGCTCAAGGGGTCTAAAGTGACTCTACACATCAGCAGCATGGAGGAGCTGGAGCTAAAGTTAAAGTTACAGATGAAGAGGAAGAAGGAGAAGTTGCATATGAAGAGGAAGGATGTGACGTTGCAGACGAAGACGCAGGATGTGAAGTTGCAGATGGAAAGGAAGGCGGAGAAGTTACAAATTAAGAGACCGGAAGAGAAGAATAAAAATAAACCCTCCCCCACCCAACAAGGTGTCAAGAGTCCTCAACCATCCCCGGATGCAAATTGGCCCTCTTTGAATGCACATGATCTCAATACTTTAAATCTAGCATCCTCTACTGCTCGGTCTCTTGATCCCCGCATTGCAAAACGGCATCAGCCTCTGCATCAAAATACTGCAACTCTACAAACTTCAGTAGTGCACACACTTGATCCCAATACTGCCTTTCTCCTCGGGATGTGCACTGTCCTTCAAAGGCTCCAGTCATCCAGTCCTGAACAAAACGGTGAGGCGGGGCAAATGACTGATTTCCCCAATGCAGACAGCAAATCTGTTGCGTGTGATTTTGTAAGGACATCAGAACTAACTCTGGACTCAAGCCCCGGTTATGTCAGGCTCTTTGGTCTGCCAACCTCAGCTACAAAAGAGGACATATGCTGTTTTTTCACAGGGTTGGAAGTACAGGAAGCCATGGTGAATGTGAAGTTGGGACCCGGCCATGGCTGCCTTGTGAAGTTTGCAAACGCGGACGTTGCATGCGATGCTCTTCATTTCAACAATCAGTTCCTGGGGCCCATCTGTGTGGAGGTACGTGGAGCAACTGAGAAGATGTGGACCGGCGCGCTTCAGGAATGTGAAAATGGCATGAGAGGGAAGTCCCACCCAAACCCCCTTAGGGAAACTGCAAACCCCAAACAAACATTCCGTACATTACCGCTGAGGAAGAGGCGGTCTGACCATCTGTCTCCAAATAAATGGATAAAAAAGCCAAGACTATACTGTGACTCATCATCTACCTTATCTCCAAGAATGGACTACATTGTCATGGCCTGTAATCTTCCCAAAAAGATGACTAAGACTGAAATAAAGGAATTGTTTCAATGTCCAAACATTGCACACAAAAATGTACTTCACCTGCTGGACAACGAAGGCAACAGAACAGACACAGCTTTTCTTATTTTTAACTGCATTGAGGATAATGACTATGCAATAAATCTCAATGGGTGCCATGTGGGTTCTGCCATCATTGAAGTATCATCAATCACTAAGGACAAGATGAAGGACATGATGGCTAAAACCCATCCCAGGAGGCGCATGAGGATGAAACCAAATCAAAAGAGGAAATCCGATTTACTTAGGACACAGGACGGACAAACCCTACACTCAAATACAGCTGCTCAGACGTGCTTGTTTGTTAGAAACTTGCCGTCAGATGTGAAAGTGAGTCAAATACAAAACCTGTTCTGCAAGTACAAACCGATGGAGGATAATATACATTTATTGCATGACAGCGATGGCAACGGTATTGGTGAGGCCATAGTTCAGTTCAAGTCACCGAAGCTTGCAGCCCTGGCTCAAGGGCTCAATGGTCAGGACTTAATGGGGGCACAAGTGCTCCTAACCTGCATGAGTGTAAAGCAGATGAATGACATCTTGGCAAAAACATTGCCATCACCGTAGCCTGACTGAGATCTTCATGTTCCTTTCAAGACATTTATCTTCCAGCTGTTATTCTGCTCCACTTAATCAACCCATTGAATTTGTAAACTTTTTTACCTATCAAATGTCTTAATTTTGTTCTGTTATTTTGTACTGTCAATTTTAAAATAAATATTGTTTAAACACTGTTTCATGGCTCGTCATTTACCAAAGACAACTTCAGATGATAATGCAAGTGATTCAGATTTATGTGGCAGTATCTCGGCATCCAGTGTTGGAAGAGGATCCACTGTGGAGGACATCTATGATTACGGCTAGGAATCCATCTGTGGGAGTCCTGGAACATTGCTGTTAATTTCTGTGATTCCATTCAGAAATAAGAACGAGGCTGGAGGCAATAGTTTCATTGCAGTGTTCCGATTGAAATAAATTTCACATTTCCAAACACCTTTCTACATTTCTTTTATTAAAACTTGATCTTGGGGAAAGGAAAGAAGAAACAGTCATACATTGACTTGATCACTTAAAGCTGAGGAAAACATGCACAGAACTGTGTAAAACTCATGAAAAAAAAAAAGAAATGCCTAAAAGCAGGAATATCAAAGTGAACAGCTCTTGGATGTAATGACTGATGCAAACGCTGGACAGGAGTTAGTGAGCTGTCGCGTCATCCTCTGATTGTTATTTGTAATACCTGGATTGAATATCAGAATACCTTGTTGGACCTGAAGAAAGACAAAGAAAATACATTAAAAAAGGACAAAACAAAGAAATTTGTTTCCAAAATGAGCAACAGGAACACGATCTGTTGGTGCTGGTGTACCTGACAGACTACTCGAGTATCGGTCACTACTACTTGACAATCTGGAAGGCGTAGAGGAGAAACTTGAAGAGCTCATTGACAAGCTGTTCACATTGGAACCCTGTGGATGAAAAGAAGAGAGGACATTTAGGAGGAGACAATACACGTGTTCCCTAAAACACCATTCAACTGATTCATCGGATGTGAAATAAATGAAAGATTTGGGGCCTCATTTATAAAACAGTGCGTAGGATTCATGGCATCAAGAGAAGAGGAAGAGCAACTTTCTGACACCGACGTCGAGGAGCTTGTTAGTGAGGTGGGGATTTTATGGAACAGCAGTGATGTCATTAATAAGGAAAATACACTGATACACTGCTGCTGATAATACAGTGAGAGTAAGTATGATAGAACAGAATACATACGTATTTTAATCATCCCGTCATCTGTGTAATACTAGACTCAGTTCAGCACAAAGATCCAACATCATAGATTTATAGAATCTATATCAGCTGATTACTCATCATGGGACAAAAAATCTTTGATCACCGAACACTCGTTTCCTCCTAATCCTAATCCTTCCATTTGCGCACACCGCAATCCGTGCCAGTGCATCAATCGCACAGCATTACGCACAAGTCACTGCAGTATTTATATATTTAGAGCCATCGGACCAATTACTTCACACATCATAACCTCAACTCTGGGATATAATTCGGAATTGGAAGTTTGAAAGTGAATAGTTTTGTCTTTATTTTCGGTGAGATATCTCCGGTGCGCCTGATGGCACAGTCATGTTCAATGTAGCGATTTTACACACACACTCAGACTTGATGATACACGCAAAGTGTTCGAAGATTAAAATAATTAATGACTCGGCTCTGTAACTCTGCCGTTTGATGGTATCTGAACGTAATTTGCTGTAAGTTGTTTAATATCTTTTTCAATTGAAGGTTGAAAGAGGTGCGGGATCTCCCGAGCTTAGCAAGTAAAATCATAATATAGCATGCCGAAATAAAGATTTCCCATAAACTGTTGTATTAAGTAAATGCTGTAAATACTAACAAAGAATCATGGGTGAGTAAAGTAAAAAGCGTCTGGTAAAATGAATGAAATGTAACCACAAGTCAATTCTTAAAAGTACTGATTAATGAGGTCAAATGAGTTGAATTTATTGTTGACTTTCCCAACACTGCTAAACCTGTTGAATTGGAAGTCCCCTGTTCTGAAAAAGAGGAACAGTTCTGTGCAATGAGGAACTAGCACCTGCGCAACAGGAAACAGCGACAGGGTGTGGAGCAGAGGTAGTCACGGAAACGGTTTCCAGTAAATGGGTGGGTAAAATATGAAATGATATTTAAGAAAAGAATTAGACCAAATAGATGTTTTTCATTTTCGGCAGCCGTCCTGACCGGTGAAGGCCCTTCCCGATGGAGAATGCTGTCTCCTCATCTTAGAAAAAGCATCTACAGAGTAAATCTACAGCTTAGAATAATTATTCTGGAGAGTCTGGGAGTATGTCTTAACATAGAGACAAGCCAACTGAGCTGTGGATTGTGACTTCGCTCTGTGGACACTTTTGCCTGCTCTACCACGACAGCTTGGATTTTTAAAGAGGACACAAGTTTGGAGTTTTCAGCAGAATTCAGACTTTTGGTAGGAGAAGAGAAGTTGCTCGCTCTCTCTCAAATTTCATCATGTTTTCCTCTCTTTACAACATTTTGTCATCTTTATATCTTTACTTTTTATATTAGATTTTAATCAACGCTGTATGCTTTGCCCCTGCTAAATCATTGCAATAAATATACAATTAAAGATTGAAGTGTTGTGGACATTGCCTTTATGCTAAATGGATTACTGTGGTGATTTTTAACAACTTACAGATTCTTTACACTTACCCTAGTCAACTATTTTTTAACACATCCTTGGGGCTTACAAAGCCACTAAACAATTTTGTGAGAAGTGGCGTACGCATCTTTCAGGCCCTGTTTTGTGCGTATGCAGAGGTTATTAATGAGGACCCTGGACACATTTGCTCAGATTGTTGTCAGATTTTCAATATCATATTGCACTTAATAGGTTCAGAAGGATGGATATGATATAGACAATATTCTAAACAACAGTTCAACTACATTGATCAGCTTGCATTTAAAAGGTTCAGTGTGTAGAATCTAGTGACATCTAGTGGTGAAGTTGCATGTTGCAGCTGAACACCCCTCACCTCACCCTCCCCTTCCAAACATGGAAGAGAACCTGTGGCACCCTTCAGTTGTCATTAAAACTCAAAAGGTCTTTAGTTTCTCAAGTTTGGACTACTGTGAACAGATCCCGTTCACCTGAATCTTACACATTAGACCTTTAAAACAATGTTTAAGATTTGAGAACAGTTTTTCCCCCTACCGATGATACGCTCCTCAGTCTGTACTCCATCAGCACATCTGTTAGTTTCTGTGTAACCTTCAGCACCAGCTGTGCATCACTCTCGTTCTCTATTCGGAAAGTATCCTGAAAGATACATTTTGTTAAGTTACTGTACATTTTAATAGAAAAAAAATAATAATTTAAAAAACATTATCACTCTTCTTAAGTTGGGAAGGAACATACTGAGAAATGAAACACATACCAAGTAACTGAGCAATGCACTAGGAGGGTTTCTGCTTTCTGGAGCTGCTCCCATCAAGCCTGGCCTTTCCATTGGCTTGTCCATTGGTCTGTCCATAGAACTACTCCCCATTGGGCCAACTCTGTACTCGTCAGGATACATTCTACCTGAGCTCTCCTCCAGCTGTCCACTCCTTCCATAGCCATCTCTTCCACCACCTGGTCCAAGACCATCGCCACTCCTAACTGGATGATGGCCCATACCATCTGAGAAAGGTCTCATATCCATATCAGAGGCAGGGAAATCTTGCCTGGTCGAGTACTCTCCAAAACCGGACTCCTCATAATCTTCCACTGGGTAGTCAGGGAGCGGACCACCTTGAGGAGGAAACTCCCCTGGATACCCCGGGCCAGAAAACCTGGGACCTGCAAAAGAAACACATGAATTATATTTTATTACACCTACAGAAAAGAAGATGAGCATACATGCCCACAATTACACAAGTACAAATATGACCTACCAAAGGGTGGTGCCTTTAGTCCCATTCGCAGAGCTGGTGGAGGCATAACTTTAGGAATAGCAGAACCTGTGAGAGAGATAAGGGCAATAGACACAAATGGAGTTCACAAAAGCAACCAACAGGGAACTCTTTATTACTCATGTTATACACAGAGAGTTACTTACGGAGTCCTTCGAAAGCAGGTACTTCCCAAGGCTCCTTCAGGATCACCTAAAAGCCACAACAGGTACAGACACATGGATTGTATTTACTCTTTTCACCATCACCTGTTTACATCTCTGTTTCTTTAATTAAGTGCTATTCTCTGAATTCCCCAAAAATTAAAATGTTAATTTGGCCAATATCAGAATTTGTGAGTGAGAAGGGTCTGATGCTCACCTTGACATGTCCCCTTCCCTCCATTTTCTGCACCTCACCAGCAGCCTCTTTAATGCTCTTCCTTACGGAAGGGTCTTTGAAGGCCTCCCCCTCATCCCAGTTGACCTTGTGAGGATGAACCATTTTCTGCGGACAGGGAGAAAAATACAAATTATTACAAATAATTACACAATATCGTATCATTGCTACAGACTAAAAGAACAATATACTCACCATGTATCTGAAGCTGTGTTTCCAGCCTCTCACGTGTGCAACCATGTCGTGCTGCAGGCGGTACACAGCACACATTTTGCACTGGTAGTGTGGTGGGACAGATTTACTGGGGCTGCGGAACTCCCACACATACTGAAGACCTGTAGGAGAGGGGTTTGATCATTGGTTATGCCTTTCAATATAGGATGAAAAGGTAGATGTAAGGGAAATAGTCCTGCTTACCAATGATGCACTCTGTGACCCCCTTCAACAGTGTGCTGAGAGAGGGCACAGTCTGGATAGATTCACCTTTCGTGAACACTGGGAAAACAACAGTGGTCAGCAAAAAGAAAACTTTAATAATGGTTTCACAAGACGGTTGATTTTCAACAAACTACCTTAGTGAGCCACTATGTTAATAATTGCTGGAGGGAGACCGGAGACAAGAGTAATCTTTGTAAACCAGATAGAAAACGTGTTGCTGGCAGTGTCTAATTGCCAATAAATGTTATTCTGTCGATATTAACTGAGCCATCATTAGAAACCCACCCTCCTTATTTCTGCTTTTGAAGACAGTGGGAGGGAACAGGACGGCTCACCCCTGATTTAGGCCCCAATTGGGCACCAGGACAAAAGCTCCTCTGCCGCGTTGCTTTTCACAGTGCCCTGCCACAGAAGCGTCACTTCTGTGTCGCACTGATGATGCAGCCCAGCAAATGCATGATCAAAAAAACTGCATGTGTCAAAATACTGTGATAACCAGGTACGGTTTACCCCGTTAAAAAATATTTTCATACACATTATCACTGAAGCCAGTGTAACACTGGCTTCAGAAAAAAGGAACTGCATTTGGCAGTTTAAAAAATATATTATGAGAACATACAGCACCCATCACAGCACAAAAAGTGCATGAAGATGTCATCAGCAACCACCAGAGATGTATGATTGCGTCACTGTAAGTTCTACTGTTTTAAGACCATGTGCAGGTGTTGTCTGGGACCGAGAGAGCTTATAGTGCTGGTCTTCAAGGAAGCAACGTCTAGGAGAATGTTTTTTCTAAAATGGCCCAATATATACTTAAAGCCCTCTAAAAGTTACAAATTTGATTTTCTAAACAGGAAACTAGTGGCAAGATACTGGTATATGTTTTGGAGGGTTCTGCAGTTGCAGACCCTCATCTCCACAGACCAAAACCGCGGATGCAACCACAACAGACCCAATCTCTGAGAGTGAGTGAGTCAAGAGTGTTGAACATCCCCATGAAATGAAGCAGGAAGAAAAAAGTTTTTAGATCTCAAGCTTCAGCTCTCAGGACTGGCACTAGCACCGTGTGTACAACACTTACCTATTTCAGCAGAATGCTGCGGATGCTGCTTTCTCTGTCAATGGAGGGAATAAACCCACATGAAGGAGAGAGACACATACAGGCATTAGTGACAGGATGACACTTAGCAGAGGACCGAACTCCTCGTCCATGTCCGCCACACTATTTATGCCATACAGCCATTCTTTTTTTTACTCTCCATGACCCCTGCACCAAGAAGTGGCAGTCACAGACACAAATTAATAAAGATTTCTTAATCATGTAGTCTGTGGATTAGTCCAAATTCTCATGAAATAAATGAGAATTTGGAACAGTCACACTTAGTATTTAGAAAGAAAGCAAGCTGAGAAACGGAATGAAGGTTACAACACAAAGTATAATATGCAACCATGTCTGCAGTGGCCATAATACATAACACTGAGGTCGAAACCTCCGTGATTTCCTCAGGAAAATGAAACTGATGTCACAACCACTTGGGGGAAGAAGAAAACGAGCTCTCAAACGTGCCCTTTTGCAGCCTTTTAGTAGGACTAACAACGAGGCAATAGGCAGAAAGAAGTAGCCAATCACAAGGGAAGTTGACCCTAAACCATGCATGTAAACTATCTGAACTGAAATCAAAATTCCCTAATGTAATTTGATTTCACTGGTGTGCAATAATCACTGCATTAATACCGGGTTTCTCAGCCAATTGTGTAACATTAGAAGTAACTGTTTTATACAAACATTTTAAAGGCAGTGCGTCCTGCTGTCAAAGGGGACCGGTGTAACATGAGCCTTTTTGATTTTCAGCGTGACAGCACTCAGAAATAAAAAACTGAGCAACCTGCCATTCGATATCGGTTCATGGAACCAGTCCAAATCAAACAAAGCTCAATTTCAGATCCAAAGATGTGTGATAACGGTTTCCATGACAGAATGCTTGCAGACGAAGAGCTGCGGGTGTGAGTTTTCTTAAAAACCTCTGGGGCGAACACAGGCTGCGGTTGACAGGCCTGGACCACTGTGTGTGGGGTGGCGGTCTCCAGAGGTCAAATAAAGCAGGCCTGAGAGCACAGAGGCAGGCAGTGACGTCCACCCGCCGGGGACTGCTGCCGCCTGGCTTTCCCATCAGGCATCACCACAGCCAGTGGACAACAAGGAGGCAGCACCTTGAGGAAACCACAGAGCTCCTGCTAGAGCTGTCCGGGTTCCACGTGAAGGGGAACGTGTGTCTTAATGTCTTAAACGGATTCATCTGGACTAATGTGAGACTTACCTTTCTCTTCTTAGCCTGCTTCGTGTTCATCAGAGCCTGGACCTCCATCTCTTCAGTTCCTCCACTGTGGGACACACGCATATATAAAACACATATAAAACTAAGTCCTCAAATAGGGAAGAACTTCCTGAGTTGAGGTTTGTCTAAATAAACAGGTTTACTGCGTTGTTTCGTTTCGTCTCAGGCCCAATGGGGCCGGGCGGGGTTTATTCTCAACATTACGCCTGCTATAAACAATCAAATACAACCTACACCTCCAATATTTAAAGGGGAAGACGGTGCACAACTTACCGGGGAAGTTTAAATGAAAACTGTGAGCTCCTCGGGGCACAAAGTCAAAAGGTATTCTTCGTGAGATGTAAAAACACAATGCGGACACCATAGACCGAAAGTGGCTTTGGGTGGGCGGCGCGTTCGCCTGTTTAAAAAAGACGACATGTGACGTTATTGGAACCGAATAGACTTTCATACCCTATAAAACTGAATTTGAAGTCGTTACAATTTAATTATGTATCTCAAGGGATACAAAATGAATAATAATGATAAACTGATAACAATGATTAAAAATAATATTAATATTGTGACTGGCACTTTCTTAGACAACTATGCAGTGCGTTCGTTTTCCACACCAGAGCTCATCGCTTAACCCTCCAAGAGGAAAAGCGAATAAAGCGTAATATTTCCAAGGACACTTGGGGACAATTATTTTAATTAAATTGTTCCAGTTACAATTTTACAGTTCCAGTTATTCATTTTACATCATAAATAATAACTTCCATGGGTTCCCGGTCAGATAGGTTTTCTATCTCCGCCGGGCTGCGGAGTTATCGGCTTTGTAAACACACACACACACACACACACACACACGCCGGTGGAGGACCCAATTCATCACCACGAGAGTGCACACACAATATTTTCTCTTTATATATAATTATATTAGTTAGCAGAGCTGCTGTTACTTAGCTTTAGACACGTATGATAATTTAACAACAAGGTTCTTCATCGTGGTGAGTAAAAGAAGGAGCTTGCATACTTAATGCTGAACCGGGTACGATATAGTTAGCCACAAGCTAGCTAACTAGCTGCCCTCACTTCAATAGTAAGAGCAAACATTGAGCAATGCGTTTAGTTTGTGCTGCAACATTTGTGTTATTGCTTAGCAACCCAGCTCTACACTTCATACTGCTGTCTGCTGTCCGTATGGTTTTTAAATTAAAATGAACATACTCATTCAGTGTCATTTATCCCCACCTCCATGTCAGGTAACATAAACAGGAGTGTAGGCTGCAGAGATGAAGTCCAAGAAGAAGAAGAGACAGGACGATTTCCAGAAGGTCAAGTTAAAAGTGGGAAAGACGAAGCCCAAAGCTGATAATGCCACCAACACTAACTTCCGCTCCAAGGGGAATCCATCTAACTGAACAGCTGAAGAGAGACAAAAGTGGCCCCACCACTCACAGACAGCTCGGTTATCAATGTGAGACCTTCACCTCTTCTCTCTCTCCATGTTGTATAACATATGCTACTTTAATTTTCAACTCCAATTTGTGTACTTTCTCTCCACCTCCCTGCACCTCACCAGGAACTCATGTCCCAGCTTCATCATTACAATGCCAATGTGAAACACGGTGCCTTGCTGGGTTTGAAAGAGTTGTTGTCCGTCAATCCATCTGTGTTAGACCAGCATCTCTCTCGTCTGCTCTCTGAAGTCGCAGCTGTTTTCACAGACAAGGATGCAAACGTTCGTGTCGTGGCTACACGTGTGCTCAGGTTAGAACAACCACCGTTATCTGGAAATGCAACAGTACAAGTCATAAAATTAAGTAACGCTAACATTCTTCTAAACTCCTTCCAGGTTCATTGCACAGTCAGTGCCTGCAGAACGAGTGGGCCCATTTTTCCCTCTCCTCAGTGCCCACCTTTCTTGTGCCATGACCCACATTGAGACAGGCATCCAGGAGGATGCAATGAAGGTCCTTGATGTGTTGCTGGAACACTACCCTGCTTTGCTAGCAGCGCGGCCGGCAGTGCTCCTCACTAACTTCCTAGAGCTGATTTCTCACAGACAAAGCAGCAGTGGAGCCAAAAAGACCCAGGATACCAAGGGGCGAACCTGGGCACTATCAGTCAGTCTTAACAGGACGGTGACTAGTCAGCAGTGGAGGCTCTCAGTGCTTCTCAGGTACGTAGGTCCAACACACACAGATTTTAAGTAAAAACATATCTAAAATCCTAACTGGCTGCTCGCGTTGTGGTTTATTTGTGTTTCAGGCTCGGCCGATTTTTGCAGGCAGTAGTTGAGGAAAGACCAGTGGACCAAGGTGACACGTCTGTTGGGACAGAAGGAGTGTTTGGTTGCAGTGGTGAAGACCGACTTGCTCCTCTGTTTCTCAACTGGGAAGAGCTCACCTACAGCAAGATCGGAGTTAAGGTGTATGAGCATTCAGGGGCCAAACCAACTCCACGTTCCACCTTCAAGCTCAGGTGGATACCACAAACTCCTGCAACCATCCAGGAATGAAAATCAGAAACCCAGAAGTGTTATGAAAATAATGTATCAGATTGGCATAAGATGATGATGTTTTCTCACTGTCAGTGAAACTTTATGATGGAAGTACAGTAATGTATACAGTAATGTATACAGATACAAATCGAATAATCTGAAATGAAATTAAAACAAATAATTAACGACAACACTACCCTAAACATGTAGTGTTATTCAGTACTTCAGGCCTTACTGACTGGTATTTTTCTACTCTACTTTTCTGTCAGATCCCTTGATTTATGTTTTTCTGGATTATTCCCCTTAGTTTTTAACTGATATCCATGTGTTGTGATATAAAGCATTTGGTTTATCTTGGTTAACTTTTTGATGGACAGTGCAAATGCCTGGAAAACGATGCCATCGCCGACCAAGAAAACTTAAATTAACATAATATCTCATCATTTCTGTTATTATCCGTCTGTGAAGACCTGAGATGGATCCTGGATCTGGGGTGACTGAGAATCTGGACTCAGCTGAGGCTGTTCAGAGCTTTGCAGCTACACTGGTGCCTCTTCTGCTGGAAGTATGGGTCGAGGCCAGTGCAAGTGAGTCCCCCTGGGACAACAACGAGGGCGCTCACCTGCTCACTGCAGATGCCATGTCGGTAATGTTCCAGGTGTTGTCTATTCTGCAGCTCCTGAGGAAACTTGCACCACAGCAGGAGCACCAGGATGCACTGGTGAGAGGAGGAATGACCAGATATCAATGCTTATTGTACAAGAAAATGTTTCTTAAAAATGACAGTGGCTGCTTTTTGTGTAGGATGCATGGTTCCATAAAGAATACCTGGGAGATTTTAAGCAGCACTTCATGAAAAACTTTCCCTACGGTGCCCAGGACACACCTAAACATAGAAGGAAGATCGATCTCAAAAGGTATGGAATGTCGGTGTCATTCTAACATTCATCCTTCATCCCTCCTGATAAATATATACATGTATAGTTATGCAGATGATGATGGTGGTAAAATAATTTGAAAGTTGTGGTATATCTGATTTGTGACCATTACCTACTATATATGAAGATCTAAATTTGCTGTAATTACCCTCATCTTACTGTCCTCTCCTCAGGAGTAAACAGACTGCAGCCATTCCAGGTCTGATTGTGGAGCCCCTGGCCCTAAACATCACACTTTGCCAGGTGATGGTGTCCCTCAGCCAGAGGCAGGGACTCGACCGAGAGACAGACGTAGACTGGCTGATGCTGCTGAGGACGTTTGTCCGAGACACTCTGGGCAACGGAATGAAACTGAGCTACAGGCAGCTGCACATGCTGCTGGGTACTGTGTGGAAGATGGTGCTCACGCAGAGGAGCAAAAGTAAGCACATGCAGTGTATTGGAAAATTGTGTGTTTTGATTTAATGAATTCTGAAGCATGAGTTCAAGTGGCAGGGCACTAGGAGAGCACATACCTCTGCCAAGGCTAACACCCTATCTCGTCAAGTTTAAGAAAGTGTGAAATAAAATTCCCGGATCCGCCCATTTATCTGGATCCACTCCAAAATTTAATAGGTTCTGTCCTCGGGTCATGCCCCACCCCTCCAATAATTTAATGGAAATTGATTGTGTTGTCTTATATTTGAGTAATCCTGTTTGTGGTTTGATATCTCGATACAAGTTTGTGAATCATATGAAGACATTTCTAATGTTTAGCCATTTTGATATAAATATCTGTATGTGTGTGTTTGTGCAGCCGTGACAGAGGACCTGTAGCAGCGGTTTACGGTCTACTATAAGCAGAGGAACCTGACTCTGCAGACACGATCACTGCTGCTGTCTTTCTACAGCAAGCTCTACCTGCAGGAGCAAGGCCATACACACATAGCCAGGTAACCTCCCTCATCGGTTTACAGCATGTGAGATGTTATATGTAGCTAAGTGACCCATGTCCTGTGTCTTGTTCATTCTTCACATCTGATAGACCAGTCTGCTCCAATGCAGACATGCATTTATTTTATTTTTTAATCTATTGTTTTTTACTTTGCCATTAGCCCCACCAATAAAGGCCCATTTCCCCCAAATTTACCACCATCCACCAGAAAAAGACCCTTGCAGGATTTTTTACACATATTTTTCCAAACATATGTGCTCCTTTTATTTTGCCTTTCTACAATATATTTACTCTCTTGTTTTTGTTGAGATGCAACAAATCAAAGCCCAAATGAAAATTCCTAAAAGTCAAAACCTTCACTTGTGCCTTGATATCACTATTTACTTCACCCCTTCTTTTTGTCTCTGAAGGAGTAAAGTTCTGTGTCGGTGGTTGGCATCTCTTCCTGTGCAGTTGTCCCAGCTGGGCCACCGTAACCCTACTCTCTCTGTACGACTTATCCAGTCCATCCACGCCGCTGCATCTCGAGGAAACAAGGATCTGCTGACCAGTCTGCAGACGCACGCCTGCAGGCTCTATGGTACACACACTCAATCAGACAGACAGATGTTTATGCTTTATATCATTATTGGACCTCTATCAAAGTCATGCTTGAAAGTTAGAGACCAACTCACACAGGACAGAAAGCTGCCATTACACTGATCTTGAAACGTGTCGCACATAAGTCCAGGATTATTACGTGTAGTTATTATTATTATTTTTTTCACAAATTTCAACCCACAGACAGCAGCAGAGATTTTCTACTCTGAGATTAAGTGTTAAATCTTTATCTGTCTCATTCAACACAAGCTTATTTCCAGCTTAGTATCATGGAACGTATGACATGAAATGGTATAAAAATGAATAATTAGTAATTTTTAAATGGAAAACTACAGTATGGTACATGATATAGAAACAATATGGCCTGATTACAACTGAGAAGTGTACACCCCAGTGTCCCTAGGAGGCAATATAACTCCACCCCAGACAACTTTGCAAAATTGAACTATAACCAGACCAGAGGCTGAAAGCAGTAATAAGAAATCTCTGGAGGCCACTTTTCAGAGGATGGTCAGATAGTTGGGCTGGTGTGGGGCCAGGAGAGGGGGGGGGGTTCAGCGTTCTGATAGAAACTGCCGCAGAGCCAGCTATTCCCCATCACAAGACTCCTTTTGTCTAAAGGCTTCTGACATCAGCATGTGCGTCAGAGCCAGACAGAGCACTACGCACGCACATTATCTGAGCCCACACTGTAGTGGCCATGCCTGTCTGTCTCCTTTTTTTTTTACTGGTCCTTAACACGGTCTGGTTTTCCTGGTATCATTCTTTATTGAAAGATTTATGTTGAATCCCCTTTCCCTAGAGGGTACAGGGCATTGCTGTCTGTGCGCAATTACATGTGAAAGAAGCATGCATGTATGTGTGTGTTTACAGATCCACAGGAAGGAGTCGTTGTGCTGTTACCGGCTGAGTCCCAACAACGAATGGTGCAGCTGCTCTACTTCCTACCCAAGATGCCCCAGTCTCTCTTGGCCAACCTGAGCTGCTGTTGCACCGCTGGACGAATCTCTGCCGGCCACGCTACCTCGCTGATTCGTATCGTACACCTCAGGTGAGTTTGGAAACCCTTGTAGACTTGAGGAGAGCAGGGGAACTCACTTGATTGGCTTTTGTATCTGGAGATATTCCTGTGTGAGATGTTGGACAGCAGATGAATGCCCCTACCTTTTGAAAACAGGTAGTAGAGACTGAAAGCACTCTTGCCAGTCACCATTAGATGGCAGTGTTGTGCTTTCACAGAGGAATCCCTGACATTTGATCTGGTGTCTCACCTGTGTGCTGACTTGTGCGGATTGTGGATACCCTGTATATCAGATATTCATCTTACCGGTGACAATAAAATCTTTTATTTTTGGTCTTTTACTCATCCTCAGGTTGCCTTTCCCTGTGGTAGTGCATGTGTGGCTACGTGCATTTGTGTTAGACCTTTTTTGACCTTTGTCAGTGGGGCAGTGTTATACAAATGTTGAGCGCAGGGAGTGGTGAAATCATTGGGAATTGGATGTGTGTGTAATGGGTATGATACAAAGAGCTCTTTGGGAGGCTGGAATGCAGTGTCGTCATGGAGTATTGGGGAGAAAGTCTGCATGCTCCTCGAGGGCTTCTCAAAAAGCACTGTTATTCACACACATTTCCTACTGTTACAGGATAAGGAAGACTTTTTCATAACTGTCTTCATGCACTGTTGCAATCAATATGAATTCTTTTATAAAACTTGACATGATTAAGACTAAGAAATATGATCATATTCAAGAGTAAATTTAGAAAGTAAATGAAAGTGGTTTGTAGAGTGTAAAAATGCTGAAACTTTGCATAAATTAGTTTGATATGCAGAAAGCTGTGCCTTTTCAGCTTCAGTGTAAATATTGATGCGCATTCTGCATCAGTAATTGTATATAATCTTCACTGATTACGTTCTCCAGGTCATCTCTGAGTGGCTGGTCAGTTGGGAGCCAGGAAGCCGCCCTGCACGACGTGGACTTCTTTAGCTTCCTGTTCTCCACCCTGACGGGCTTCTCGTCCGACAAGCTTGCCTCCCTTCAGGAGGCTGGAGAGGAGGACGCCCTGCCTCGCTCCCCTCTCTTCCCCATCAGTCTCTACCCCACACCGCTGGAACAGTTCACGCACCACTGGGACATAGTTGAGGTGCGTTAACTTTCCTACAATTACCCCAAACCTCACATACATTATAATTCTGTACCAAACTGCTACTGCTCCTCAACACCTGGACACATTAGAAATCAATCTAGAAGCGAGAAGATGGTGAAGGAAGAGACATTGTTTTGAAAATTAAAAAGTGTTGGTATTCTGGACACTGCCGTGGTCTTTCAGTCCCCCCCCTGGTCTCTCTCTGTCTCTCATATACGGCTCAGAGGGTGGAAGCTTTATCGTTGCGCTCAGGCTGAGAGGGGAACCATTATCGCGTTGCACAGGTTGGAGATGCGTGGTTATCGGGCATAGAGGATATGCACAAATGCTAATGAGAGCCCATGGCATGATGGGAGTGTGACATTTCTGCACAGAAATTACCGTTACCGTAACTATGCCCTGGGGCAAGTGTGTGTGAGTGTGTGAGCAAGTGGGGGGGCTTATAATCACTAATTCAACTGCTCAATTAGGGCCTCAGATCCTGCCTCTCTCATGTCCCTGTCTGAGTCAATCACAGGAAAGTGGTGGGAAGGAGGAGGGAGGGTCCACGTGGTGAGGGGGGGGCGGCATTAAGGGACGGACTGTGTCAACTCTGGTTTGACTAATGAGACCGTTGGATTGTTTTTAATGACGAAGAGAATGCCAACAGGTGCACAGTCCAGACGCACACCGGCTCACACTCAGGTCGGCACCCCAGCACTCGCCCACACTTTAATTTGATAAAAGCTAATGACAAATTTGATTTCAGATTTGAAGTTAATGAGGAAAAGCTAAGTTGGTGGTGTCAAGCTTTCTTTAACCTGAAACCAATCTTGTCTCCATCCCAGAAAAAGTGTATGCTGTTAATGATAGCATACACTTCTCCCTTTTTATAAGGTATGATGAGCAGTGAAGGCCTGAAATGCTTTTGTGGTGCCTTCATGCTCAGTTCATGTACAGTAGAAATGTAATTTGTCTGATTAAATGCATGTTTATTTTGTTTTAGACATTAGTTTTTCTTAATTTGTTCCTAAATCATCTCTTTAAAATACCATTCTGACTGTTTCAAACAACATTGTTCAGTTTACACATGTATCCACGCTTATTACACATTTAAAGCTTTTGGAAATGGAGAACAGGGTTTAGGACAATATCAGTAACAATGAAAATGATCCTCAGCAATGTGACAGAAAACACGAACGTTTGGATGAACAATGTATTGTATTCAGAAAAAATGTAGGCAAGACAATTGAAACTGTAATTTAAGCTTATTAAAAATGTGCAGCTCTCCTATGCACACATTTACAGGCCCCTGCAAAGAGTTAAAAGAAAGACAAAATAAGGCTTGATAGCCTTTCAAATTCACTTTCACCTGCTGTTATACTGCTTAGATTAAATGTTTCTGTCACACATATGGGAAAGCCTCGTCAGTGACGGATTTTTTAACAGATGGAATCTATATTTGAAATGTAAATCTGAGGGGAAAAGCTTGTGCTTGAAGTTTTTTTGTTCATGTACCTGTGTCACTTTTAGGAGGTGTGCCACTGTCTGGAAACTCTGGGTTCCAAGTCTCAGTGCTTTGACATTTTGCAAAATGGAATTTGCAAATACCTGGTGAGAAATAGTTTTCATTGATTTGTTGTAGTTATGCTTTGTTTCTTCAACTGTTTTTCTGCCCTTGAAAATCCTGTATATACTCTGAATGTGTGTGTGTGTGTGTGTTTTCTCAGATCAAGTTGGAAGTGGTTCCTGACAGCATGGTGGCCGGGCTGCTGAGAGCAGTGTCCAGATTAGTGGACCTGTCTGTCCTGCCATCGAGCCTGTTGCTGCGCTTCTTGTCTAAGTGCTGCCTCAGCCTGATAGCTCTGCTCGTCACGCTGCAGCAGGAGGAACCTGCCGAAACCAACCATAAAAGGTTTGAACAACCACGACTGTAGATATGAAATGTTGACCGTAGTCTTTTGCTGTTAGCTATAATGATTTTTAAATAATTTTAATGAAAACCCCTCTGTGACTGCTTCACAGGGAGGCGATTTGGAGTGCTTGTGTGTTAGTGCTGAGCACCGTTCCTCGCCTGCTGCGGATGGTTCTGCAGTTGATGCGCGTTGGAGATCTGAGTGAGGAGGAGCTGCCGCAGCTCGGACAGATCCTGTCAATGCTGTTGCAGCACGCACGCTCCACAACAACTGCTGGCCAATACTGCTCTACTGCAGGAGATCATACAGAACCTCACGGTAAAAACAGGCACATGTATTTGACAGGGAAATTGGATGTAGAGACAAACTACATTAACCTGTAATGGAGGCTGTGCACCTAATTTCTTTCTACGCGTGTGTGTTTCAGAGGTACAACCGGGCTGCGACCAGAGAGCAGTGGCTGACAGATCTGCTGTACTGCTACAGCCTCACTGTGGCGCACGGCTCCTCTGCTCACCGTGGAAACCTGGGCCTTCGAGACATGTACTGACCGACCTGCCCACTAGACAAGTACCTGGTGTGTTACTCAGTTTCCTCAGACATGTTGCAGTTACTTTGTGAGACAAAACACAGACAAAGCTCAGTATTGATAAGTTCACGAGACAAAAACTTTCAGCCAGGGATACAATGGAAAGGTTTTTTTTTTTATTGTGAGTGACAATTGTTGTTTTAAAGACTTCAGCTTTCTTCTGTCTTAAGCTCTTTATTGCTTCGTCCTTGTTCTGGTAATTGTCCTTTTGCCTCTTCTGATCATTTTTATCATTGCTGTTGCAGAATATTGTCCAGTCCTTATCGAGGTACCTGGTAACTTTTGGGAAAAAAATCAAAAAAAAACTGAATAAAGGCAAAACAAAGTTAAATCAAAGTGCATTGTCCTCTGTTTCACTTTTTATTTTTATAATGTAATTAAAAGGCAACAAACATGAGGAATATTTTTGTGCAAATGCATAATAAAGTAAATAAAAACTTCATAGTTCAGAAATACATCTTTGTCTTGAGAGGGAAAGCACTTAAAGAGCAAACTGGTGTGGAGGGAGTAACTTGTGAATGTGTGTGTGTCTGCAGGTGGGCTATCTGTATGACTGGCTGTTGATAGACTGCCTCATGCTCCACAGCGGGAGGAAAGGTTATCTCAGTGTGTGTGCGAGAGCGGTGGAGAACCGGGCCGATGGAGTGTGTATGTGTTCCTTCCACAATGGCTGAAAGGTTATCTTTTACACACACCGTTTCTGTAGACTTAACCCCACCCTGTGAGGTCATGGCTCTGATGTCATACAGCTTAATTTTAGAAAGCGTGGCACAGTGAGCGAACAATGTGTATAGTAATTCTATAGAGGCGAGGCCAGCCAGCCAGCTGAGAAAACCTCAAAGAACATCAGGTGTGTGTGTGTGTGGCTTCAATGTTTCCCCCGTCCTCTGGTCCCCTGTCCAGCGCTATACGGTCGCAGGTGATAAGAGTACTGCTTGGCTTGATCCACCACATCGGTCAGGTGTACACAGTCAATACCGCTCACTGCAAAACAAGTAAAAAAAAAAGACCTTTTAGACACTTTAACTCCATTTAAAGTGTGGGTGTGTGTTCATACACTTACACTGGCTCTGGGTAAGGAGCGGCATGTCCAAGAGCAGCTGGGACTGAGAGCCCCGAAGTGAACGCCCTCGTCTGGCCATGGCGTTGCCTAAAGTACAGTAAAGAGATATGTCAGTGTGTCAGGATGATATCTCCATGTCGTCATCTCATGTGAGCCGCTTCAACCAGCAGGTGCTGCGTAACAAAGCCAGGGACACTCCTGTAACTGGTTGGTCTCGTCAGGTGACACACCCATGATTGTACAAGGTTGTTCTTTATAATTTCCTTTGACTGTAACTACGATATCAAAGGCCCTATAGCTCAGTGGTTAGAGCACTGGTCTTGTAAACCAGGGGTCGTGAGTTCAAATCTCACTGGGGCCTGGGAAATCATCTTTATCTATATTTTTGGGACGATTACAAATATGCCTACATTATATATACACTGCTGATGCATTAAGGGATGTACTTGTCACTGATTGAAGACGTTTTTATGTGTCCTGCAAGAGAGGGAGGGAGTGAGGTGAGAAGGGGGAGGGGACAACCACGTCAGGAGGTTAGCTTGGAGTGAGGATGCGTGTGTGTGTAGGCGGGGGCATCTGTGGGCAGAGATGCAGCGTGTGCTTGTATGTTTTGGCGAAGCAAAGTTTCTGTCCATCCTGCCATCATCACCTGGTGATGTGTGATGAAGGTCAGGCCTGTCTGTAGGGCGAAACCCTACCAGAGGGTCCACACAGGGGACCAGGCTGATACTGTCCTGGTATGTGGACTGAAGCAGCACCCAGACATTTACAAGTGTACCTGTATGACAACCAGCCTTCCTGATTCCCAGCTTCTAATCCAACCAAATCTCAGTCTGTTTGCAATGTTGTGGTTTTGAAGCAATTCCGGAGCTCAGGAGTTAAACGTGAGACGGCCACCTTCAGGAGTGAACCAGCACTGGTGAGGCCAGACCCTTATTCTGGTCACTGTTGCATGATCAAATCCCTCATAATGATAAAATTTATTTCCATGTCGTCATCTCATGTGAGCCGCTTCAACCAGCAGGTGCTGCATAACAAAGCCAGGGACACTGTAACTGGTTGGTCTCGTCAGGCGACACACCCATGATTGTACGAGGTTGTTCTTTATAATTTCCTTTGACTGTACCTCCAATATCAAAGGCCCTATAGCTCAGTGGTTAGAGCACTGGTCTTGTAAACCAGGGGTCGTGAGTTCAAATCTCACTGGGGCCTGGGAAATCATCTTTATCTTTATTTTTGGGACGATTACAAATACGCCTACATTATATATACACTGCTGATGCATTAAGGGATGTACTTGTCACTGATTGAAGACGTTTTTATGTGTCCTGCAAGAGGGAGTTGAGCACATTTTATCACTCTTTCACTTCAAGGCCGACTTGTAAAATATATTTTATCCATAACTGTTGAATTCTGCTACGATACAATAATCATCCAACAAGTCCGAAGGTGATCTCATCAAAGAGCTTGAGAAATGATCTCAGTGACCTGCTGCCTGTTTTATGTCATGAAGAGTTTAGATCATTCAAACTTCACCACTTCATTAGGTATTTACAGTATAAGTGATTGTCAAATGTTGAAAGACAATTTTGACTTTATTGCGTTTTTTACGACAAATGTTTGCATCGCAGTGCAGAGTCACGGTATTTATTTAATCGACAAAATCTCTGCACAGACACACTTGTCACAGGTTTTTTGCAAAAATGTATTTCTCCATGAAATGAGACAAATATTTGAGATAAAATTATTAACATCCAATTTATAAGAAAAAAAAAAAAAGGTTTCTGATGATTAAACGAGTGACGTGACCCAGTCCAGAGTCGTGCGTCAAATCTCAGGCTACTACTCAGGAAAAAAAATGAGAGAAAGAAGTGTGTGTGTGTGTGTGTGTGTGTGTGTGTGTGTGTGTGTGTGTGTGTGTGTGTGTGTGTGTGTGTGTGTGTGTGTGTGTGTGTGTGTGTGTGTGTGTGTGTGTGTGTGTGTGTGTGTGTGTGTTCTGTAGATAGCTCTACGCAGTTGTCTGACATTCCCAGTGACAGCTCTGAACTTTTCACAATGCCAGGACTGTCAGATAGAGAGAGGGAGGGAGGTGAGGTGAGAAGGGGGAGGGGACAACCACGTCAGGAGGTTAGCTTGGAGTGAGGCTGCGCGTGTGTGTGTGTGTGTAGGCGGGGGCATCTGTGGGCAGAGATGCAGCGTGTGCTTGTATGTTTTGGCGAAGCAAAGTTTCTGTCCATCCTGCCATCATCACCTGGTGATGTGTGATGAAGGTCAGGCCTGTCTGTAGGGCGAAACCCTACCAGAGGGTCCACACGGGACCAGGCTGATACTGTCCTGGTATGTGGACTGGAGCAGCACCCAAACATTTACAAGTGTACCTGTATGACAACCAGCCTTCCTGATTCCCAGCTTCTAATCCAACCAAATCTCAGTCTGTTTGCAATGTTGTGGTTTTGAAGCAATTCCGGAGCTCAGGAGCTAAACGTGAGACGGCCACCTTCAGGAGTGAACCAGCACTGAACCACATGCTGCTGCTGCTGGGTGTTTGATGCCAAGTGGGTCACTCAACACTCTGGTTTCTCAAAGGATTAAAAAGCGAAGCATTGAAGATTCCCGGTTTGAGATACCAGGCCCCAGACCCTTATTCTGGTCACTGTTGCACGAGCAAATCCCAAATAAAAGCAGGAAAAATGTTGAAGATATATTCCTCTCTCTATTGTCAAATCTCTTGGTAGAATGGGACTCTAGCACAAACCTCTACTGAGGCCCAAACGTCCCCTTCAAGTCATCCAAGCTGCACCAAATTTCACCAACTCGTAGATATCAGCTCCCTAAATGTGCCTGATGTTTTTCATCAGGATCCATGAATAAGATAAGATGTTTTTCAACATTTTCACCATTTCAATGTTAAATAAAGTGATAAAGACATTCTTGGACTTTTGGTACTTTCTCATCAGCATCAACAAACATGCACTTTGGCTCTCATTTACTCCCAGTGAACCTCATGCAACTGATAATATCACGAGTGTGTTTACTGTTTCCATGTGAGCTCTGACTGACTCAGACATATTTACAGGTCATAGATTATACTTGTTTAGTTTCAGCCAAAAGAAAATATTCAATCCCCATGTTTGGAAATTAAAAAACTTATTATTCTAGCTGTATGCCATAACCCTGATTAGCACAATATCCCACCACCAGACTATTAACTGCAGCATTTGCTCTCAGAGACTCAACAGTTTGAAACTGTGCTGCTCAGTTATTATTATGAATTTCTCATAATGTTGCCATGACATCAAGTCTCTTTTTCAGTGCTGAGTTCAGGGCACTTATATCAGTAAAAATGAGAAAATAAATTTTAACATGTTTGAGAGAGAGCGATGCATAATATCAAAGTCCTTTCTTTGTTAAATGAGTCCAAGGGTTCAGGAGGGGTGGGTGGATTGAGAAGGTGGCTCTGCTGGGGATAGGGAAGAGTTCTCTACAGCTGATGTTCAGTGTGTGTGCACAAGTGTAAAAGTCTCTGCTTGTTTTATTTCATTGGATTATATTTGCCTGTGTTTTCAGTTTTTTAAGCAAAGCACACTGAGATGAATCTAACAGCTGCAATTTGTGGAGCTGTTCAAATGTAATATGTTCTACAAAGAGGAGCGCGCGTGCTGTTTAGCCGAACCTCATTGATTTGAATGGGACGGACAAATAGGGATTAAATGGGAATATCTGTCAACACAAGGCAGCGCAGTTCAACAGCAGCACAGATTGTCGCCTACAGTTTCAACAACAACAGAACATTAGAACCTTCAGGATTCACTGCAGAACTGTTCTTTAATGCTGCGTTCATTTTTGCTTGGTGTACCTAATAAACTGACAAGTACCTATACAAAACGCTGATGCCAGGTTCTTAACGCTTAAAGAAGTGACCACATTGCTTTCGTTCCTTCACTGTAACCTGAAGTATTTTTGAAACTCCATTCATCATCTATACCACATGTCCGTTAAGGATCACACGGGCAGCTAGAGCCAATCCCAGCAGACGTTGGGCCAGAGGCGGGTCACACCCTGCACAGGTCTCTCGTCCATCACAGGGCCAACGTATTAAGACAAACAATCATTCTCGCTCACATACGGTCAATTTAGAGTCTCCAACCGAACTGTGGACTTGGATTGTGGGAGGAGAGAACCCACGCAAACACGGGAAGAACACATTCGACCCAGGAACCATCTTGCTGTGAACGCTACCACCGTGTTGGAACTATTAATTGTATTTAATCCTGATGAATTTTATGATTTGCATTATCTTTTTTTTGTAAAGCACTTTAACTTGGTCTTAAAAAGTGCCATATAAATAAAGTTTTATCACAAGTTTACAGTAATAAAAGGTTGAGCACAAATGTGGTTTGCAAATTTTCTCACCGTAGATACTTTGAAGGACGGAGCCCTTACTCGTAGATGGTTTCGCGGATGGAGCTCTGACTTCCATCTTCTTCCTGTTTTGGGATTGGTTTGACTCCACCTCTTCGCAGGCCTTCACCTCTCTTCGCCTGCGTGCGTGAAACCTGCCGACACAAATCCATGCAAGCGCACGTTCATGCACGTCGTTCAGTTAAAAAAAAACAAACATCTCAAACAGCGTTCAAAGCTGGCAAATCCTCACTGTAATACTCACAAAGCATAAACAAGGTAAACGGAGTTTATTCAAGGCAGCTAATAGGCAGCACATACAGAATCTAATTGTGGAGCTGAATGGAAACAGAGGGACTCCTGCAGCGTACTGGCAGCGTCTAAGAGAAACGGAGAGAGAGAAACGCAAAGAGAGGCTGCTGGTAGCTATTAGAGCAGCATGGCTGAACTTTTCGCCCCTTGTTAAACCAGTTTGAAAGCTGGAGATTACAGCCCGTCCGTCCCCTGCCTCCTCATCTCACCCATCTCCCACGCTCTCTCCCCCCCACTGCTCAAGTGTTGATGGCATCCAGATCGAAGATGGGGCGGCGTTACAGGAGAGATACTGTAGCACATATGAGGGAGAGAATGCACATGTGGGCGCCACATGGCACAGCTAAGCTCCCACCGCCACAGAAGCTTCAGCCTCTGAGCTTCAGCCTCTGACTACCCCTTCTTCGGATACAAACACAAATGCACGCTCACCTTCTCCAGGCTCGCTGGATGATGCGTGCAGCCTCGGTCCTCCTCCGGCGCTGCTCTCTGTCGTGTCCCCTGTGTGCGCGTGTTGACACCGGTGCATGTGTGCCAGTCTTTCTGGAGGGGCGTTTGGGGTCTAAAGATGAAGTGCTTCTCAATGAGGCAGTGTGACTTTGGTCTCTGGAGGAGCCCCTCTCTGAAGTCTGCTCCTTGTTTCTGGGCTTTAGTGGAGAGGTGGGTGCATTGGTTTTGCCGGGGGCCGGCATGTGAGGGATGGATTCTCTGGAAGTGGCCTCAATTTGCTCCGTAGAGGAGACACCTGTGGTGGGAGCGCTTGTGTTAGAGGAAAGTCTCTCCCTGACCTTGGGCATGGAGGGAGGTCTGGGTTTGAGGCTGGGTGGTTGGCTGCAGCCGGCAGGAGAGAGAAGCTCCTTCAGCCTGGTGGTCTGTGGAGCACCAGACACCGTGTCATCGGTAACATGACTTTGGTGACTCGAAGCCTCAGGGGCCTCATGTGGTTCGGCTGCTTTATGTCTTCTGGAGGATCTGCTCTTGTGGTCTGCTGGGGTGGAATCAGGAGCCATAAACACAAAAGCATATTTTAATCTCTAATACTGAAACAGCAAAGACGCCAATAGTCAACCCATTATCGCAATTCACACTGCGAGCTCCATCATAACAACTTTAAGGACTTGAGCATAATTGTACCTTTGTGTCTCTCCTCTTTGCTCCTCGTGCGTTCAGCTTTGGATGAGCTCTTTGTTTCCACCGCAGTGTCATTCATGGTTAAGTTCTGCATAATGTTGACTAAGGAGAGCTTGTCCTGCTCTGCTCTCGCCGAAGACACCTTCCTTTTCGACACTGAAACCTGCTGCACGGCCCCTCTCCTCCGCTGTTCTTCTTCTCGTTTCCTGCACACAAAGAAGACTGTGACCTCATCTCGGCAGGTAAAGGTTGTGTTTGTGAAAAGCACATCATGAAAAACAAAGGTGGTGAAATAAATTGTATTTTTAAGTGACATCGATTACACAGTCCCCCCCTAATACGATTGAAAAGGCAAACAGATGTTGACCAGGTGTTGCCTTTCAGATCGCATGTTGAAACATTAAATAGCTCTGAACATCAGTCTTGAGTTTAGCCTTTAGATTCCCCTGTAAAAAGGATAACGCCACACGGAGACCAGAGCTGTCTATGAGAGAAAAGCAAACCATCTTAAAGCTGAGAAAAGAATGAACATCGATCAGAGCCACTTCATGCAAAAATAGAAATAAACCACTGGCGTACTGATGTATCAACATACATCAAACAGGTCGGTCAAGGACAAGAACAACAGTCGATGAAAGGAACATTGTGAGAGCTGTGAAGAAAACCCCCCAGAACAGCCTTCAGTGACATCACCAGCAACCTCCACAGGGCAGGGACGATGGTATCACAATTCACCGTTTGAAGACGACTTTAAGAGTTGAAGTACAAAGGCCATACCACAAGATGCAAACCACTCATCTGCTGTGAGAACAGAGGGGCACACTGGAATTTGCCAACAAATACAAAGATGAGACGCAAGATCTGGAACAAAGTGTTATGGACTGATGAGATGAACTTCTGGAGAAAGAAAGGATCGACTGATGATCCCGAACAAAGGTGAGGAACACTAATCTTTATTATGGACCATGTAATTCAGGACGTAGTAATGTTGTTGTCTTTTGAATGTTCCCATGGGGAGTCACTACAATGGATCCCCATCTGCATATTTCATTTGGTATCGATCTTTTACACCATGTTTCTGATGCAGCCTGCGTTCGGAGGAGCCACGGATCAAACCGCAAACACAGGGAACAGCGACGGACAGGGTTTTGCAACCAAATATTAAATGTAATTTACTCAAAAGTTATTTTACATTGACCTCCCTCTACTTTTGCTCACAACAAAATGGGGCGATCTAAAACAAAAGGTGCAACGTCCTAAGTTGTTCAACACATCTTGATGTAAATAACAAGGGGAAAATGGAAATTCTGAACTCTTCATATTCATCTATGGTCTTAAACCCAAATTTCAAGGAATTGACGAAGCCAGTCCATTCGTTTTCAAGGTGTTCAGGTCAATGCACTTCATTTGAGTTCATATCTTTTCATAATGTTATAAAATTTAAGCTGTTTACGTTATTCTAATGTTTATACATGTTTATACTATTTTAACCGATATATATATATATATATATATCGGTTAAAATAGACAATCCACATTTTTTTGTGTGTTTTTTTCTCTCATGCGAGCTGTGAAAGAATACTTTTAGTATCTTCTCACAGAACTGTCATCTCAATGAATCTGCCCGGCTTAAAATATCAAGATGAAAAAAAAGCTGGTGTTAACGTGCTTTCTTAAAACAAATTTACCTACTTAAAAGCTTTGTGTGAGAAAATAAAGGTGAGGCTGGTGAGCAAATGACAAAAAGGAGAACAAGCTAAAAGAGACAGACAGGGGGAAGACATATGTGTGTGCAGGGATGACAGAAGGAAAGATAGATATGGAGAGAGTGTGACTGCTGCTGGAGCGGAGGGCGAGAGGAGGACAGAGACGGAGAATGAGAGATGAACACAAGGTTAAAATGGTATCAAGTGACGAATAGAGGGTTAATGAGTTCCTCACAGTGAGTGCAGGCAACTTCAAAGCACAGGAACTATGACAGAGGCCAAAGTTAAGTGTGGCTCTGTGCACTGTTTCAGTTCATGTGAATTAGCATGTGTGGCTGTGTTTAGTCTACAAATTAGTCATGTTGCGAGGACCTTAATCTGTTTTCATGGTGACTTGAACGAGTTGTCAGAACAGTAATCATTAAATCTTGAGGCGAAGACGTGTTTTAAAGTTAGTGCTGGGCAATTAGTAGGTATGGTTCCACCAAAGCTGCCCAGAAAATTGGTTTCGAACCTTTCCCGGAGTTTGCATTTCACATCCCAGCAGGAGATTGTTTGGGTCGGACGCGTTCACAATGACAGGAACATTTCAAGAACATTGAGGCGGTGACTGCGTAGCCTGCGGGAGGCAGAACATGACGGGTAAATTCCACTGTGGAAAACACATGTATTTGTTTAGAGCACATGGACGCCCTTACTTTCGAAAGCTTTTTTATCTTGTTTTATTTCCCGATGAACATCTTTGTCGGCGTCTCGTTGAACACCTCTTTTTCATCCAGAGGTATTTGTTTTCTTTTTGTATTTTTCAGTTTTGCGTCTGTCGTGTGCCAGAAACGTCATCGACTCGCTTGTGTTGACATTTTCCTGCTGTATTCTCACTTGGGCATTTTCTGGACATTTAACGAGGGAGCTGACAGGAAAAGTCTCGAAAAATGTCCCCCAGCTCCTGTCTCTGACATTTGCATTCTCACATACAGCCGGAAAATTTCAGGAAAATGTCCAGACTTCAGTGCACATCTGAAAGCCGCGCGAGTGTCCAAGACATTAACGTAAATCAACGTAATTAGGGTTAGTCGTGGAGACACAACTGTGTGTGTGTGTGTGTGTGTGTGTGTGTGTGTGCACTTGCACTTGTCACTCACTTGGCTGCATCCTTGCGCAGCTGCTCGTGCCTCATGAGGAGCTGCTTCCTCTCCCTGAAGGCCTTGCGGACAGTGTAGCCCTTGTAGACGGCCTGGATGGAGGCAGCAGCGATGTCCTGGATGGCTGCTATGGAGAGAGCGCCGTGCTCCAGCATGAACTGCGTCACCTCGCTGTGTCCCCCCAGCAGAGCGTAGTCCAGAGGGGTGTACCTGCTCAACGCAAACACCGGTGTCATTCATGGATCCGTTTGCCCACTTTCACTTTTATTGCCTCCTCCCCTCTGCAGCCTTAGTGCACGGCTTGGCTCTCACCTCTCCTCAGTGTGCTCCATGTGATTTGGAAAGGCATTGTAGCCCAGCAGCAGCTTCACTGCATCCAGGTAGCCATTGTTACATGACCAGTGGAGAGCAGTCCGTCCCTGCACACCCATAAATAAAAACATCCATTCACTCTGCAACTTTGTCCAAATGAATCTCAGAAACCACAGACAGAAGTGTTGTTCCATTTATGGACTTAAGGGAAGATCTTTACCTCCTTGTCCTGTATGTTTGAATCAGCGTTGTTCTCCATGAGAACAGCCATGCAGGTTATGTAGCCGCCATAAGCAGCACACTGCAGAGGAGTCCGTCCTGCCTGGTCCTGTCCAGCAGCAGTCACATATTCAACAGAACAATTCAAAGAATAGCAAAGGATTAATGAAGTGGATCCTGAGCTTGTACCTTTCTTAGGAAGTAATATCCTCATCCTCATATGTTCATTGATTCAACCATCCAAATAAATAATGAATGGTATTTATAATGTAATTAATTGTGGACCAATCTACAGTCCTGGATAGAAAGCTCTACATGATGAAGCCAAAGCTAAACATCTGAGTATTACTATAAAAATATATATACACATGTAAATAGTTTCTTTTTTAATATTATTTGCGGTGGTATTCAGATGGATGTCTGAGATCCAATCAATTCAGATGTCAGGAAGAACTTGTGCACTAAATGAGAACAATGACCGAGGATCACATGCACTGACTCTGGCCTCTGCTGCACGTGCACTTTCATACCTGCACATTAGGACTAATCCCATTCTCCATCAGTATCTGGCAGACCTCAGCATTTCCTCCCAGAGCTGCCCAGTGCAGAGCAGTGTGACCATCCACGTCTACCAGGTCCACATGTGCAGAACCTTTAAGCAGAACATTTACATTTCAGTTGACTGATGCATGTAAAGACCTAATTTCATTCATCATCAACACTGCAATTAACTCTGCAATGACTCTTGAATGGTCAGGGAAATAAAAATAGAGAAGTACTGGAAATAAAAATGGGATGCTTGCACATATGTACCAGTAACCCCCACCTTTGATGAGTGTGAGTATGACGTCTCTGTGTCCCATCTCGCAGGCACGAAACAGCGGCGTGTGTTTCATCACATCCAGAGCGTCGACCATCGCTCCCTTCTCCAACAGCAGCTTCACCGTGCTCACATGACCCGACAGGGAGGCCGCGTGCAGCGCTGCGTCAACATACACACAAACACACAAACACACTTACAATAACGTCAAGTATACACGGTCCTCCTGAATCAAACTCTACTACTCCTCCTTCATAACCTCCACCAAGGAGGTTACGTTTTTTATTTGTGTTTGTTTGTTTGTTTATCTGTTATTTAGAAGCATTGCACAAAAACTACTGGACAGGTTACCATGAAGCTTAGTGGAAGGATGAAGTATGGGTCAGGAAAGAACACATTCAATTTGGTGTGTAGATCTAGATGAGAGGGTGGATCCAGGAAATTTATTTATTTATTTACTGCAATATTTGTAAGAAATTTTAACAACATTTCCCATGCAGGGAATCATTCATGAATCTAGATGAAAAATAAATCAGCCGCATTTAGAGGACTTTTTTCATTCATGTCTTGGACTGCAGGTCTTCTCCAGCTGTGGCTAAACCCTGGTCAGTGGAGGGTTAAACAGACACAGAATCATAATGAGGAGCATTACACTAAAGCCTCCTCATGGCCAGTGCAACCCCCCCCCCCCCCCCCCCCCCCCCCCCCCACCCCCTTCCTCCCCTTTTCTGATCCCCAGACAATACAGGCTAGAGTCAAGTGCATGGATGTGACCCGGGCACCAGTCAGCTCCACTGCCCTTCACACCGTCTCATTAGCATGACTCGACCGTGGCATGTTATGCATGCATAAACAATGACCGCCTGGCTGAGCAGAGGGACTATCGCCATGAAGATTATATGTCCAAACAGCCCAGGGGGTCAGAGCCTGTCTTCGTGTGTGTG